>NC_090446.1:856243132-856556298 GCF_031143425.1 Pleurodeles waltl | reverse complement strand
CAGTTCATAATGAATATATTGTCTTCCTCCTCACTGTTTGTCGTCATGGCGATAAGCTCCCATTCCCGAGGGCATGATTTGTGGTAATAAATTATCTTAGGGATGCATGGACAAATATCCAAAGTGGGACAGTCTCAGCTGTGAGAAGCTCTCTCTCACCCCCACCCCACCTTAGGTATCCCAATCAAGTGTATTAAATTTGAGAACAAAGCTGCTCCCATGCAATATCAATTCTTCGTGGCATTCTTCAATACATGCAATGCCTTGTTATTCTGAGTTTGCAGTACCCTGTCTAATAAATCAGATAGGTGCTAAAGAGGCACATTAAAACACAGATGTTCTTGTGGTATTGTCTATATTGAGAAAACTGAAATCAAAATTAAAATACATCTTAATTAACAGAACAGCAATCTATGTACCAAACACCAAAAACACTTTGCGGCGGTACACTGAAACAAAATGAGAGTTAACATCAACTAACTTAAACTCTTAATATTGGAATGAGTGCCAAGACAACCAGGATTTTACATAAAAGGGAACTTCTTTGCAAAGAGGTACTTGAGATAAAAAGATGTGACAGTTAAATATCATAAGGATTAAAAGTATGCATGTTTTTGTAAACATTATAAGTGTTTCACCAGCAGTGTTGCTCCACAATCACTTTCATCACATAAAGTGTATTGTTGATTACAGAGACTATTTCGCTTTCTCTCATAATTTTACACTATGAATTTGATTGTTTGATTTTCACATGCCAGTGACAATCTTTATTGAAATCATAATTCACTATACCAGCCATCTTTATTACAGAGAACAGGAACCCCTTTCCAAGATGGTTTGCCTTGCTATAGAGGTTATTACCAGCATGAATATATTCTAAAACATGCTAACATCGTACATGACACTTAAGGAGTCTCGTCAAATTAGACTAAGCCACTTAAGATAACATTCATCAAAGAATATTTGAGTCATCAGCATGTTGACGAATATGTTGACTCATTGACACTGAGAATGACATGATTTAGCAATAATGTATTCTTAAGAATCATCATATGAGCATACCATCACATGCCATACATTTTTCAGGGCCTTGGATTCATGGGGGGTGTTTGGGGTATAACACCCCCTCAGTAAATGCATTTTATGATAAATAGTTGGGCACAGGTGCTTTCAGTCAGGCATTATGAGATGCCAATCAAATTTCACCAGGAATAGTTACATATACACATAATAAAAACAAACACATTCTCTCTCCCTCTCAGTTCTGTAAGTACTCAAAAGTATTGGTTATTTTACTAAATATTGTCTTTTCTCTTTTTAGTACTCCTACCAATCTGAATTCCTCTCCCTTTCCATGGTCCCTAAACCGCTCTTGTTTACCTTGCTTGTCTTCTATTATAATTAAACATTATGTCCCTCATTACAACTCTGGCAGTCGGTGATAGAGCGGCGGTGATACCGCCAACATGCCGGCCGTAAAACAAAATGGAATCATGACCACAGCAGAAACCGCCAACACATACAGCCACTTTCACACTCCGACCGCCACGGCAGTAGCAACAAACACCGCAGCAGTAACCGCCAACCGACAGGCGGAAGACAATGTACCGCCCACCCCATTACAACACGCCCATCTGCCAGCTTTTCTGGGTCAGTACCAACACCATCAAAAGCACGGCGGAAACAGTACTTGGAAGGGAAACCACTCACCTCTTGACACTCAAGGAAGAACCAGGACGCCATGGAGCCCGAGCTGCAGGTCCTGCCCATGCTGGTGTATCTTCTCATACATCAGGAGTACCAGCGGTGGCGACGACGACCACTGTGAGTACAGCACCTAGTAGACAGGGGAGGGGGAGAGGAAAAAGAGAGTGACACACACACGCAACATGCAACATCCCCACCCCCACCCTCACCCCAACACCATACACACAAACCCATGTAACAACATTACATATACACCTCGTAACCCTCTGGAAGAATGCAAGGACAAAAAGAATTGAGTCAAATTAGTGTAATATTATAATTTAAGAGAAATACATTCATAAATAAATAAACAGTATGTACAATATATACAGTATATACAAAATGAGGGACAATGTCCACACAAAAATAGTCCGTGGCTCACTGGGCCAAAACACATAGGCCAAGCCTACACTTGACTCTTGCCTCAAAATGGAGAGAACACTGCAGGGGCATCACGTCAAAAACACACAGGCACCTCAGGGGGACAGGAAAGGGGGGGCACCGCATCCGGAAGATGGTACAACGCAACTGCTCCTGGAGGGGGCCCCATGCCAACAACGATGTCCTGGGGAGTGCAAAGCCACAGTCTCTCAAGTCTCTCCAGTGGGTGGGTTGCCCACTGCTTGGTCCTGGGGAGTGCAAGTCCACAGTCTCTCAAGTGGGTGGTTTGCCCACTGCCTGGTCCAGGGGAGTGCAAGGCCACAGTCTCTCAAGTGGGTGGGTTGCCCACTGCTTGGTCCTGGGGAGTTCAAGGCCACAGTCTCTGAAGTGGATGGCTTCTTCCATGGGTTCTGGAGGGGGCTTTGTGCCCAGTGTGCTTCATCCTGCCAAGGATAGGGTGAGTGGATGCCTTTCTCCACTGGTTCTGGAGAGGGCTTTGTGCCCAGTGATGCAGCAATTGGGAGGTGCCAGGTCACAATCCCTCACCTGGGTGTCAGAGCCACGAGATTTGCAGTGGTCAGGATGCATTATAGTCCATGGAGGCAGGGCTACAGTCCATCCACGGCAGCTACGGCTGCACAGTGGTGGTAGTGCCGGTGGTGGTGGAGGTGCTGCCAGTGGTGGGGGGAGGCCCCAGCCCTTCTCCTGCAGCCTCAGACCGCTTCCCACTGGGGCTGCTGCTGCTGCCAGTGGTGCTACTGTCAGCGATGCAGGTAGCGGTGCTTGCGGTGGTGCTTGCGGCAGTGCAAGTTGCAGTGCTGGTGCTGCCAGTGGTGGGGGGAGACTCCTTCCCTTGCAACCTCGGACGGCTGCCCACTGGGGCTGCTGCTGCTGACAGTAGTGGTACTTGCAGTGGTGCAGGTGACAGTGCAGGTGGCAGTGCTTGCGGTGGTGTTTGTGGCGGTGCAGGTGGCGGTGCTGGCCACGGTGCAGGTGGCTGTGCTGGTAGTTGTGCTGGTAGCCACCAGGCCTTCACCTATAGGCTCAGACGGCTGAACTGCCTTGGCTGGTGTTTTCTGCCCCTTCCTGCCCTTGGCAGATGGTGGTGACACCTTGGGTCTGGCAGCTGGAGTCTTTGAGGTAGCCTTGCTTGGTGGTTGTGGCTCCTTCCCCTTACTGGATGCTGTCCCCTTCTTCACCTTGCCAGGTGGCGGAATGTTCTTTGCCTTGGCAGGGGTTGGTGGCACACTGGCTGGCCTGATGGGTGCCCCCTTTGAGCCTATGACAGCTGCAGAAACCACAGCGGACGTGGACTTGGTGGCTGAGGTGCTGGTCTGG
Source organism: Pleurodeles waltl (assembly GCF_031143425.1). NCBI lineage: Eukaryota > Metazoa > Chordata > Amphibia > Caudata > Salamandridae > Pleurodeles > Pleurodeles waltl. The sequence continues at coordinate 856,552,833 of NC_090446.1, read as the reverse complement.
GTTTTGGCCACCCTGGCCCGAGGGGAAGGACGGGGGGGGTAGGGAACAGGTCAATGTTAGCTAGGAAAAGCTCCTTAGGGACATTGGGGCAGGAAGAGGGTGAAGGTTTGGGAGTGGGGGGAGAGGGACTGGTTGTAGGAGGTGTCCGTCTGCTGTGTTTGGGTGCAGTTGCATGAGCTGGATGCTGTTGTGAGGTGAATGGCTGTTGGGTGAGTGTGTGCTTGCATTTGTGTACTTTGGGAGGAGGGGTCACAGACACAGTGGGAGAGGACACAGGGGACGTGTGCATGTATGTGGGGGTGGCAACTGCCAGTGAGGGGGGTGTTGTGATGGGTGTGCTGGTGATGGAGGTAGTGCATGAGGATGTAGTGCATGCAGGTGTGAGTGGAGATGCTACTGGGAAGGAGGTGGACGAGGAGGAGCAGGGGGACACAGTGGAGGCAGTGGATGTTGGTGTGTCTGCCTGGGGATGGTGCCTGTTTAAGTGCCTGTGAGATGAAGTGTGGTGCTTGTGTTTTCCTGAGCCACTTTTGTGTGTTGATTTGGGTGAATGCTGTCTGAAGGTGTACTTGGGATAGGTTGGGGTTGAGAGGATTGGGACTGGGTAGAGGAAGTTGGAGGGGGGAGGCTAGAGACAGGGACAATGGCTGCCATCAGTGCAGAGGCCAGAGCCTGAAATGCTCTCTGTTGGGCCACCACACCAGAGTGAATGCCCTCCAGGTATGCATTAGTTTGTTGAAAATGCTTCTCGACACCCTGGAAAGCATTCAGAATGGTTGACTGCCCAACAGTAAGGGATCCCGGGAGGTCAATAGCCTCCTCACTGAGGGCAGCAGGGCTGACTGGGGCAGGGCCTGAGGTGCCTGGGGCAAAGGAGATGCCCACCCTCCTGGATGAGCGGGCACGGGAATCACGCTGGGGGGCTGCTGGGAGGGCGGTGCTTGTGGGGCGGTGGCGGCTGTACCTGTTGTTGGGGTGGGCACAGAGGCGTCCGGCACCGCTAGGGAGCTTCCATCAGAGGAGGAGTCGCTGTCTGTAGTGTCCCCTCCTGTCTCCGTTGTGGTGCTCCCCTCGCTCTCCGTCCCACTGGTGCTCTCACCCTCGGTGGATTCGGCCTCCAAGCCCATGTGGTATGAAGCTCCCTCCATCGCTGATGCCTCTGTTCCTCTGCCAGATGACGCTAATGATCACAAGGACAGGGTGACAAAACAAAAAGGGGGGGAGAGGATACACTTGGTCAATGCCAGCAAAACCACTACCGTTGGCGTACACAACACACAAGAAGCTGCCCTATGCACTAGGCCATGCACTACCAATTACAATGCAAGTCACCATCCCACGGGGGACATGGCATAACGCCATCAGCTGCATACCTGAAACCCACAGGACCCTGCCCAGTAGTAGATGCCCACTAACACCATTGGGTTTGAAGTGCTTCAGAGCCTGCCCAACAAGGGACCTACCCTGTCATGTTCGCCCTGGCCTAGGAGCACCCACAGTCCACATCCCCCACCCAGGTAAAACCTTAACGCTCTCCAAATCATGAATCTGAATTTGTACTCACCCCCTTGTGGCTGCTGTGATGCCCTCAAGCGCCTATCCAGCTCCGGATAGGCCACGGCCAGGATGCGGATCATCAGGGGGGTCAGTGTACGACAGGCACCACTCCCTCATTGGGAGGCCAACCCCAGCTGGACCTCCGCCGTCTTTCTTGCCCAGCGGCGCAGGTCCTCCCACTATTTGCGGCAGTGGGTGCTCCACCTGTCAAAGACCCCCAGGGTTCGCACCTCCTTGGTGATGGCACGCCAAATACCCTTTTTCTGATGGGCGCTGACCTGCAGGAAAAATATAGCAGAAAAGGGATTAGTAATACCGTCTAGACTGTCACACTCATGGCACACCATATCCCTCCCATCCACTAACGCACATACATTGACCACCATACATGCAGCACTCTGGCCAGGACCCCTCAATCCCCCCTACACGGGTCTTACACACACAGGAATCCATACATTTATGGCCCATGCAACATGCTCACAGTGTACTCACCTGTTTGTCTGCAGGACCATAAAGTAGAGTGTACTGGGGTAGGACCCCATCCACAAGTCTCTCCAACTCCTCCGCAGTGAAGGCAGGGGCCCTATCCCCAGACACTTGAGCCATTGTCGCTTCCAGACACAGGTCACAGCAGCACTTGCAGTGTAGGTCCTCACCTGCTGAAGGTCAGTTAGGAAGTGAGTGAATAGATAGAAAATGGCAGTCACATCTGCGGCGGTGCATACCGTCACCGCCGGCGTACATCTCCATTGGCTCTTGCAACCCATAGGGCCCAATGATAACCAATGCAAAGTTGTGCAGTGGTCATCGTCCGCCTACCGCAACGGCGCACAACGCCAGCAGACTTACCTAATTTCCACTTGTCACTCCTCACAGGTCAGGCAGCCACCATTTCAGGGGGGCACAGGTGATGGCACCTAACCGCGTCACAGCAGACATTGGCACATCAACTGACTCTCAAATTCACATACTGGTTCTGTAAATGAAGAGATGCATCATTATTGCAATAGATGTGTGAATATGACCATCTGCTCACCGTTTTCCTCCATGGGCTTCGACTGCTGAGGATGAACATGAGATGGAGACATCCTCCAGTGTACAGACCCCTGGTGGACCTGGCGACAATGGAGGAAAGACACATTATCCTAACCTACAGACTTGATCGGGCCACAATCCAAGAACTGTGTGCCCAATTGGAGCTAGACCTGATGTCAGCTATCCGCCAGCCCACAGGTATCCCCCCTCTAGTGCAGTTCCTGTCAGTGCTCCATTTCCTGGCAAGTGGTTCCTTCCAAACAACAGTGGCCATGGCATCAGGGATGTCTCAGCCAATGTTCTCAAACGTGTTGACCAGAGTGTTGTCTGCCCTGCTGAAACACATGCACAGCTTCATCGTATTCCCCCAGGTGGAGGATTTGGCCACAGTGAAAGCTGACTTTTATGCCCTGGGACATATCCCCAACATCATTGGTACACATGTAGCATTTGTTCCCAAAGGAGAAATTAACAGGTGTTCAGGATAAGAAAAAGCTATCACTCTATGAATGTGCAGATGGTGTGTTTGGCTGACCAGTACATCTCCCATGTGAATGTCAAGTATCCTGATTCTGTGCATGACGGATTTATCTTGAGGAATAGCAGCATCCCATATGTGTTGGCTCAACTTCAGAGGCACCGGGTGTGGCTAATAGGTGAGCCCAAGGTCCCCACCCAGTATATATTGGTGTCTGGGTATGGGGTTGTTCCCAAGGGTTAGTGTGTGTCTAACAGTTGTCCCTCAATGTTTGCAGGTGACTCTGGTTACCCCAACCTCTCATGGCTACTGACCCCAGTGAGGAATGCCAAGACAAGGGCAGAGGAACGTTACAATGAGGCACATGGGCGAACAAGGAGAATTATTGAGAGAACCTTAAGCCTCCTGAAAGCCAGGTTCCGGTGCCTCCATCTGACAGGTGGATCCCTGTACTACTCACCCAAGAAGGTGTGCCAGATCAGCATTGCATGTTGCTTGTTGCACAACGTGGCCTTGAGACGCCAGGTGCCTTTTCTGCAGGAGGATGAGCCTGGTGATGGTCTTGTGGCAGCGGTGGAGCCTGTGGACAGTGAGGAAGAGGAGGCAGAGGAAGAATATGTGGACAACAGAAGTAATATCATACATCAGCACTTCCAGTGACACAAAGGTAAGACACTGTAACTTCACTTTACTTTTCAGTTTTCTGTTGAACATTGTACATGGCAGCATGATTTCCCTATGTCTATGACCACTTACTGTATCCTTTGGCATCTCTATTTTCAGATCTCTGTGGCCCACTCTGGCTCCTGGTATGTTTACTGCTGCCCACTACAGGTCATACCAATGTATAAATTACTGTACATATGAATTGAAATGTTTTCAGAATGTTGTACTAATACATATTTCAATCAATTGACAGACTCCAGATTTGTATTTGTTCCAAGGGTGTTTATTTAAGTGCTAATAAGTAGAGGGGGATGTGCAATGGGCTGGGGTGATGGTGGAGGAATGTCCTGTTAGAGTCTAGTCTCTTGGTATCACAGGTGTCCAATGGGGCATAGTTAGGGGAGTAATGGCAGTTGAAGGTGGACAGGGTAACAGAGTGGGACAGAAGGGTGACAATCAGGAGAGTCTTATTTCCTGGCGGGGGTCTTGGCAATGTTTTATGGCTTCTGCCTGGATCGCAGGGACCGTTTGCGGGGTGGTTCTCCTTCTGCAGGGAGCGGGGTGCTGGTGGCCTGGTGTTCCAGTGGCGGGGCCTACTGTCCAGTAGCGCCAGCAGAGGTGGAGTGCTGTTCATCGGTGTGGTTAGTGTCATCGGCCTGTTGGTGTGCCACTGCCCCCCTCATGGTGTTGGCCATGTCAGCCAACACCCCTACAGTGGTGACCAGGATGGTGTAGATGTCTTTGAGGTCCTCCCTGATCCCCATTTACTGTCGCTCCTTCAGCCGCTGGGTCTCCTGCAACTTGGCCAGTATCTGGCCCATAGACTCCTGGAAATGTTGGTATGCTCCCAGGATTGCTGCAAGTGCCTTGTGGAGAGTGGTTCCCTGGGCCTGTCCTCCCCCTGTCACACAGCAGTCCTCCCAGCTTCCCTGTTGTACTGTGCCTCTGTCCCCTGGACTGTGTACCCACTGCCACTGACCCCAGGTCCCTGGTTTTGTGGGGTTGCCTGGGGTCCCTGTAGTGGTGGACACACTGCTGATTGAGGTATCCTGGGCCCGCTGGGTGGGTGCTGTGCTGGTGTTTCCTGAGGGGGAGGCTCTGTGGTGGGTTGGGACTGTGGCAGGGTAACTGACTGCCCAGAGGTCCCTGATGGGCCAGGTTGGTCATCGTGATCCAGGCGTGCAGAGCTGCTGTCATCACTGTGGGCCTCTTCTGGGGGGGTGACTGGATGTTGCTGGAAACTCCTCTCTGGTGACGTTGAGTAGGGGTCCTGTGGAGATGCAAATGCAGTGTTATTGTATCTGTGTGTGCCATCTTGTGCATGGGTGTGTTTCCCTGTATGGTTGTGATTGCCCTGTCAGCTTTGCCTTGTGTGAGTGGTGATTTTGTGGGCTAGGTGATTCTCTCTAATGGGCATGCTGTGGTGATGGGTGTCCATCCATGCAGGTCTGTGATGGGGGTCCATGGATTGGTGTGGCATGCAGGGCTTGGTATTTTGATGGGTGGGTTGTGATAGTGGGGTTTATTTGAGGCTGTGGAGTGATGGGGGTGAGGGTAGGAGTTTGTGATGGCATGCAGGTAGGGTGGGGGATTGTATTGTAAAGATTTGACTCACCAGAGTCCAGTCCTCCTGCTATTCCTGTGAGGCCCTCAGGATGCATGATCGCCAAGACTTGCTCCTCCCATGTTGTTACTTGTGGGGGAGGAGGTGGGGATCCACCGCCAGTCCTCTGTACGGCTACCTGGTGTCTTGCAACCACAGAACGCACCTTCCCCCGTAGGTCGTGCCACCTCATCCTGGTGTTCTGGGGTGCTGTCCCACGGCGTTGACCCTGTCCACGATTCTCCGCTATAGCTCCATCTTCCTTGCAATGGACGTCTGCTGCACCTCTTATCCGAATAGCTTTGGCTCTACCCCGATGATTTTCTCCACCATGACTCTTAGCTCCTCCTCTGAGAACATAGGGTGTCTTTGTGGTGCCATGGGTGTAGAGTGAGTGGTGTGTGTGAGGGTGTGTGGGGTGATGTGTTGGGGTGTGTGCTGTGAGGTGCATGGATGGTGTATGGGTGATGGTGTTTTGTGGCTCAGATTCAGTGGGTGCTCCTGGTTTGTCTCTCTCGCACTTGCCAATATCTTTGGGTGGTAAAGGGTTGTGGGTAGTGTGTGTGTGTGTGTGTGTTTTATATTGGTGTGGGTGTGGTGTGTGTATGTGTGTCAGGTGTGTATAGTTTGAATTCTCCAACGTGGTGTAGTTTTGTTAGTGTGTATGTGTTTTGATCGCAGCGGTCTGTGCCGCCAATGGTTTACCGCGGTTGAAACAGTGCTGCAGTGATTCATGGGTCCTGATACTGTGGGCGTATTTCTGTTGGCGTAACGGTGTGGGTTTTGGCACCGCCAGTTTATCACTGACCTTTGGTCTGGTGGACTTGTGTGGGTGTCTGTATAGTGACGGATTTCTCTGTGTGGGTCATAATACCAGTAGCGGTATACCGCTGTGGTCACGGTATGTTGGCAGCCGTCAGCACGGCGGTAGGTGGAATTTACCGCAAGGGTTATAATGAGGGCCTGTATGCCAGCCTGGTTGTCAGAAAAACTGAAGCTCACATCTTCCCAGTCTTACTGACCAAGCTACACCCCGACATTCCTCTTTGTGGACTTCAGTCATTGGAGCCACCCTGATGGGGCAGATGTTAAGAGTTTTCTGCCCTTGCAGATTTAATTGTTCACTTGACTAGATTCAACCATATAGAAATAGAATGTCAAGTTACACTCACAATACAATCCATCTGCAACGTGGGACAAACTATGACAGTGTTGCTTCTGCAGTATTACACTATGACACCTGTACTAACTGGTAAGCAATCTTGCACTCAATTGCATTATGACAATGAATGCAGAGTGATTATACACATAAGACTAAAAGAGTGGACTGATGTTCAAATACATGTTTTGACATACACAAATCGGTAGTGTGATTAGTGTAACTGATATGATCCCAACACATTTTAACCAGTGAGGGATTTTGTGTTCAATTACTTTTTGCAATGGTCCAGAGAGATTACACATGTGACTAGTGAATTTGTTAGGTACTTAAACATGTGTCCATCCCACACAAAATGAGTAACACGGACCGCTCACACATCATGAATGACAGGGACCTACTTTGTCTAACTTACGACTCCCACAGGCATTCACTCGCTTGTATTTTGATCAGAATGATCATATTGACACCCAAAGAGCAAGCAGTCAAACCATTTATCAAAAAACACAAAATCCAATACATTTGTGCTCCATATGGGCTCACGTAATGTTAGTAGTTCCACATGGATGACTCCATGAGAGCTTTTCATAACCATTTTTCATGTCTATGAGTGCCTCAACTGTTTATGGTATTTCATTGCATCTTGTTGAGACTGTAATATACAACCGTACTGTAATGTTTGATCATATTTCTTTCACTTTCTGAAGATTAAGTTTGATGACAATCTTTTACTTAAAAAACACAGAATATACATTGATTGTCCACATCCGCATTGCGCACCTGATTATTGCGAGCATGGTTGTAGGAGGCTGGCCTGGCTTATAGTGGGTACCTTGTAGTACTTACACCTTGTGCCAGGTCCAGTTATCCCTTATTAGTAGATTAGAGGAGTCCTAGCAGCTTAGGCTGATAGAGGTAGCTATAGCAGAGCAGCTTAGGCTGAACTAGGAGACATGCAAAGCTCCTACTATACCACTTATATCACTTAGCACTATATCATAAGAAAACACAATACAATCAATCAATAGTTTATTCGGTCCAGATTTGGACCATTTGAGAAGTTAAAAGTAATCATACATACAAAAAAATAAAAGCCATAAACCATTGCATAATAAAAAAATAAAAAAGACATTGGCAATTAATACAGGAAAAAAAAAAAGTTCATAAAACTACATAAAAAGTTTGATAAATAATTAAGACAAAACTCTCAAAATAGTCTCTGGATCTTACCCTATGCAAGACGCTGAATGCTAAAATGATACTAATCAGTTGTTAAAAGCATAAAAACCATTCTAAAAAGGGTTTATACATAAAATAAGACATAAAAACTACATACAATAGCTCCTATTAGCAAAAGTTAGAAGTCAACCAGTGGGAAATGATGCCCTAAGTTAATCAGTTCTATTGAATAAGTTGATCAAATAAATTGCATCTCGCCATTTATAAAATTATATATGCTGAGGAGCTATAGGTCGCTACAGTTGAGGTAACCCACTAGACAGCGTGCTCGGGGATACAGTCTTTTATTCTCGATAGGTCGCACTAATAGTTTTATTTAAAATCCCAGACTAATATAACCAGGTACTAGTTCGCTAACTTCTAGACCGTTCTTCAACCGGTGGATTAAGATCTATAGTGATCCTGCTGCGGATTTTCCATGCTGCTGCCAGATATTTAGAAACAGAACTCACTATCAGCATGGAAGTATCATATTTGCATATTCTATATACACTGTTACGGTTTTGTGATAACAGTGTTTTGCACAGAGGGGTAATCCACTTCCCTCGAGGGCATTTGTACAGAGGACAGAAAAATAGGACATGCTCAGAAGTTTCCTTGCATAGATGGCAGTTTATGCATTTGTCAGATAAGGAACTATTAGTCGACCAGCAAGCTGTGAAGCTGTTGACTGCCAATGTTCCATATCTGAACTGAAGTAATAAAGAGCGAGCACGGGCTGGTATAGGGAGATCCAGGAAGCTTTCAGGCAGAGGTTCGTGCTTAACCAGCAGAAACTCTGCTGTCAGCCGACCTAACCCATTTGAGCCGAGAGATTCCTCATAGATCTTTTCCCAATAACGGTCTTTGATCAGGCGTTTAGCGTTACCAGGAATCATCTTGGGATTCTCCCAATAATGGGATAAATTCAGTTTAACCCAAGCCGCTTTCATCTCCCTTAGCCACCGTACTTTTTCCCATCCATAGCGAGGTGGCAATAGTTCTTTAACTGCTGACCTGAAGGGTTCGAGTTCATCCGTTTTCCATAGTCTGACCCAGTACAGAAGTGGTCTTAAGTATGCTGTATCTTTAATACTATTTAGACCCAGGTCCAGTCTTAGGGGGAGCATTGGTGTGCCCTTCCCTAGTCTGGATATGTGTCTAAGGAAATTATTTTCTTTGATTTGAAGAGTGTTCATTTGTCTGTGAGATCCCCAAAGTTCCGCTCCATATAGGGGCGCGGCACGGATTTGGGCTTTGTATATTTCAGAGATGAGGGTCAGAGGGGGGCTTGTTGCAGCGCTAGCTTTACGTCCTATCACTCCACATCTTTGGCTGATTGTTAATGCCTATTTCCTTATAGCTGGATCCCAGCTGCCCTTATCAGATAGTCTGATGCCCAAATAATCATATTCCATTACCCTCTCCAAAAGAATTGAATCCATCTTTATATTTGCTCTAAGCTTCTTGTTCGGGGCACTGTATATCATGAGTTTAGTTTTCTTAAGATTTATGTCTAACCCGTAATCTCTGCAGAATACACCGAACTGGTTAACCAGATTCTGGATTCCCATGGGTGATTTAGACAGGAGAATAGTGTCATCTGCATAAAGTAAGCATGGAACTTTGGTTCCAGCCAGCTTTGGGGAATCATTAGTGCAATTTGCTAAATACTTAATACAATTATTTATGTATAAAAGAAAAAGGGTTGGGGCCAAAACACACACCTGTCTGACTCCCCTCTCAATAGCCACTGATTCTGTTAGATCACCATTCTTGCCGCTCCTAATTTGAGCATAAGTATTCTCGTGTAGTCGGGTGATAAGTTTCAGAAGGCCATGTGGGACACCCATATTGGCTAGAGTCAGCCATAACTGATTTCTAGGGACCAAATCAAACGCGGCTCTAAGATCAATAAAAACTACAAAAAGGTTGCCCCCTCCTACTTCCACAGTCTTCCATTTTATTGTTAAAAATCTTAGCACCTGATCTATGGTACTAACTGCTGGCCTGAACCCTGCTTGCAAATCAGAAATGGCATTGGTTTCCAGAATCCATTCTTCTAGACGGGACAAAATTTGCTTTGCAAAAAGTTTTTGGAAGTTGTCGAGTAAGGAGATTGGGCGGTAGTTAACAGGGTTAGAGGGGTTACCTTTCTTAAAGATGGGAACTATCTCTGCTCCCATCCAGGAGCTCGGGACAGGTGCTCCTGCAGTTACCGCATTGGAAATGAGGTTCAGATATGGGGCCCATATATCTGGGTTTGTCTTGTATAAATCGCCTGGTATTTTATCAAGGCCGGGGGCCTTTCCCCATTTCAATGAAGCGATCGCAGCCTTAGTTTCTGCCAGGGTAAATTCAATTTTGGGGGTCTCAGTAATCATGGTATGGGTCAGTTCCCTGGAAGTAACACCAGTGATCCCAGAGTATAATCGGGAAAAATGATCTGTCCACTCTACAGGGAGTATTGAGGCACCAGGCGAACAATTAGGTTCTTCGCTGGCATCAGCCACCAATTTCCAAAATTTCGAGGTGTCATTTATTTTAGCAGACTCCAGGAGGGAGACCCATCTAGATTCATCCCATGTCCTACGGGCTCTACCTTGTTCCTGTTTATAATCTTTCCTGGCTTCCCTTATATGATCTGACTGGCCTCCTCTTAAAGCTCTCAGCAGTTTGTGCTGTGCTTCCCTGCATGCGGCGTTGAACCACCTTGCGTTACACTTCTTTTTAACTTCTTTTGCAGACTCTTTGGTAAAAAGATTTTTAAGAGAATTAAAAAATTGTGTGTGGGCTGCTATAAGCCCACCACTATCTTCTAAAGACTGAGATATATGATCCATATGATCAGCCAACTGCCTGTACACAGATGCCAAGGTGGCTGTGTCAGTGTTCAGGGATTCCCATCTAACATTTCGTCTATTGTTGGTTAGTGCGAGCTGTTGTTCGTGGGTCTTGGAACAGAAGACTTCAAGTAGGGGTAATAGGTTCCTAAGAGTTAAAATCAATGGTTCGTGGTCACTTTCCTCATGTTCTACAATGTTCATGTCAGCCATATAACCCCACAGACGGATCTCAAGCAGAATATAGTCTATCTGGCTCTTCTGTGCCCCGCGCCTGAATGTAGGGTGAAGATTAGGGTCCGAGCGGGAACGACCATTGCAAGCCCACAGGCCATGTGCCAGTGTAATATCCACAACCTGATGTGTTAATCTATTTATTTTTGGTCTTTTGCTTGATACCAGTTGAGGGATACCCCAGTAGGCGTCTTCATCTTTGTATAGTTCCTGGGCCAGCGAGTAGGGTTCAAAAGTAACATTAAAATCTCCAGCAATAAGAATAAAGTGGGAAGGTGATTTACAAGAAAGAAAGCTGTCCAAAATAGTCAATGTGTCGGACTCGTATTTACTACCCAGGCTCCTATTATAAATATTGATTATTAAAAGTGGTTTCTCACTAAGGGATGGTATTGATAAACCCATTAAATCAGGGCAGCCCAAGTCAATTGTTTCAATCCGACATTTAAAGGAACAGCTGAGCCATATAAGCAGGCCACCTGAGGGTCTCCCTGAATTCACCTTAGTTGCTGGGACCCAGTAACTTTTGTAACCAATTCTGTATTTGGGCTCCAATGCCCATGTTTCTTGGAAAATACATATTTTGTGTTTGTCTATAAATTTGCCCCATTCAGCGTTGTTCATTTTATTCTCCAACCCTGCAATATTCCAACTAAGGATGGTATCTAGGCCATCTGTTTTGTCATGGGGAGCTTCGGCCACAGGGTTCTCTCTTGCAAACAGGGTACCGTGGGGAAGTTTTATACCCTTTTCAATCGTATCACTACCAGCCATGTTTGGGTTTCCCACTACAGTATTGCCCAAAATATTTCTTGCCCCGTCTAGATCGGGGGGTGGCGTGAGCAGTTCGAGTGTCTGAAATGGTGGTGAATCTCCAAGTTTACTAAGATCTGATAAATCTGTCGCTAAATTGATCTCAATCACCTTGCGCTCCTTATTTGCACCCCCAATACAGATTTCAGAACACTTAGAAAGATCTGACTGAGCAAGTGCGGAAATTGGCGTAGGGTCTCTGGTGTCTACAGTAGGGGTTTGTTCGACCTCAGAGTTGCCTTGCCCTATTTCGTGAGTTTCATTATTTCCGACTATAGGGTACTTTTTATCCCAATTGTTTGAACCTTGAGGCTGAAGTGAACTGTACTCAGTGCTGGCTTTTAGTCAATCATTTTCAGAAAGCGAGAGCGAAAAAGGGCTACATCTCGGCTGAGAGTCAGGCAGCATCTGTACCCTGGTGGGACCTCTGGGTGACATTGTTACCCCCTTAGTAGTTGGTACAGCTTTGTGAGGGTAAAAAGCCTGGAGCCTACAAAGTGAGATTACTCCCCCTAGAGGGTTAGAATGACAAACATTCAAGGAAAGCTGTTGGACAAGGGAAGGCGCATCGAAGTTAATAACAATACAGTCCCCTGTACCGGGGTTTTTGAGTGGACCCACCCAACCCACCCTCCTCACCATTAATATAGAGGGTATCATATAGAAAGCAAATCTAGCGTATCTATGTAGCCAGTGGATGACCTTATTTTTCAGTTCTGTAAATGATTCGGGAATATTAGGCTTAAGCTTAGGAACATTCGTGATAACCAGCACATAGGGGCAAGCTTCCGGTGGTAGGTGTAAAGTTCTCATATTGGTTCCTAGATCCCTATGCATCGGGTCTGCTGGAGGGTTGGTATGATCCTTGTGCAGTTTTGTACCCATGTTTATGGAAGAAGCAATTTCATCAGTCCGCCTTGGGTAGAGGGGATCACTCTTTGAGTGCCAAGTTTTAGGGGGATTGGCCAGTCTAGCAGTAGAAGCCTTCACTGGTTGATGCGAAGAATCAGGGCAAAGTGATTGAGAATTGTGAACCGTGCTTGATGATAGAGGAGGGCTACTGGCACTGTTGACTGGAGGGCATGGGTGAAAATGTTGTTGCGAATATTGTAAATCCGATGAGGAAGAGGTGATTGGCTGGTTAAGTTTGATGAGAACGTCGAGTTTCTCCTCAATAGCTGATAGGCGAGTTGTTATAGGGTGTAGTTTTTTGGAGAGCTCGTCTTTTATAAAATCTATTATAAAAGCTATGTCTAGGCTGCCGTTATTGGTAGCTTGGGCAGGTGTGCAGTCCTTGGTCCGAGTAGGCACGGCCTGATTGGGGGAATTCAAAACACGGGCCCGTTTATTCTTTAAGTTCACCTCCCCTCGTTTCCTTTTGCCCTTTGAGCTATGCTTTGGGGAGGGTGCAGGTCTATCTGGCATAGGCTGTGTAGTTTCTGAAGAATATATGGCTTTGTCCAGGGGCTCTGTGACGGACATTCGGGTAGTTTGGGTAGTTGGTGGTGGAGTTGCCGGGGCAGGCTGGAAAGCTGGTGGGTAAAAAAGTTGTGGTGGGGTTTTCAATGGAGCATCCGTTGGTGGGGGAGCAATCAGACGGCGCTCCACCAATTCAATTTCTTTTTCTAATGCCCCTACCTCTTTTTGGAGGAAGCCATCTAGAGTCTTGTTGTTGCCGGCTTTTTCCAAAGGCATCCCCCCCTTCCGTCTACCCATCTTGTTTTGGTAAGACACTTAGGTCCAGCCCCAAAGTTTGACAGTCTATTTCCTTAGGTGCTCTTCCTCTCCTTTTCCCACCCTATTTTGCTCTACTGGGGCTTTATTTAGAAAAGTTGAGACGCCAGGAGGGCCTAAAGTACTGCTCACCTATATTAGGAAGGTGTCCGGGTGGGTAAAGTATGTTCATCCGCTGGTCACCAACCTCGGAAGTCAGGATGAAAATGGTATGGCCCAGCCCGGCCTCCTCTGGTCGCTGACGGGCGCAGGACGGGCCCGGCCTTGGCCCGGGCTTTGCCCGGGTGCCGCCCACGCGCGTCCCGCGAGGCGGGAGCGCTTCCGTAGATTTAAAGGGCTCCTGCCCGAGACAAACTGCTTTCCGCCCCCAGCCGGTGTCTTTAGCGCGTCCCGCGAGGCGGGAGCGCTTCCGTAGATTTAAAGGGCTCCTGCCTGAGACAAACTGCTTTCCGCCCCCAGCCGGTGTCTTTAGCACAGAGTTTTTTCCACGCAAAAGGACTGCAAACAAGCCTTGCTAGCTGCAAGAGTCACAGTTGAGGATTTTGGGTGCTGCCAGGGCCCAGGAAGGACCAGGAGGTCTCCCCTTGGAGGAGGAGACAGAGGGGTTGCTCAGCAACATAGAGAGCCCATGCAGAAGCAGGCAGCACCCGCAGAAGCACCTGAACATGCATTCAGAAGATCTGAGCATGATGGTCGACTCAGCACAACAAAAGAGGGTCCCACGAAGTCGGAGTCCAACTCAGCGAATTGGGCAATGTAGAACGGAGTGCTGGGGACCTGGGCTAGGCTATGCACAAAGGAGGTCTTGCAAAAGTGCACAGAAGCCCGAGCAGCTGCAGTTCACGCAGTACACAGGATTACTGTCTGACGTGGGGAGGCAAGAACTTACCTCCACCAAATTTGGACAGAAGGGTCACTGGACTGTTAGGGACACTTGGATACAGCTCCTGTGTTCCACGGACCACGCTTGTCAAGATGAGAGGGGACCCAGAAGACCGGTGATGCAGAAGTTTGGTGCCTGCGTTAGCAGGGGGAAGATTCCGTCGACCCACAGGAGATTTCTTCTTGGCTTCCAGTGCAGGGTGAAGGCAGACAGCCCTCAGAGAATGCACCACCAGGAAACAGTTGAGAAAGCCAGCAGGATGAGGCGCTGCAATGTTGCTGGTAGTCTTCTTGCTACGAGAGAAGTGCAGAGGAACTCTGGTGAGTTCTTGCATTCGTTATCTGAAGAGAAACCCACAGGAGAGACCCTAAATAGCCCTCAGAGGAGGATTGGCTACTGAGAAAGGTAAGCACCTATCAGGAAGGGTCTCTGACAAACCTGTTGGCACTGGCCACTCAGAGGTGTCCATTGTGCCCTCGCACCTCTGCATCCATGATGGCAGAGGTCTGGGACACAATGGAGGAGCTTTGGGCACCTCCCCTTGGGAGGTGCTGGTCAGGGGAGTGGTCACTCCCCTTTGCTTTGTTCAGTTTTGCACCAGAGCAGGGCTGGGGGTATCCCTGAACCAGTGTAGACTGGTTTATGCAAGGAGGGCACCATCTTTGTCCTTCAAAGCATTTCCAGAGGCCAGGAGAGGCTACACTTCTCAGTCCTTAACATCGATTTCCAAAGGGAGAGGGTCTAACACCCTCTCTCAGAGGAAATCCTTTGTTCTGCCTTCCTGGGACTGGGCTGCCCAGGCCCCAGGGGGGGCAGAAACCTGTCTGAGGGTTGGCAGCAGCAGTAGCTGCAGAGAAAACCCCGGAGAGTTTGTTTGGCAGTACCCAGGCTCTATGCTGGAGCCCAGGGGATGCATGGAATTGTCCCCCCAATACCAGAATGGTATTGGGGGGACAATTCCATGATCCTAGACATGTTACATGGCCATGTTCGGAGTTACCATTGTGAGGCTACATATAGGTATTGACCTATATGTAGTGCACGCATGTAATGGTGTCCCTGCACTCACAAAGTCTGGGAACATTGACCTGAACAATGTGGGGGCACCTTGGCTAGTGCCAGGATGCCCTCACACTAAGTAACTTTGCACCTAACCTTCACTAAGTGAGGGTTTAGACATATAGGTGACTTATAAGTTACTTAAGTGCAGTGTAAAATGGCTGTGAAATAACGTGGACGTTATTTCACTCAGGCTGCAGTGGCAGTCCTGTGTAAGAATTGTCTGAGCTCCCTGTGGGTGGCAAAAGAAATGCTGTAGCCCAAAGGAATCTCCTGGATCCCCAATACCCTGGGTACCTAGGTACCATACACTAGGGAATTATAAGGGTGTTCCAGTGTGCCAATCAGAATTGGTAAAATTAGTCACTAGCCTGCAGTGACAATTTTAAAGCAGAGAGAGCATAAACACTGAGGTTCTGGTTAGCAGAGCCTCAGTGATACAATTAGGCACCACACAGGGAACACACATAGGCCACTGTCTAGCAGGATCCCAGTGACACATATCAAACACACTGACAACATAGGGTTTTCACTATGAGCACTGGGCCCTGGCTAGCAGGATCCCAGTGAGACAGTAAAAAACACCCTAACATATACTCACAAAGAGGCCAAAAGTGGGGGTAATAAGGCTAGAAAGAGGCTACCTTCCTACAATGGTACATTAAAATGTCCCACTACTTGCACTTTAACAGACCGGAATTCACCAAGCTAACCTACAGAAACACATGTGATACTGGAGATTTGGTTGGCACTGTGCACTTAAATTAATAGTTAAATTAAGGCATTGTATAGTGATTTGATGATTAATATTTTTATCATGCTAACCTGATGAAACATACTTAAAAGAAGTTTGAAATTGAAAAACTAAACACAAGTTTAGTATTACAGGACTGTTGATATGAGGACTGCTACTCTTTGGTTCACAGAAATGCTATCAACCCCCTGAAGAAGGGTCTTGGGAGATACCAAAAATGCTTTGGGGATAGGGGAGGTAACAAGATGTACAGCTTTGATGAACAATGAACTACATTGGTTGAAAATTAATTTTCAAAACCAAGAATGAAATAAATAAAGAAATGCATCAGCAAGATAAGCTTTTTGAAAATTATGGTGTACCCTAAAGTCTACAGTTATATAACATAACAATTATGAGGTCTATGAACCAATAACATTAAGTGCAGTAATTATGACACTGACCCCAGTAGGAGAAGGTTCTTAGAAACTAGATGGCAGCCCACAGGTATGTGTTTTAACGTCATCACTGGACTGTCTAACAAACATTACCCGTATGCTAAATATGTAGTTTTCATACCACTTTACTGTTAAAAATTACAGGTTTAATGTTTGACTATAGTTTGTATATTTGAGCTAGTTTTATCTACTGGACAGACAAATAAGAAACATATTCTATCTAAAATTAAATGCATATTTTAAGAGTACATAGGTCAAACATCCTTTCTTCCTTCCACCATATCTCTATTCTGTGAAATAGTCGCTGTTGTGCACACAGCTAGAATACATACCCAAACTTAATATATGCACAATTAAACTTCTTATTAGGGGTGCAGCTTCAGGGTTTTTGGGGTGTTAGAACCCCTCTTAATAAATGTATTCTGTAGTAAATAGTTGGGCACAGGTGCTTTAAGTTAGGTGTAGTGAGATATCAGATTTTACTATGGATTTTTACATATACACAGACAAAAATACTCACACACACACACACACACCTTTATCTGTTTTTAAAGGTCTTAACAATAGTTATTTAGAAAATATTGGATTTTAAGTACTACTCACAATCTGCACCTTTTCTACTGCTCCTTCAGCCCCCTTGTGCCCTGCTTCTCATATATTGCATTTTAACCAGCATAATTGTTGGGAAATCTGATGCTTACACTCCCCACCCACCCTGACTCCAATCTGACTGCCCAAAGTATGTCCTTGCTGCCTATGTATAAAGAACATATTTGGATGAGTCTGTTCAGCAGGCCAAGGAATCTGTTCAAATCACCAGGTGCCCCAGTCACCAAAAATTAAAATCTGCACAGACAGGTTTCAGGTTTTGTAGGAGGGCAGCATTCTGAAATCTTGGAGCTCTCACTAGTTTTTCAGGTTAAACCACAAAATCAGCAACAGTAGTGTGTTTGCAGGTTAGTATAAAGGAATTCAAGTGAATTCTATTTTCTCATGGGAAGATATACATACGTTTATGTTTGGATGTGAAAATGAGTTGCACAAGTACAACTGCACTTGATTTTTTTTTATTTCCATAGGAAAAAATGTTTTTTTCATGGAGAAATACCTTCTTGTAAACCTACTCTATTTACAATTGTTCCTCTTTCATTCCAACCTAGGAAAGGTATTTATTCCTGTCTTTGGTTGCTTGATCCTGAGAGAGCAATCCATGGTGCTCAAATAAGTCAACACAAAAAAATATGCAGGGTGAATTGCTTGTGGTAGTGAGGCAACATTAAATAACCTTTCAGTACAAATACACACAATTTAAGTTATATCTTATGGTGTCCCAGAAGATAACTGTGACAGGCCGGCGCTGCCAGGCCCGTCCGAGGAGGCGTCATGTGCTGACGCTGCCGCCTCCAACCTGGAAATGGAAAGCGGAACATCCAATCCCCTTGAACTTCCAGGGCTAACAGGGCAGCGGCAAACGGTTTGCGTGCCTGGGAAACAAGAAGAGGAGGAGACCCCGGCTGGGAGAGGAGAGAGAGCGGAAGAAGCAGGAGTGAAGGGAGAAGAAAGAGAGTGGCGGCTGGAAACGGAAGGAAAGTGCCCGAGGGATCCACAGTTCCGACAGCGGCGCAGGAGGCCCACCACGAAGTTTCCAGCCATGCTTCAAGAGAAGTGTGGCTAACCCAGGTGCGTGCATAGCATGGATTAAGGGTGGCTGGGATGGGAAGCGGCAAGGCAATAAAGGGGAAGCAAGAGGTGGGGTGGGAGAGAATAAACAAGGACAACACGAACATAGAAAAGGGTCAACAGTAGAATAGAAAGGAAGCCAACAGAAAAAGGATGAACATACAAGAGACAGAAAGCCAGATGCTTTATCTTGCTTTTCCCCACATGCGCCTTCTGGGAGCCCTGGAAGAAGGAGAGAAAGGAAAGAGAATTGAAGTCCAGTGAACGCCAGAAGAAGATTGAACAGTACAGCATATGTAACTAATACATCAAGCCACAATAAAAAGAATTAATAAAACTCACCTGAGCTCATACCCCACTGCCTTCGTGTCGTCACTGACGTACCCGGTGACAAGTGGTGTCAGAAGTGGGATTTAGTCGTACGAAACCCAACGCCATGGAGGAGAAACCCACACTTGCGGACATGATAGTGCAATTGGCTGAGGTCAGCGCCATTTACAATTGGTCTGAGAACAACAACTCTAGGAAGCCAAAGAAGAGCAAGAGGGACTACAAACAGCACTGAAAAGCCAGGCCACCATCATGGCTAATAACCAATTGGTCCATGAGAACGCCTTGGGAAAATTGACCGACACCATTGCGCACACCAAAGTGCATCCCAACGTACCGAGCAGTGTCCTTCGGAAATACCAAGAACAAGAGGACCCTGATTTGTTTTTTACAAATTTTGAGCGGGTAGCAAGTCCTGCCAATTGGCCACAGGACGAATGGGGACAGTACATAGCACCCTTGCTAACTGGTCAACTGCAAGCTGCCTATCAAGCGGTAAACCCCAGAGGGGTTACCCCCTAGAGTGAGATAAAGAAGGCAATCCTAGAACGTATAGGATCAGATAAAGAAAGTTATAGGGCTAAGTTTCGGCAGATTAAGTGGATACATCAGGAGAATCCACGTACATTATACTACCGGGTGCACCATGCTGGGGGAAAATGGTTGCATCCCACAGAGACCACAAAAGAGGAGATATTCAATGCCATCATACTCGAACAGTACTTGGAAGCCCTCCCTCCCAGCACTCGAAATTGGGTCCGTCAACACCCTGGCTTAACCAACCACACCGCAATAGACCTTGCTTGTGCATACCATCGGGCCCCGGATTTCCGCAGTGTCCCCCTTAACCAACTACCTCCACCACCCCCCGTTCATGGCAGGTGAAACCAGTACATCCACGATCCATGATGCTGCATGGTTCAGACCGGGCCATCCCTACCCCTTCCTCTGTCCCAAGCCATCACATAACTGGACCCCAATGTTTCCTCTGTTCAGAATGAGGACACATCGCCCGTAACTGTCCATTAAAGAAAGAAACGGAAGGGCCCATGGAGATAGGAATGATGAAGGGTCGAGTGTTATGGTCTGGCAATGAGAAAGCAAAATATACTCTAACAGTCTATCTTAATGGCATAGAAAGGAATGCTCTGGTAGATTCAGGGTGCAGCAAAAGTGTGGTTAGACTGAACCTGGTGAAACCTGAACAATGGACTACTCATACCCAAGTCCTGATCACATGTGTCCATGGAGACCAACGGTTGTATCCGGTGGCTACGGTCCTTCTCAATTGGAGAGGGGCAGAGGAAACAATCACGGTGGGAATGATCCCAAGCCTGGGGGAGGATGTAATCTTTGGCACTGATTATGTAATCTTCACCCCTCTATTAGAAAAGACCTGCCAAGAAAATATAACCAACACCTGGTGGGAAGAAGCACCGTATGGGACGGCCGAGGGAGAAGAAAGACCCCTGAGAAAGAAACTCAGCCGAAAACAAAAGAGGGAAAAATGACAGGAATACCATACCACCCCAACTCCTGAGTCTCCCAAACCCTTCCCACAAGCCATCACTGTTCTAACAACTGTAGGGAGTTTTAGACAAGCACAACGAGAGGACCCCACCCTGAAAAACGCCTGGCAACAGGCCCTACACCCAGACGGACGATCAGTAGTTCCCACCTTTACAATAGAAAATAACTTATTGTATAGATGTATACCCAACACAGCAGGAAAAACCTCTCAACTAGTAGTTCCCCAAACGCACAAGCAACAGGTCTTACACTTAGCACATGGGGATAACGGAGAGGGACATATGGGAAGAGAAAAGACCGAGGCAGCAATATTACGGCAGTTTTATTGGCCGGGGGTATATGGGGATATTAGGAAACACTGTCATGAAGTGTCAACTAATTAATCCATCCCCTCATGGGCCGGTCCCTTTACAACCTCTCCCTATTGTTGATACTCCTTTTTCTCGAGTCGGACTAGATATTGTAGGACCCTTAACCCTGTCAGTCAAAGGATGCCAGCACCTCCTAGTCCTGGTAGACTAAACGACCCGGTATCCCGAGGCTATACCTATATCCAGTATGCACACTAAAACAATATCCCAGGCCATGATCGAGTTTTTCTCCCGCGTAGGTTTCCCAAAGTAAATACTTACAGACCAGGGAACCCATTTCTGTCGTGACTTATGGCCGAAATCTGTCACTCCCTAGGGGTCAAACAGATACAAACCTCGGTATATCATCCTCAAACCGACGGTTTAGTAGAACAGTATAATAAAACTATTAAAACACTACTCCGAAAAGTCATTTTTGAAGCAGGCAAGGACTGGGAAAAGAAGCTACCATTGGTTCTTTATGCCATACGCACACATGTCCAGTCCTCCACAGGACATAGCCCTTTTGAATTGCTGTTTGGGTGACAACCCCAAACACTTTTAGAAATGTTGGCAGAACAGTGGGAGGAGTCAGAGGAAGAGGTCAAAGATATCCTTACAGATACCAAGAGTTGAGGGAAAACCTACATACGGTATGGTAAGAAGCCCACACAGCATTGAGAGAGGCCCAAAACAAGCAGAAAAGACTATGGCCCTCATTACGACCTTGGCGGGAGGCTAAAGCCGCCCGCCAAAATCGGACCGCCTGGCGGCCGCAGCCATTTGCACATCCCCGTCGGCCCAGCCGGGATCTCGGTCGCAACACAGGAGCCGGTTCCAAATGGAGCCGGCAGTGTTGCGGCCGTGCGACGGGTGCAGTTGCACCCATCGCGCTTTTCACTGTCTGCTATGCAGACAGGGAAAAGCTGCATGGGGCCCTGTCAGGGGGCCCCTGTACTGCCCATGCCAGTGGAATGGGCAGTGCAGGGGCCCCCAGGGGCCCCACGACTCCCCGTACCGCCAGCCTTTTCCTGGCGGTTCAAACCACAAGGAAAAGGCTGGCGGTAGGGGGACTCGTAATCCCCTGGGTAGCGCTGCTAGCATCTAGCACCTAGCGGGATTACTACCGCCGGGGCCATTGTGGCGGCCACAATGGCCCCGGCGGTGCGACGCGGCGCTTCCGCTGTGGTCGTAATGACCTGGGAAGCACCGCCAGCCTGTTCGGGGTGCTTCCGTCATTACAGCCCTGGCGGTCTTGTACCGCCAGGGTTGTAATGACCCCCTATTTGACTCCAAAAGCACCTTCCATAGTCTGAGGGTGGGAGGTAAGGCGCTGGTATTGTTGCATACCTGTGAAAATAAGTTGCTTGCCCGATGGCAAGGACCATACGAGGGAATAGAACAAATCAATCCCACCACGTATAAACTTGAAATACCCCTGAGTACCGGCCGGGAACAAATTTATCATATTAATCTTCTGAAGAAGTGGTGTGAGTCGACGGACGAACACCCCACTCTGTACATAACAAAATAACCCAAAGAGGACATACCCATCCACCCCCTCCCAACTGGTTCTTTGACTGACAATCCTCTCCCTCAGTTAAATGCTGCCCTCTCCGAAACCAGATTTAACCAGCTCAAAACCCTCGTCAGTGACAATGTGGACGTATTTTCAAAAACTCTGGGATGAACTTCATTAGTCCAACACTCCATTCACACCAATACAAATACTGTATCCGACAATGTCCATACTGCATCCCTGAGACAAAAAAACAGGTCATAGAATGGGAGGTAAAAGCTATGTTGGAAGCAGGTATAATTGAGCCATCTACCAGTCCTTGGTGCTCCCCGGTAGTGCTAGTTCCAAAACTGGATGGAAGCACCAGATTCTGTGTTGATTTCAGACAAGTCAACGCTTTATCACATTTTGACTCTTACCCGATGCCACGTTTAGATGAACTCTTAGATCGTTTAGGCCAACCCGATATATGTCCACCCTGGACTTAACGAAAGGGTATTGGCAGATTCCTTTATGCACAGAAGATAAGGAAAAAAACGCGTTTGCTACTCCCTCTGGCTTTTATCACTTCACGGTTCTTCCATTCGGGCTTCATGGAGCTCCTGCCACCTTCCAACGGCTTATTGATAAGATACTCCGACCGTATCACCAGTATGCTGCAGCATATCTAGATGATATAGTGGTCTATAGCGCTACTTAGTAGGAACATCTAGAACACCTAAGACACATAATACAGGCCCTGAGGGAAGCCAACCTCACAGCTAACCCGGAGAAATGTAAGTTAGGCCACACAGTAATTAAGTACTTGGGCTATGTACTAGGGGAGGGACAAGTAAGACCACAGATAGAGAAGATCCAAGTCATCACCCAAATACCCATTTCCCGTACAAAAAAAAGATGTACGGGCCTTGTAGGATATTATCGTAGGTTCATACCCCGGTTTTCCACTATAGCAGGGCCCCCTATGGACTTATTAAAGACAACATGTCCTAATAAGTTACCTACCCTCTCTGCTGCTGTAGTAAAGAGTTTTGAGACTTTGAAACGCTTCCTGACGTCTGGGCCGATTCTATGTTGTCCCGACTTCACCAAGCCTTTTGTGGTACAGACCGATGCCTCGGATGTGGGACTGGGGGTGGTACTATCACAAGAGAAAGGGGACGGGCTTTGCATCCCATTGTCTACATTAGTTGTAAGCTACTTCCCCGGGAGCAGCACTACCCCACCCTGGAAAAGGAATTTTTGGTGATTAAATGGGCAGTCGAATCCCTATGGTATTATTTGGCGGGAAGAACTTTCACACTATTAACAGACCATGCTCCATTAACCTGGCTTGCTCAACATAAAGAAACCAACGCTCAGGTGCTCGGTGGTTTCTCTCACTCCAGCCTTTTTCCTTCCAGATTCGTCATTTCCCTGGTGCCCACATGAAGAATGCCGATTACCTGTCTCGGTACCCGGGTCCAGAGCGCCTCTATCAGCCGCTCGCTAGGGGGAGTGTCTGTGCCAGGCCCGTCCGAGGAGGCAGCATGTGCTGACGCTGACGCCTCCAACCCGGAAATGGAAAGCAGAACATCCAATCCCCTTGAACTTCCAGGGCTAACAGGGCAGCAGCAAACGGTTCGCGCGCCCGGGAAACAAGAAGAGGAGGAGACCCCGGCTGGGAGAGGAGAGAGAGCGGAAGAGGCAGGAGTGACAGGAGAAGAAGACGGACGGCTGCTGCAGCGACCGGTGAAGACCCAGAAAGCGAGTGGTGGCTGGAAACAGACAGAAAGTGCCCCGGAGGGATCCACAGCTCTAACAGCGGCACAGGAGGTGCACGGCGAAGTTTCCAGCCACGCTTCAGGAGAAGCGTGGCTAACCCAGGTGCGTCCATAGTATGGATTAAGGGACAAAGAAGGGTGGCTGGGAGAGAATAAATGAGGACAACACAAACATAGAAAAGGGTCAACAGTAGAATAGAAAGGAAGCCAACAGAAAAAGGATGAACATACAAGAGACAGAAAGCCATAAAAATGGGTCAGAGAGAGAAATACCCAAGAGAAAAAAAAAAAGATAGCAAAGAAGGATATCCCAAGGGGTTCAAGAAAAACAAACAAACTAATACAACAAGAAGTTGTGAAGAGAGAAATAGAAAGACAGTAAGCTATCCCAGGAACCAGCAACAAAAAACAGATGAGAAAAATAGGAGACAGAGGGGAAAAGAAAACAAAGAAAACCCACCAGACAACAGAGATAGGAAATAGGGAAGAGGAGTAAGACAGAGAACAGGAAAGAACCAGAGAAGAAGGAAAGGAACTTACCAATGCTTTATCTTGTTTTACCCCGCATGCGCCTCCTGGGAGCCCTGGAAGAAGGAGAGAAAGGGATAGAGAATTGAAGTCCAGTGAATGCCAGAAGAAGATTGAACAGTACAGCATATGTAACTTATACGTCAAGCCACAATAAAAATAATTAATAAAACTCACCTGAGCTCATACCCCACTGCCTTTGTGTCGTCACTGATGTACCCGGTGACAATAACATACATGTTGACACACAATAGTGTGACCCCAGCTCACGTAGCTATCCTTGAATAGTAGGCGGGGTAATCATTGAACAGTAGGACACCTGGATACTTCCCAGTGCTAGATGTAGAGTTCAATGACGAAGCATGCAACACAAAGCAGGTAAGGGTTCATTATCTATCGGCAAGGTATACACATGTGATAATACCATAGGATGTTTGACAATCACTTTCAGGCTCTTTTCAGAGGGCCTCCCCGTGTTTTGCTGCAGCAATGTCAACATTTTTTACGGTAACCCAGCAAAGCGCCACAACTGCATCAAAAATGTTGACGTAGTTGTGCTAACGAGTGGCATGGTGCGCTGTATATTAAATACAGTGCTACCATGGTGTCGTTAAGGGGGGCACAAGGTGGCACAAGGAAACTGGCTCATCAGAGTTGATACACCAATTCCTTGTAAACAAGGCTCTTTGTCTCTCTGGGTGAGAAAGGGAAGGTCTCTGATGGATTCTTCCTGACTGATCTAAGGAACATACTACTATAATTCAGTAAAACATCACTAGTAACAAATGTTACTTTACCCATTCCTACTAACCAATCAGTCTCCAGCAACCTCTGGGAGCAGGGATAGTCCTCTGTTTCTCACTTCTTCACAATGGAGCACAGAATCATGTCCTTGAAGTGCTACATTGATCACATCTTACGGTTAGGACAGTTCTTCCAGTGAGTCGCGTTTCCTGCCATCTCTTCTCCTTCCCGTGAGAACCTCACTATCAGTTGTCTAATACACAACAAATGCCTATACACTAGCTAGCAGAAGGCTTCTAGAAATTCACAGCATCTGCCGTATGGAAGAGAAAAAAGTATTGTGCAAAACAATAGTTCAAATGTGAAAACAGGCCTCTAAAGTCAAAATTTAACTTGGTATTAGTAGTAAGAGTTACTTAAGTCAAAATATTACATTAATCCGTTTGTGCTTTCGATTCCTAAATATGATTACCTACTACCTTTTTTACATTTATTATATGTGTGTTATTCAGCATTAAATTAAATTTTTTAGATAAGTACATTTAGGGGGTCATTCTGACCCTGGCGGTCACCGACCTCCAGGGCCAACGACCGCGGAAGCACCGCCAACAAGCTGGCGGTGCTTCCATGGGCATTCTGACCGCGGCGGTACAGCCGCGGTCAGAAACGGGAAACCGGCGGTGTCCCGCCGGTTTCCCGCTGCCCCAGGGAATCCTCCACGGCGGATGGGGATTCCGACCCCCTTACCGCCATCCTATTCCTGGCGGTTTTCACCGCCGGGAACAGGATGGCGGTAGCGGGTGTCGTGGGGCCCCTGGGTGCCCCTGCAGTGCCCATGCCAATGGCATGGGCACTGCAGGGGCCCCCTAACAGGGCCCCACATTGATTTTCAGTGTCTGCCAAGCAGACACTGAAAATCGCGACGGGTGCCACTGCACCCGTCGCACGCCTTCAACTCCGCCGGCTCCATTCGGAGCCGGCTTCCTCGTTGAAAGCGCTTTCCCGCTGGGCCGGCGGGCGGCCTTCTGGCGGTCGCCCGCCAGCCCAGCGGGAAAGCCAGAATGGCCGCCGCGGTCATTCGACGGCTCCCGCCGGGCGTGCGGTTACCGCCGCCGGCGGGAGTCAGAATGACCCCCTTAGTTTGCAAAATGAGGAAATTCACTCCATCTTCTTCATTTAACAAACTACTTACATGTATAACATTGTGTGCTACACACAGGCAGACATACCTGGGAGAAAAGCAATTCCAAGGTCAGTTGTTGAGAGTAAGATTACAATCATGGCACTTTAGTAGACATTTTGAATTTGGAATTATTTTCTGGTTTGCAACCTGAATTGGTCCAGACATGGTTGAGTTAATATGTTGTCTAGAACACACTGTCAGAAGTGGTTTTCTTAAGATTGAAAGTAGAATTATTGGCTTAAATCAAGGAAGGTTCTTTACTGCTCTTGAACAATATCCCCATAAACGGAACCTCTGCCAAGTGAACACGGGGGCCATGCAGCCATTTTGCGGTGTTTTTCCTTACACTAATAAGACTAACATATTTTTAATAAGAGATCAAGGGACATATCTAAGAAGCCCCTAGCGCCACCTTGCACCTCATCTGTGTAATTTGTTTGACCCAAATGTGGCTTTAAAGTGGCATTTCCCCGCGCCACATTTACAAAGTGGCACAATGCTAACATTGTGCCACTTTAGAAACCCTTGCGCCACTTTATGCCTGTGCCAGAAATAATGTATGCAAGGAGGGGCCCTTCTGGCACTAGGAAGCCTGAAAAAATGGCACAGTGAAATTGAACCGATTTCATTGCACCATGTTTTCCGTAATTTTTAATGACCACTCATAGCAAGCATTAATATGCCACAACCATTAAAATCAATGGGCCTCCTGGATAGTGGCTGTTTTTAAATGGACAAGAATTATGAAGATAAAGTAATAAAGATTTATAGATTTGTAATATGATTGGATTGCTGGAGTGCTTTGGATTTGGATATTGAAATAAGACAATAGGATGCCAATAATTAAATTCATCGAATAAGGACAATATTATGTGCTGAATCTCGTATGCAATACACAAAACATACCTATTGTTAGAAATGGGGTCTCTAGTTGGCAGAGATATACACCCATGTCCAAGTAGGGACCACAATCCTAGTCAGGTGTAGATATTTATGTTTTGACCACTGACTCCATGTTGCATGTAGCCTAGGAATACACTGTCACATTAGTGACCTCCAGCATCATTTTGCCTATTGACTTTATTTTAGCATTAGGCACTGCCACGTTAAAAGCTGCAAGTAGTTTTCCACATTGTACTGTCGCGTGGGCTCTCATTATTCTAAATGAGACTACTGGATTTCTAGGTAGCAGGATCGATAACGGTGTGGGGGACTGAGTCTGACCCACATGTAAAGAACGCTGTCACCCTAAATCCGGTTTTTGCTCCGGCTAACTAGCAGTGCCTCATTTCTCCCATGTGGAAGGAATGATTTGGCAGCCGAGCGCATGACTTCTTTGGAACTTCTCAGGGAAGTCGTGGTTACTCAGATCCAAACCAACTCTCTTATTTCCAATATGATCTCATATACAAATGACAAAGACAGTATAAGTTTTATATAATGTTTTAATAAAACAACTGTATTTTAGATATTAAGGCATAAGCCGCAATAACCACAACGATACAACACAGTAGGATTGTAATAGTTACCAGGAGAGTAAAACATAAAAACAAAGCTATCATGTTGTCGAACAGTTTCTACTCTCCCTCTGCTTGTTCTATCTAGAGCACAGCATGTTAAGCTTCTAGCTTGCCTATTAGAATCACTGTGGAGATATCAGCCCTCATACCTGAGCAAAGACCTGTGATCTTGGTTCAGCATCTGCAACGAGGCAGTCAGCATCAAGTTGTGGTTCCCTGGTCGGAATCTCCCTCTTGCGTGTTTTGGGACAAGGAAGTGATTTTATAACTAACATGTCATCGTGATCACAAAATGTCCCTACGCAGGAATGCCGAGTCTAAACTCTTACCACGTCTATCGGCAATGTACCAGACTGTATCCTTGACTGAAGCACAGAGTAAATATGTTATAGAGAACTCCAGTGCTGAAGTAGGCAAAACAGTGTGATATGAATAAAAAACAACACCGTAGAACTGGCTATTTGAATAATAACAGTACGAAGCCTAATAAAAAGCATGTAGAGCAAAGTACACAGAGGCTCTAAGCTGTCAGCAAATGAATAAAACATATATAGGGCAAAGTGCACAAAGGCCTAAAGCCTGAAGCTAAAGCGCAATGAATACGTAAAACTAACCACACTACAGTACAATGTGCACATGTTTTTATTTTTCGTGTTCTTTCCCACCAAGGGCTTAGGCTGATAAGAATGTACTAGGATGGCAGGGAACTGTCTTGTCTTGAATTGGCACCTTTAGATTGTGGCCAAGTCCCGACATGTTATTTTCAAAGCTGGCCTAAAGCAATCAGCATTTTTTGAATAATTAAACTCCTGCAGTGAGAGGGAGGTTCTAGAATTTTCCTCTCTTGTTTGTTGCAAGTATAAGAGGCTGAGACCAGACGGACCGGGAACTGAGAGTGTTTGCAGATATCAGGCATATCCAGGACGCTGGAGTGTGTCATCCTTCCCGTGAGGATAATTGATCTCTCTCTCTCCTCGATCGCTTCTGGAATCTGACGATCTGATGCTGAATAGGAGGGAGATGAAGCAACTGTGCCCTTGCATCATGGTGATGCATATTTTTTAATTCATTATTTGCTTTGCATTATAATATAGATACATATATTTGCTGTGTATATTGCAGTGGAGAATCATTTGTACATGTTTTCATTTAACTTCTGTGACCATTTTTAAACGTGTGCTTTCAGCACGCTAATCTCCTTCTACGAACCTTGCGACGTGAAATAATAATTGTCTTCTTTGGAATAAGAAGTGCATTCCAGAGATTTTTGTCAGTTCATGAGTGTTTCAGCTCAGTCATTAGTAAAGCAAAACATTTTGCCATAGTCAGGACAGTCTAAAGGGAGGTTGGAAGTTGAAAGTGTATGATTTAAAAGTGAAAATATGTTTTTATTCAGACAGTTAAAGGAAGCACTGCAAACCTTTTCTGCAAATGCATGTGCAATTAAAATGCCCTATGATGTCTTGGCAAATGTGTTTTCTTGTTTATCAGTACTTTCTAAGTTTTCGGATGGGTGCTCAGATAAAACAGAATTAATAATATGTTTAAAAAAGGTGCTTTTTGAACTGAATGATGAGCCTTTTGTTCTTGACAGGAGGGTTTGGATAGCTTTGTCTGCTGACAGAAAAATTCATGAGAGATGAAAACAGTTAGAATATGAAAATCAGAAATTAAAGACATAACTTGACACAAAAAATACTGTAACTATGCTGTCGTGTCAGAATAAGTTATTACAAGGTAAGGCGGATTTCTACCAAGCCATCACAGGGAAAACTGATTTTTCACATTCCAGTAATGAGGAGGTTAAAAAAGGTGGGGGCCAGTGTGAGCTATATGAGCAGAACGTAGTTCGTGCTCAGCCAATATTTGGACAAAAAATACAGAGTAGCCCACAGAAATTGGCAGGAGTTGAAATGCATTCTTTAAAAGATTACACCCAGCAAGAAGTTAACAATGTTAATGATATATTCACAGAGGTTTTGCAGAGTAAAATGTGGCCAGTACAGAGAGAGATGTTGCTGTAGGTAGAGCAAAAGAGTTTGCTACTTCTCACACTAGGCAAAAGACACAGTGATTCATGGGATTGTTTGATTTTTGGAGACGCCATGACCCTCATCTGAGTAAAATCTTAATCCTTTGGTACAAAGTGACAAGAAATAAACATGAGTTTGAATGGGGTGAAGAGCAGCAGTGTGCTTTTGATTTGGCAAAATAAATAATTAAACAGTCTTTAGACTTGTGAACGGTGCAGGAAGGAGACATTGTGTTGCATGTAACTATCCAGGGACAATATGTAGATTGGAGCAGGTGGCAAAAGCAGAGAAGAACAGGAGTTTCCCTGGGGTTCTGGACTAAAAAAATATCCGATGGGACTTTGAAAAACTGGAGAGAGCATTTAATTTAAGCCCTCCAGATTCTGAATAACAGACCATCACAAAATGCTGAAACTGCCCTGATGAAAATGTTAACTCAGATACAACCACATGTGGCCACCAACACCATTGTATACTGGGAAATAAAACCTGGAGCTTCAGCTTCTTACAGAGCCACACCAGAATCTGCAGGTCTTGACCTACATGCTTACAAAATTGCCCAACTTGTCATAAGTCCAGTGTATAAAGGATTGGTGAGGAAAGGGTCCGCCCCATCCCTTCTGAAAGTACAAGGAAAAGGAGGTTTTGGCTCAACTGACAAAAACCCTGATGCTAAGGTGTGGGTGGAATCCCCAAATGGCCATCCAGAACCTGCAGAAGTTATAGCCAAGGGCCCTAATAATGTTCTGCTGATCATGAAACAAGGAAAGGAAAAGGGGAGCACATTTCAGCTGACAAATGTTAATTGCAAGAAAGATCATACTTGTTTCTTTTACAGATCATACACTTGTCTCTGACCATGAGTGTGCTGTGTGGTCTCCCTTCGGGTGGGTGCGTGTGCGGTCGGGTGAGACAGCACCCTCAAAGTGAACCTGATTGATCAATTACGTTGCACATCACCCCTGCTGCTCTTGAAGGGCAATACTTATGGATCCATGTGGTACAAATTGTGCTTCACACATGGAAAAAATGCAGAGTGCCATGGATGTTCTATCAACCTGTTTGATTACAATTCTAATAGAACCAACAACATGGCTTGTTATCACCTGGTGATTGCTGCCAGTCACATTAAACACGTTTAAGTTGGCTGACTATTCTCGTGTGGGAACCTCACTTTTAATTACATTCCAGCAAACATTACAGGTGGACCATGTACCTTTACTTGATTATGACATATGATGTTTCCATCTAATTCTATACCAATTCGTTATCCTGGAGACACTATTCAATCAGTTATGATCCCAATCAGAATATATAAGCTTCAGTATTTTTATTGTAGGTGTGCCTGGTTCAACAGTTTATAATATTGTTAAACTTTTCATCCTTGGTGTGGTCTCCCTTAACTTTTTGCTTCTGTTCCCCAGGTTGTTGATGTGTGCTGGACTCTGATTTTGCTGTTTTTGTTACTAGTTTGCTTTGTTGCTTTGTTAGCAGCAACTACTTTTGTTGCTGCTAACCAGTGCTAAAGTGCAAGTGCTCCTTTACAAACTGTGTATGTAATTGGCTTATCCATGATTGGCATATTTGATTAATAGTAAGTCCCTAGTAAAGTGCTCTAGAGGTGTCAGGGCCTGTGAATCAAATGCTAATAGTGGGCCTGCAGCACTGGTTGTGCCACCCTCATACGTAGCTCTGTAATCATGTCTCAGACCTGCCATTGCAGTGTCTGTGTGTTCATTTCTAACTGTAAATTCGACTTGGCAAATGTACCCACTTGCCAGACTTAAATCCTTCCCTTCTCTTACATGTCAGACACCTCTAAGGGTAGCCCCAAGGGCACGGTGCAGTGTATGGTTAATGTAGGACATATAGGCCCTCATTACAACCCTGGCGGTAAATGCCACCGACCTCCGTGCTGATGTCCTCTAAGATACCGTGACCGCTGCGGTATACCGTTACGGGTATTATGACCCACACAGAAAAATCTGCTACTATACAGATACCCACACAAGTCCCTAGCCCAAAGGTCAGTGATAAACTGGTGGTACCAAAACCCACACTGTTACGCCAACAGAAATACACCCACAGCATCATGACCCACGAACCACCGCACGGTCTTTCAACCGCGGTAAACCATTAGCGGTACACACCGCCACGCGCATAATACACACACACTAACAAAACTACACCACATTGGACAATTCAAACTACACACACTTGACACACATACACACACCACACCACACACCCAATCCTATATAAAACACACACCCACAATACCCAGAATCCCTGACAATGAAAACAAAATATTGCCAACTGACAGAGACAAGCCAGGAGCACCCACTCAATCTGAGCTACATAACACCATCACCCATACACCATCCACGCACCTCACAGCACACACCCCAACACATCACCCCACGCACCCTCACTCATACCACTCACACCACACCCATGGCACCACAAAGACACCCCAGGTTTTCAGAGGAGGCGCTAAAGGTCATGGTGGAGGAAATCATCTGGGTATAGCCACAGCTATTCGGATCACAGGTGCAGCAGACATCCATTGCAAGGAAGATGGAGCTATGGGGGAGAGTCGTGGACAGCATCAACGGCGTGGGACAGCACCCAAGAACAAGGGATGACATCAGGAAGAGGTGGAACGACCTACGGGGGAAGGTGCGTTCCGTGGTTGTAAGACACCAGGTAGCCGTACGTAGTCCTCCCCCACAAGTAACAACATGGGAGGAGCAAGTCTTGCCAATCATGCATCCTGAGGGCCTCGCAGGAGTAGCAGGAGGACTGGACTCTGGTAAGTCAAATCTTTACTACTTTATCCCCCACCATACCTGTATGCCATCACAAACTCCCACCCCTACCCTCACCCCCATCACTCCACCACCTCACAAATACCCCACCATCACAACCCACCCATCCCAATACCAAGCCCTGCATGCAACAACAATGCATTGACACCCATCACAGACCTGCATGGACACCCATCACCACAGCGTGCACACTAGTGACCATCACTTAGCCAACCGAATCACAACTCACACAAGCCAAAGCTGCCTTGCCAATAACAATCATATAGGGAAACATACCCATGCACAAGATGGCACATGCAGTAACAATAACACTGCATTTACATCCCCACAGGACCCCCACTCAACGTCACTGGAGAGGAGGAGCCACCACCATCCAGTCCCCCGACAGAAGAGGCCTACAGTGATGACAGAAGCTCTGCACGCCTGGATCACGATAACCAACCTGGCCCATCAGGGACCTCTGGACAGTCGGTTACCCTGCCACAGTCCCAACCCACCACAGAGCCTCCCCCCACAGGAAACACCAGCACAGCACCCACCCAGCAGGCCCATAACTCTGTCCCCAAGACACGTCAATCAGCAGTGTGTCCACCACTATAGGGACCACAGGCAACCCCACAAACCCAAGACAATCAGAGACCTGGTGTCAGTGGGCACATGGTTCAGGGGACAGAGGCACAGGACAACAGGGATGCTGGGAGGACTGCTGTGTGACAGGTGGAGGACAGGCCCAGAGAACCCCCTCTCCACGAGGCACTTGCAGGGATCCTGGGAGCATACCACCATTCCCAGGAGATCGTGGGCCAGATAATGCACAAGTTGCAGGAGACCCAGCGGCTGCAGGAGGGACAGTACCTGGGGATCAGGGAGGACCTGAAACACATTCACACCACCTTGGTCACCATTGCAGGGGTGCTGGCAGACATTGCCAACACAATGAGGGAGGCTATGGCACACCAACGGGCCCCTGACACTAGCCAAACCGGAGAACAGCCCTCCACCTCCTCCGGCGCTAGTGGACAGGAGGCACTGCCACAGGGACAACAGGACACCAGCACCTCACCCCCTGCAGAAGGAGAACCACCACGCAAAAGGTCCCTGCGATCCAGGTAGAAGCCAGAGAACATTGCCAAGACCCCGCCAGGAATAAGACTCTCCTGATTGTCACCCTTCTGTCCCACTCTGTTATACTGTTCACCTTGAACTTATATTGCTCCCCTTCCTATGCCCCATTGGACAATGCACCTGTGATACCAATAGACTGGACTCTACCCTGGACTTTCCTCCATCATCAACCCAGCCCATTGCTATACCCCCTCCACTTATTATCACATAAATAAACACCCTTGGAACTAATACAAGTATGGAGTCTGTCAATTGATTCAAATATGTATTTGTTTAACAAGCTGTAAAGATTGCAATTCAACTGTACAGTCATGTATACATAGGTATCACCTGTAGTTGGCAGCAGGGAACACACCAGGAGCCAGAGTGGGGCACAGAGATCTGAAAATAGAGATGCCAAAGGGTACAGAAAGCAGCTATACAATATGGAAAATCAGGCTGCCATGTACAATGTCCAACACAAAACTGCAATGGAAAGTGAAGTTACAGTGTCTTACTTGTGTTTCACTGGAACTACTGTTGAATGAGTGAACTTCTGTTGTCGACATCTTCTTCCTCTGCCTCCTCTTCCTCACTGTCCACAGGTTCCACGGCCCCCCCAGCCTCATCTTCCTGCAGAAAAGGCACCTGGCGTCTCAAGGCCAGGTTGTGCAACATGCAACATGCAACAATGATCTGGCACACCTTCTTGGGTGAGTAGTACAGGGATCCACCTGTCAGATGTAGGCACCAGAACCTGGCCTTCAGGAGGCCAAAGGTTCTTTCAATTATTATCCTTGTTCACCCATGTGCCTCATTGTAACGTTCCTCTGCCCTTGTCCTGGCATTCCTCACTGGTGTCAATAGCCATGAGAGGTTGGGGTAACCAGAGTCACCTGCAAATATTCGAGGGATACCTGTCAGACAGACACTCACCCTTAGGGACAACCTCACACCCATATACCTACAACAACTGGGTGGGGACCATGGGCTCACCTATTAGGCACACCCGGTGCCTCTAGAGTTGAGAGATCACATGGAATGCTGCTATTCCTCAAGATGAAGGCATCATGCACAGAGCCAGGATACTTGGCATTCACATGGGAGATGTACTGGTCCGCCAAACACACCATCTGCACATTCTGAGAGTGATAGCTTTTTCTATTCCTGAACACTTGTTCATTACTCCGAGGGGGGGGAGGACAAATGCTACATGTGTACCATCAATGGCACCAATGATGTTGGGGATTTGTCCCAGGGCATAGAAGTCAGCTTTCACTGTGGCCAAATCCTCCACCTGGGGGAATACGATATAGCTGCGCATGTGTTTCAGCAGGGCAGACAACACTCTGGTCAACACACTTGAGAACATAGGCTGTAACATGCCTGATGCCATGGCCACTGTCACTTGGAATGAACCACTTGACAGGAAATGGAGCACTGACAGGACCTGCACAAGAGTGGGGATACCTGTGGGCTGGCGGATAGCTGAAATCAGGTTTGGCTCCAATTGAGCACACAGTTCTTGGATTGTGGCCCTATCAAGTCAGTAGGTTAGGATAATGTGTCTGTCCTCCATTGTCGCCAGGTCCACCAGGGGTCTGTACACGGGAGGATGTCTCCATCTCATATTCATCCTCAGCGGTGGAAGTCTAGGGAGAAAAAACGGTGACCAGAGGGTCATATTCACACATCTGTTGAAATAATGATGGATTTCTTCCTTTACAGAAACAGTATGTGAATTTGAGAGTCAGTTGATGTGCCCGTGTCTGCTGTGATGCAGTTAGGTGCCCTGGCATGTCCCCCTGAAATGGCGGCTGCCTGACATCTGAGGAGAGACAAGTGGAAATGAGGTAATTCCACTGGCGTTTTGCGCCATTGCAGTCGGCGGTCGACAACTGCTGCATAACTTCACATTGGTGAACATTGGCCCTATGGGTTCCAGGAGCCAATGGCGATGTACGCCGGTGGTGACGGTACGCACGGCCGCAGACGTGACCGCCATTTTCTATCTGTTCAGTCACTTGCTACCTGACCTTCAACAAGAGAGGACCTACACTGCAAGTGCTGCTGTGACCTGTGTCTGGAAGCGACAATGGCTCAAGTGTCTGGGGAAAGGGCCCCTGCCTTAACTTCAGAGGAGTTGGAGAGACTGGTAGATGGGGTCCGACCCCAGTACACTTTACTCTATGGTCCTCCAGACAAACAGGTGAGTACACTGTGAGCATGATGCGTGGGCCATGAATGTATGGAGTGCTGTGTGTGTAAGCCTCATGAGGGGGGTGGCTGAGGGGTCCTGGGCAGAGTGCTGCATGTATGGTGGTCAATGTACATGCATAATGGGATGGGAGGGATATGGTGGGCCATGAGTATGACAGTCCGGACGATATGACTAATCCCTTTTCTGCTGTCTTTTTCATGCAGATCAGCGCCCATCAGAAAAAGGGTATTTGGCATGCCATCGCCAAGGAGGTGCGGACCCTGGTGGTCTTTGACAGGCGGAGCACCCAGTGGCGCAAACAGTGGGAGGACCTGCGCCGCTGGGCAAGGAAGATGGTGGAGGCCCAGTTGGGGCTGGCCTCCCAACGAGGAAGGGGTGCCCGTCGTACCCTAACCCCCCTGATGTTCAGCATCCTGGCGGTGGCCTATCCGGAGCTAAATGGGCGCTTGAAGGCAGCCACAATGGGGTGAGTACAGGTTCAAAATTATGACTTTGCGAGCGTTAAGGTTTTACCTGGGTGGGGCATGTGGACTGTGGGTGCCCCTAGGCCAGGGAGAACATGGCAGGGTAGGTCCCTTGTTGGGCAGGCTCTGAAGCACTCCAACCCAATAGTGTTAGTTACCATCTACTACTGGGCAGGGTCCTGTTTGTATCAGGTGTGCAGCTGATGGCGTACCCCATGGGCTGGTGACTAGCTTTGTAACTGGTAGTGCATGGCCTAGTGCATAGGGCTGCTTCCTGTGTGTTGAGTACACCAATGGTAGTATTGTTGCTGGCATTGACCAAGTGTATCCTCTGTCTCTCTCCCCCTTTCTTGATATGTCACCCTGTCCTTGTGTGCATTAGCATCATCTGGCGGAGGAGCAGAGGCACCGGCGACGGAGGGAGCTGCATCCCACATGGGCCTAGAGGCCGAATCCACTGACGGTCAGGGCACCAGTGGGACAGAGGGCGAGGGGGGCACCACGACGGAGATAGGAGGGGACACAACAGACAGCTACTCCTCCTCCAATGGAAGCTCCCTGGCGGTGGAGGACACCTCTGTGCCCACCCCAACAACATTTACAACTGCCACCCCCTATGCCAGCACCGCCCTCCCAGGAGCCCCTCAGCGTGTTTCCCGTGCCCGCTCACCCAGGAGGGTGGGCACCTCCTTCACCCAAGGCACCTCAGGCCCTGCCCCAGTCAGCCCTGCTGCCCTCTGTGAGGAGGATATTGACCTCCTGAGATCCCTCACTGTTGGGCAGTCAACCATACTGAATGCCATCCAGGGTGTCAAAAGGCATTTGCAACAAACAAATGCATACCTGGAGGGCATTCACTCTGGCGTGGCGGCCCATCAGAGAGCATTTCAGGCTCTGGCCTCCGCCTTGATGGCAGTCATTGTCCCTGTCTCCAGCCTCCCTCCTCCAACTTCCTCTATCCAGTCCCAATCCCCTCAACCCCAGCCTATCCAAAGCACACCTTCAGACCAGAATTTACCCAAATCAACACACAGAAGTGGCTCAGGCAAACACAAGCACCACACTTCATCTCACAGCCACTCACACAAGCACTATCCCCATTCAGACACACATACATCCACTGCCTCCACTGTGTCCCCCTCCTCCTCCTCATCCACCACCTCCCAATAGTGTCTCCACTCACACCTCCATGCACTACATCCTCATCCACTACCTCCATCACCAGCACGCCTATCACCACATGCCCCTCACTGGCAGGCACCACCCCTACATCCATGCACACGTCCCTTGTGTCCTCTCCCACTGTGTCTGTGACCACTCCTCCCAAAGTGCACAAACGCAAGCACACACCCACCCAACAGCCATCCACCTCACAACAGCGTCCAGCTCATACACCTGCACCCAAACACAGCAGACTGACATCTCCTACAACCACTCCCTCTTCCTCCACTCCAAAACCTTCACCCTCTTCCCGCCCCAATGTCCCTAAGAAGCTTTTCCTAGCCAACATTGACCTCTTCCCTACCCCTCTGCCACCCCCGTCCTTCACTTCGGGCCAGGGTGCCAGAACCCAGCCCAGCACCTCAGCCACCAAGTCCACGTCTGCTGTGGTTTCGGCAGGTGTCAGAGGCTTTAAGGGGGCACCCATCAGCCCAGCCAGTGTACCACCAACCCCTGCCAAGGCCAAGAAGGTTCCGCCACCTGGCAAGGGCAAGAAGGGGACACCATCCAGCAAGGGGAAGGAGCCACAACCACCCAGCAAGGCCACGTCAAAGACTGCAGCTGGGAGACCCAAGGAGGCACCACCAACTGCAAAGGGCAGGAAGGGGCACAGAACACCAGCCAAGGTCTTCAGCTGTCTGAGCCTGCAGGTGAAGGCTTGGTAGCTACCAACACAACTGCCGCACCGCCACCTGCATTGTGGCCAGCGCCGCCACCTGCACTGCACCTGCACTGCCGCAAGCACCACTACTGGCAGCAGCCCCAGTGGGTAGCCGTCCGAGGCTGCAGGGGAAGGGCTGGATCCTCCCCCCACCACTGGCAGCACCGGCGCCTGCACCACCACCTGCACCGCTGAAAGTAGCACCACTGCCAGCAGCAGCAGCCCCAGTGGGCAGCCGTCTGAGGCTGCAGGGGAAGGGCTGGAGCCTCACCCCACCACTGGCATCACTGGCACCTGCACAGCGGCCAGAACCGCCACCTGCACATGCCACAAGCACCGCCACCTGCACCGCTGAAAGTAGCACCACTGCCAGCAGCAGCAGCCCCAGTGGGCACCGTCCGAGGCCACAGGGGAAGGGCTGGAGCCTCCCTCCACCACTGGCAGTACCCCCACCAGCACAGGCACTACCACCACTGTGCAGCCGTAGCCACCGGCGGATGGACTGTAGTCCTGCCTCCATGGAGTATCATGCATCCTGCCAACTGCAAATCTCGTGACTCTGACACCCAGGTGAGGGATTGTGACCTGGCACCTCCCAATTGCTGCATCACTGGGCACAAAGCCCTCTCCAGAACCAGTGGAGAAAGGCATCCACTCACCCTATCCTTGGCAGGATGAAGCACACTGGGCACAAAGCCCCCTCCAGAACCCATGGAAGAAGCCATCCACTTAAGAGACTGTGGCCTTGAACTCCCCAGGACCAAGCAGTGGGCAAACCACCCAATAGAGAGACTGTGGCTTTGCACTCCCCAGGACCAAGCAGTGGGCAAACCACCCACTTGAGAGACTGTGGCTTTGCACTCCCCAGGACCAAGCAGTGGGCAAAGTATGCACTTGAGAGACTGTGGCTTTACACTCCCCAGGACTGAGCAGTGTGCAAACCACCCACTTGAGAGACTGTGGCTTTGCACTCCCCAGGACCAAGCAGTAGGCATGATGCCACTGCAGTGTTCTCTCCATTTTGAGGATGGAGTCAAGTGTTGCTTGGCCTATGTGTTATGGCCCAGTGGGCCACGGACTATTTTTGTGTGGACATTGTCCCTCATTTTGTATATATTGCACATATTGTATGTACTGTTTATTTATTTATGAGCGTATTTCTAAGTATTTGTAATATTACACTCATTTGACTCAATTCCTTTTCTCCTTGCGTTATTCCTGAGGGTTATGGGTTGTATATGAAATGTTGTTGCATGTGTTTGTGTGTATGGTGTTGGGGGTGTGGGTGAGGGTGGGGGTGTTGCATGTTGAGTGTGTGTCACACTGTTTTTCCTTTCCCTTGTGTGCTAGGTGCAGTACTCACTGTGGTCATCGTCGCCGGCGATGGTGCTCCCGGGATATGAGCAGATACACCAGCATGGGGAAGACCTGCAGCTTGGGCTCCATGGAGTCCTGGTTCTTCCTTGAGTGTCGAGAGGTGAGTGGTTTCCCTTCAAAGTACTGTTTCCGCCGTGCTTTTGATGGTGTTGGTACTGCCCCAGAAAATCTGGCGGATAGGTGGTTTGTAATGGAGTGTAATGTAATGGAGTGGGCGGTACATTGTCTTCCGCCTGGCTGTTGGCAGTTACCGCCGCAGTGCTTGTTGCTACCGCCGTGGCGGTCGGAGTGTTAAAGTGGCTGTCTGTGTTGGCGGTTTCCACCAGGGTCAGGATTCCATTTTTGTTACTGCCGGCCAGTTGGCGGTATTACCACCGCTTTAACCCCGACCGCCAGGGTTGTATTGAGGGCCATAGTAATGTGTTTTATATGTCTTAACAGTGAAATATTGCTAAATTTCGTTTTTCATTGTTGCAAGGCCTATCCCTCTCATAGGTTAACATGGGGGCTACCTTTAAATCTGATTAAAGTGTAGATTCCCTTTGGGACCAGATGGACATGTTGAGTTTGGGGTCTCTGAGCTCACAATTCAAAAATACATCTTTTAGTAAAGTTGATTTCAAGATGGTGTGTTTGAAAATGCCACTTTTAATATGTGAGCATTTTCTTGCTTAAACCATTTCTGTGACTCTGCCTGTTTGTGGATTCCCAGTCTGGGTCAGTTTGACAGTTGGGCTGTTTGCACCTCTCACTAGACAGTGACACAAAGGAAGCTGGGGTGAAGTCTGCATTTCCTGATGAGCCATCTGTGCTAGGAGGGAGGGGAGGAGTGGTCACTCACACCTGAAAGGGCTGTGCCTGCTCTCACACAATGCAGTCTCCAACCCCTGGGTGAGTGTCTGGGGCCTGGCCTGGGCAAGGCAGGATTTCACATTCAAAAGAGATTTTGCTTTGAAGTAGGCCTACTTCAAAGGAGAAATTGGGTATAAGAAGGGCACCCAAAACCACAGACTTTAGAACACTTCTGGAAACCAAGAGGAACCTCTGCCTGGAGAAGAGCTGAAGAGCTGAGGAAGAAGAGCTGCCCTGCCTGTGACTGTTTTTTGTGGAGCTATCCTGCAGTTGCTGCTTCTGCCAGAGTAAGAGGGCAAAGACTGGACTTTGTGTGACTTCCATCTTGTGAAGATCTCCAAGGGCTTGATTTAGAGCTTGCCTCGTGTTGTTTGAAGTGCAGGGACAGCAAAGACTTCTCTCTGCCAGCACCTGGAGTCTCTGATGAGACTCCTACTCTGCCCTGTGGTGCCATTCCAGTTCCTGGGACCCTGAAAGGAGAAGCTGGCAGCCTACGTGGAAGAAATCCACGCACAGAACGCCGTGCAGGGAAAAGATCAACGCAACTCCAATCTGCAGCTGGGAAATCGACGCGCCGCCGGCTTCGCAGCTGAAAATTGACACTCGCCTGTAACGCAACCAAAATATCAACGCACGGGGCTGGAGAAATGACGCGGAGCATCGCTGACGGAGGCTGCTGAGATCGCAACCCGCGCTGCGTGGTTTTCGGATCATCGTGAGGCTGGGTTTCCAACGCAAGCACCGCTGGGCGTGTGAAAACAATGCAAGGCCTGCCCAGACCCGAAAGTGATGACCGGATCGACGCATCGCTCTACTGCAGCAAGAAGAAACGACGCGCCCTGACCAGACGAAAGGAGAAACAACGCAAGGTCTCGCTCGTGAGTGAAATCGACGCATTGCAAGCCCTTTTAGATGCACACTTGCCCGTACGGGGTTATTTTTGACACACCTAAGGTACATTTTCACGCTAACAGTGTTAGTGTGTGTTTAAAACTACATAAAGACTCTTTTTGCTTTTTAATTGATAACTTGACTTGTGTATTGTGGATTTTTGTTGTTTTGGTCTTGTTTTGTTTAGATAAATATTTTCTATTTTTCTAAACCTGTTTTGTGTCATTTTGTAGTGTTTTCATTAAGTTACTGTGTGTGTTGGTACAAACACTTTACAAGTAGCACTCTAAAGTTAAGCCTACTGCTAGTGCCAAGCTACCAAGGGGGTAAGCAGGGGTTAGCTGAGGGTGATTCTCTTTTACCCTGACTAGAGTGAGGGTCCTTTCTCGGACAGGGGGTAACCTGACTGCCAACCAAAGACCCCATGTCTAACAAATAACAATGTTAATCCCACTCCCATTGCATGATAGTGATTGCTCTTGTCATTTCATTATGTTGCTGTGTACAATGCATTCCTAATTTGCTTGTAATGTTTTTCTTAAAGAAAAAAAAGAGAAGTTGATTTTAGGACTATAGGGTATATGAGTCATTGGTCAAAAGAGTGGAGTGTACTGATATTTATGTTTTGACCACTGACTCCACATTGCACTTAGCCTAGGAGTACACCGTCACATTAGTGACCACCAGATTCATTTTGCCTATTGAATTTATTTTAGCAGTAGCCACTGCCATGTTAAAAGCTGCAAGTAGTTTCCTACATTGTACTATGTGCACATGTTTTTATTTTTTGTGTTCTTTCCCACCAAGGGCTAGGTTGATAAAAATTGTTGGAAATTGCCTTTCAGCAGGGTCACCCTCAAACTTTTTACCTTCCTCCTTCTCTTTTTCTGACCTCATTGTTTCAGGCTTTAAGCCTCTGTGCACTTTACCACTGCTAATCAGTGCTAAAGTGCAAATGCTGGCTCATACCCAATTGGCTGATTTAATGTACTTGTAAATCCCTAGTCAAGTGCACTACATGTGTCCAGGGCCAGTAAATCAAATGCTACTAGTGGGCTGCAGCACTGGTTGTGCCACCCACATAA
Source organism: Pleurodeles waltl (assembly GCF_031143425.1). Lineage (NCBI taxonomy): Eukaryota > Metazoa > Chordata > Amphibia > Caudata > Salamandridae > Pleurodeles > Pleurodeles waltl. Next base: position 856,510,476 of record NC_090446.1, on the reverse strand, counting down.
GTAGCCCCCTAACCATGTCTAAGGCCTGCCATTGCAGGGCCTGTGTGGGCAGTTTCACTGCCACTTCGACTTGGCAGTTAAAAGTAAATGCCAAGCCCTCAACTCCCCTTTTTCTACATATAAGTCACCCCTAAGGTAGGCCCTAGGTACCCCATAGGGCAGGGTGCTTTGTAAGTAAAAGGCAGGACATGAACATGTGTGTTCCATATGTCCTGGAAGTGTAAAACTCCTAAATTTGTTTTACACTGCTGTGAGGCCTGCTGTTTTTATAGGATAGCATTAGGGCTACCCTCAAATACTATTTGAGTGGTAGATCCTGATCTGAAAGGAGTAGTGAGGTCATATTTACTAAGGTCAGAATGATGAAACAAAATCCTGCTTAATGGTGAAGTTGGATTTTATATTACTATTTTAGAAAACTACTTTTAGAAAGTGAGCATTTCTTTACAATCAAATCCTTCTGTGCCTTCCAATCCACATCTGGCTAGGTTTAGTTGACAGCTCCCTTGTGCATTCACTCAGATAACCCCAAACACAGGATGCTCAGTCATACTTGCACACATCTGCATATTGAATGGGTCATCCTGGGCTGGGAGGGTGGAGGGCCTGACACTTACATATCAAAGGACAGTAGCCTGCCCTCACACAAAAGACTGCCACACCCCCTACTTGGATGCTGGCAGACATGATGGAACTGAAAGGGGACCTTGTGCACATTCACGCCACTCTTTGAAGTCTCCCCCACTTCAAAGGCACATTTGGATATTTAAGCAGGGTCTCTGACCCTAACAACTCAGACACTTATACTTCACAAGACATTTTTGGACAAGATACCACTGGTGAAGAATCGCTGAACCAGAACCTGCAACCTGCCAAGAAGAACTGCCTGGCTGCCCAAAGGGCTCACCTGACTGCTTTTCTGCAAAGGATTGCTGCCCTGCTGTTGCCCTGCTGCCTTGCTGTCTTCTGGCTGTGCTGAGAAGTGCTCCTGTTCCCTGAAGTCTCAGGACCAAAAAGACTTCATTCCTGCAAAAGAACTCCTTGTGTGGTGCAAATAGATGCACAGCCTGCAACAAATGACGCACAGCATGCATCGCTGTGAGAAAATGACCGCACACCGAACCAAATCGATGCAGCCCGATTTCCCAAAGAGGAGAACGATGCAGCTTCAGAGTTACGATTGGAAATTCAACGCACGGCTCACTGGATCGATGCAAAGCTGAGCCAGAATGATGCAGCCCAACTTCCAGAGAGGAATCGACTCAGCCTCTGTGACTTAGTCCTGCACATCCAGGATTTCAACGCATCATCCCCGGGGTGTCCGAAAACCCCGCAACCCGAAGAGGATACCAGTCTACGTGCCAGAAATCGATGCAAAGCCTGCCCTATGTGAAAGCTCAACAACGCATCGTCTGTGTGCCCTGGAAAAATCGGCGCACACCTCCCCGTTTTCCACGCAACTCCTCCTCTGAGTTCCCTTGCAGAAAACTCAAACGAAAACCAGGTGCTATGTGCTTGCAAGAGACATGTGTTGCTTTTTAAGAACTAAAGACTATTTATATCGTTTTTAAAGTGACATTTCAACATGTACTTATTGAATCTTAATCTTTTGACCTGCATCTTACCAGATCAATATTATATATTTTTCTAAACACTGTGTGGTGTATTTTTGTGGTGTTCTACTGTGCTATTGAATGATTTATTGCACAAATACTTTACACTTTGCCTTCTAAGTTAAGCCTGGCTGCTCAGTGCCAAGCTATCAGAGGGTGGGCACAGGATAATTTGGATTGCATGTGGCTTACCCTGGTTGAACAGGGTGGAACTTGACTGCCAACCAAAGACCCAATTTCAAAGAAGAATGCACTAAGACGGCAGGGAACAGTCCTGTTTTGAATTGGCACCTTGGGATTGTGGCCAAGTTCCCACATGTTATTTTCAAAGCTGGCCTAAAGCAATCAGCATTTTTTGAATAAGTAAACTTTTGCAGTCAGAGGGAGGTTCTAGAATTTTCCTCTCTTGTTTGTTCAAAGTATGAGAGGCTGAGACCAGATGGACCGGGGACTGAGAGTGTTTGCAGATGTCAGGCATATACAGGTCACTGGCGTGTGTCATCCTTCCCATGACGACAATTGATCTCTAGCTCCTCTATCGATTCTGGGATTTGGCTATTTGATGCTGAATAGGAGGGAGAAGGAAGCAGTTGTGTCCTTGCCTCATGGTGATATATATTTTTTAATTCTTTATTTGCTATGCATTATAATATAGATACATAGATTTGCTGTGTATATTGCAGTGGAGAATCAGTTGTACATGTTTTCATTTCATTGCTGTGACCATTTTTAAATGTGTGTTTCAGCATGCTAATCTCCCTTCATGAACCTTGCAACGTGAAATAATATATGTCTACTTTGGACTCAGAAGTGAATTCCAGAGTTTTTATGTCAGTGCATGACTGTTTCAGCTCAGTCATTAGTGAAGCAAAACATCAGGGTAAGTCACAACACAATCCAAATCATCCTGTGCCCACCCTCTGATAGCTTGTCACTGACCAGTCAGGCTTAACTTACCAGGCAATGTGTAAAGTATTTGTGCAATAAATCATACAGTAACACAGTGAAAACATGACAAAAATATACCACACAGGTTTTAGGACAATAGATACTATTTATCTGATTAAACTGAGGTCAAAACAACAAAGATCAAATAAGCACAAGCTGAAATATCACTTTTAAAAGGTTTAAAAGAGTCTCAATCCTTAGATATTAACAGTTGTTTCTTTGTTACACACAGTACCTGGGATGTGGCAAAAATAACGACACACGGAGACCGCAGAGGAGGATATGCCAGGAAAAATGAGGCGTTGCATCGGATTTTCTGGCACAGCATGGCACAGATGATGCGTTGTTTCTGTCCACACTGCAGAGGTTTGCGTTTGTTTTTCAGTGCACAGTCTTGGTTCCTTTGACATGGTAATGTTCTAAATATGTCACGTGAAGAGTTCGGAATATGTCATGGAAACGGGTGGAATGCTGTGGATGGCAGTTAGAGATGCGAAGGGCTGGATGAGGTGAATAAAGAAACCTCTTACCTGTATTTTCGTTGGAGTCTTCATTTCTAACCAGACACCATATTTGGCGACAGGAGATGGGATACAAAGGAGTCGCCTTAACAGCCCAGGAGGGGCATTGACAATCTTCTGGTCCCAAGGTGACAGCAGATGGAAGCTGTTGAATTTTGAGGATGGAGTAGAAGCATGCATCGTTTTTTTGTTGGATGCAGGTGGCTGTACAGTTGTGCGGTAGACAGCACTGTGGAATCTGAGGTCTTTTCAATATTTTTCGAGGATCCAAGGGTTTCGTTGCCATCCTCTGCGTCATCCTCCATGAACGCAGACGTGCACGTGCAAGCCTCTGATGGGACCAGAGCACGGGCGTGCACATATGGTCAAATGATGAACTCATCGTCGGCAGAGAGATGTGAGTCCAGGTGGTGACGCACACTTACTAGCGCCGGAGCGCGGGCGTGTGCATACGGGCAATTGATGTTCTCAGCATCAGCAGAGAGATGTGAGTCCAGGTAATGATGCACACTTCTGAGCATGTGCGGAAGGACACAGAAGAGCATGTTTCGTAACACTAAGATTTCTTTTAGATAGTGTGTGGATGAAGATTTATTATATAGGGAAAGTTTAGCGGCCATCTTGGAAGTAGAAACTTGGTTTTGTTTTTGGAAAATGGGAAAATGGTCATTTAAATATGTAAAAAAATAAAAATTCTGTGTCAGGCACAGGTGATTTTTGCTTGTCAACAAATGCAAATATTATCATTAGCTGTTATTTGTTCGAATTAAATAATTTTTCAGGGATTCGTTTTTAAAGTTATTTTTTTATTATTGGAGGTTGATTTTTTTTAGGAATATACTTTTTAAAAAAAGAATTTGAATATGCAAAATATTACTTGCCCTCCATGTTTCCTGGTTAGTCCAGGGGTACCTCCAGTGAAGTGGCAAAAGTAGAAAAAAAAATTGCAAACTATGTGTGCGGCACGAATCTTAGTGCAGAGCGAAAAAATGCTTTGTTACTTTATTGTCTGGGAGGGGAAGGTCAAGAGGTATTAGAGAGTTTACCAGATTTAGGTGACAATGATCAGAGAAATCTAAATGAATATGAAATTAGTATTACAAAATTAGATTAACATTACTCACCCAGGTTAAGCACTATAATGGAAAGATACTATTTTGGGATAGGAGAACAAGGAAAATATGAATCTGTAGAGGATTTTATAACTTCTCTTAGAAAGTTGGCTTCTAGTTTCAAATTTGGAGCTCTTACTGAAGAGACAATTAGAGATAAATTTGTGATAAAGTGTGTTAATGATAAAATAAGAGAAGAGTTATAGTTGAAGGATGAACCATCACTGGAGGAAGCAATAGCTATTGCCAAGCGTATTGAACATCTGATGAAATGTGTGGGAAAATGAGTTAAAAAACTTGGAGGAGAAAGAATGAGGTAGTTTTCAAAGTGCAACACAAACACAATACCTTAGAGAATAAGAGGAAAGTAGTTGAATCTAAAATGATGGGTTTCTTTAAAGGCACTTGTTTTAGATGTGGAAGAGTGGGACACAAGGCACATACAAGTGGGTGTCCGACATTTCAGGTGATGTGTAATTGGTGTGGTAAGAAAGGGCACTTTGCCAGATGTTGTAAAGGGAGAGGTAAGAATGATCAGAGGCAAGAGAGAAAATAGATAGTTTTCCAAGTGAATAATGCTACTAATGATCATCCTTCAGAGAGGATACAAGTGGAAAATTGTAAAATAAAAATGAAGTTTAATTCATGTTCACAATTAACTATCATATTGAAAAAGGAGTTTGATAACAACTTTGCTGGTAAGATAGAGCTGCACAGATCAGATGTGAGGCCAACACCATAAGGAGGTACACCTATAAGGGTATTTGGTTATTTTCGTGGATTGTTAGAGTACAATGGGAGGTTCACAGATGCTAAAATATATGTAGCAGATAAAATAGATAATTTATTAAGTTGGCCACATAAAGGGAGTCTAGGAGTCATGCTGAATCCCAATGCAGATCCACCGGTACAAGTTCAGGAGGTTGTAGGTGTTGAGAACAAGTTTTTCAGAAGGTTTCCTGACTTGTTTAATGACAAGTTAGGCTGTTTGCATGGTTACAAACATCATATTAAACTGCAAACAGGTGATAAGCCCACTGTAGCTAAAGTGAGGAGAATACCTAATAACATGCAAGAGCGTGTTCAAGAAGAAATTACAAAACTTTCAGGAAAAGGCATTATAGAAGCTGTAGAGGCTACGGAATGGTTGGCTCCCATTGTGATAGCGAAGAAACCTAATAACGAAATTTGGTTATGTGTTGACTTGAGAGCACTTAATAAGGAGATTATTGTGGACAGATTTCCTCTCCCTAACATTGATGAGATGACATCAACTTTAGGTGGAGCTAGATATTTCACGACATTGAATTTAGATTCTGCCTATCATCAAGATCTTACGGCTTTTATTACACCAATGGGTGCAAACAAGTTTCTTCGAATGCCTTTCGGGTTAGCCTCAGCTGCCTCAGTATTTCAGAGAATAATGAAAATTATCTTGAAAGGCATGTTGGGAGTTGTGTTATCAGGATGATGCATTGATCTTTGGTTAAACTATAGAGTTATGTGTGTTTTGGAGAGATTACAAAATGAAGGTTTGACATTAAAAAGGACAAATGTAAGTTTTGCATAGCTGAATTCAGTGATTTGGGACATCAGAACTCTGGTCAAGGTATAAAACCAAAGAAGGAGTTTGTTGAAACAATTTTGAATTTAAAAAAAAAAAAGGAATCTAAAGAAGAATTGACATCCTTTTTAGGAATGGCTGAGTTCCATAATAAGTTTGTAAACAAATTTGCGGATAAGCCTAATCATCTAAGGAAATTGTTGGGCAAAAAAGAAGAATTTGGATGGAGTAAGGTGTGTGATGAAGAATTTATGCAAGTAAAAAATTATCTTACAAATTCACCCAGTCTACAAACATTTAACCCAGGTGGTGACACTATATTAATAACTGATGCTAGCAACAAGGGTTTAGGGTCAACATTAATTCAGATTAAAAATGGGAAAGAAACTCTTACAGCATGTGCATCAAGGTGTTTGAAAGGTGGAGAGACTAATTATTCGGTGATTGGAAAAGAAGCCTTGCCCATATTTTGGGCTCTGAAGAAGTTTAGGAATTTTATCTGTTCTTCATCTTTTAGAGTGAGGTCCGACCATAAACCATTGAAGGAGGTATTTGACAAAAAAGGGTTGGATTCTATATCTTCGAGAATTAGGAGATGGGTGGTTGCTCTTCAGGAATTTGTCTTCACAATGGAGTACATTCCCAGTGTGATAAATTTTACAGCAGATTGCTTATTGCATCTAGTTGGGAGTATTGACTCCCAAGACACACAGGAAGAATGGGACGAATTAGTTGAACAAGATTTTGAACAAGATTTTATCAGTGTGTGAGATAACGCTGGGAGCTACACAAGAAAATGAGTGGAAAAGTGAGATATTGAAGGACGCTCTTCTACTTAAGGTTATGGAGTTGATAAGGAGAGGAATGTTGATAAACTAAATAAACCTTGGGTAAATCTCAGTTGTCAGTGAAGGAAGGCCTATTGATGGATGGTACAAGATAATAGAAAAGTTTATAGATATAGCTCATGATGGACATTTGGGTATTGTTAAAACAAAATGACTCATACATTCGGATTTCTGGTGGCCTGGGTTAGATCTGATGATGGAACGGGCTATGAGGGATTATATTCCTTGTAGTATAAGTGATAAGGTACATAAAACTAGTAGTGTACCCATGGTTTGTAGAGCATTATCTAAGTATCCATGGTTTGAAGTGGCAATTGACATTGTGGATCATTACATGGAGAGCATCATACTCCATATCTGATTGTGCTCTTAGATCTGTACTCAAGGTGGGTCGAGGTAACTTGTGTACATAATATTTCAACATTTACTGTTAAGATGTTTTAGAATAAGTTTTGAAAAGAGAGAGTTATCTTCGTTATATTCTGTCAGATAATGAGACACAGTTTTGTTCACAGGAAATGGAACATTATTTGAATAGTTGTGGTATTATTCACAAAAAGAGCTCAGTGTATCATCCAGAAACCAATGGTGCCATTGAGAGACTCAACAAGACATTAAAAGAAAGTATTCAATTGGCAAGAATAAATAATTTTGATTGGAAAAATGAACTACAAAAGATAACTAATGTTCATAGGCTGTCACCCCATGCCACAACAGGAAGAACTCCTTTTGAACTATTTAAAGGAAGAGCGGCAAATTCAAAACTTTGTCCTGGATGGATTTCTTTTGAGAAAGGTATAAAAAAGAAATGAAATTGGTGAATGGAAGGAAAGAGAAATTTTTCAACAAAAAAGAAAGATGTATTATGATACTCATAAACATGTCAAGAGTATTGTATTTAGAATTGGAGATTGGGTGAAAATCAAATCACCAATAGGATGTCAACAATGGTCGAAAGTCAGTAAATCAAAACGGATGATAAAAGTATTTAAAAACGGAGTTGAAACAGATGATGGTAGGATTTAGAATTTGATTTGAGTGGTTTCCTCACAGGAATATGCAAAGTTGAAACACTCACAGACACAGAATGCTTCTGGTGTAACAAATGTAACTGCGGAAGGAAAACATGATGTTGTCAGAAGGAAAAGTTTGAGAACACAAACCTTTCCAAAGTATTTAAATGATTACATTAGACATTAAAAGTTCTGATGGTTTAGTAGGGTGTATACATAGATAACTGAAATAATGTCTTCCCATAGGTTTATTATCTCTATATCCTTAAATATAGATTTAGGTTCTGTAATTTTTTAATTTATGTTATGTTCAGGTAATTGTGGAAATTATAAGATGTTGATGTAAAAGACTTCTGTGTAAAGGGGGAGAAGTGTGACATGGTAATGTTCTTAATATGTCATGTAAAGAGTTCTGAACATGCCATGGAAACGGATGGAATGCTGTGGGTGGCAGTTGGAGAACGAAAGGGCTGGATGAGTTGAATAAAGAAACCACTTGCCTGTATTTTTGTTGGAGTTATCATTTCTAACCAGATGTCACAGTTCCATACTGCGATGCAGGGATTTTCTGACGCCTAGGGACGGTGTGTTGAAAATCCTTGGTGGGTTGGAAAAAGGAGTAGGCCCTGCATCAATACAGTAGGCGATGTGTCAAATTTTCCATCGCAAGGGAGGCCCAGCGTTGAATTTCAAGTGGGGGAGCCGGTGCTGCGTTGTTCCGGTCTGCTGTGTGGCGATTTCCCAGCCACGATGCAGGATTTGTATCGATTTCTGCAGGCGTGGCATTGATTTTCGACGCACAAGGAGTTTCTTGAAGAGGTCTTTGTTGGCTCTGAGACTTCAGAAACAGGAGGAAACCTCAATCCAAGCCCTTGGAGAGCATGTTTGGGGAAGGCAGACTTCCAGCAAAGTCAGAGGGCAGCAGGGCAACACAGGGCAGCAGTCATTCTCAGCAAATCAGTACAGATGAGTCCTTTGAGCAGCCAGGCAATTCCTCTGACAGAATGCAGGTGTAGGTGCAGAAATGTCTTGGTTGGTGGGGTCAGAGACCCAGTTTATATACCCTAAAATGCCTTTGAAGTGTGGGAGACTTTAAAGAGTATTTTTGAAGTGCACAAGTTCCAAGTTCCCCTTTTAGTTAAGTCCTGTATGCCAGGGTCCCTGTGTGGGTTATCAGTCCTTTATGTGAGGGCAGGTCACTGGCCTTTGAAATGTAAGTGGGAGGCTCTCCACCCTTCATGCCCAGGAAGACCCATTCAGTATGCAGATGAATGCAGATGTGACTGAGTGTCCTATGTTTGTGGAAGCCTGAGTGAAATGCATAAGGGAGCTGTCAGACCAGACGTGGATTTGAGACACAGATGGTATTAAGTGCAGAGAAATGCCCACTTTCTAAAAGTGGCATTTCTAAAATAGTAATATTAAATCCAACCTCACCAATAAGCAGAATTTTCCATTACCATTCTGGCCATACTACATATGACCTGGTTACTCCTTCCAGATCACTCAAACATATATGAGGGCAGTCCCAATGCTAGTCTATGAAAGGAGCAGGCCTCACAGTAGTGGAAAATGAAGTTATGAGTTTTTCACTACCAGTAAATATAAAACACATAAGTACATGTCCTCCCTTTTAAATACATAGCATCCTGCCCTATGGGGTTCTTAGGGCCTACCTTATAGGTGACTAATGTAGCAAAATATGAGTTTCAAGGCTTGGCAAGCAAATTTAAATGCCAAGTTGAAGTGACAGTAAAACTGCACACACAGGCTTTGCAATGCAGGCCTGAGACATAGTCAAGGGGCTACTTATGTGGGTGGCACAATCAGTGCTGCAGGCTCACTAGTAGCATTTAATTTACAGGCCGTGGGCACATGTAGTGCACTTTACTAGGGACTTACTAGTAAATCAGATATGCTAATTGGGTATGAACCAATGTAACCATGTTTAAGGGAGAGAGCATATGCACTTTAGCACTGGTTAGCAGTGGTAAAGTTCACAGATTCCTAAAACCAGCAAAAACAGTGTCAGAAAAGTGGAGTGCATATAGGCAAAAAGTTGGGGATGACCACCCTAAGGTTGTCAGGTCTAACACCTGTACAGGTGAAAGACAACCAATGGTCTGTGGAAGACTAGGGTTTTTAGTATAGAAATCATGACAACTGAACATTGCAGGAACGCTAAAGATCAAACTGAAAACAGCAAAATGAAGTTCTCTTCTAAAGCCAAAAAAACTTCAAACGGTTTGAAGAAATTAGAGAATAAGAAAACAACACAGTTTGTTTAACAAGGTGACAGAACTTGGGAAAGATATTCAGATGAAAAATAAGGGACATATTTATAATCCCCTAGTGCAGAGGACTTCAAACTTTTTGATGTTGGGACCCCCTCTCAAAGATTGTTAGGTGTAAGGACTTCCTCCTGACAAAACTTTCTAGAACCTGGTATTCCTCATCATCGACAAAAATAAATGTCCCATTTTTCCACAGCAAATAATTTTTACGGTGAGGAAATAATATTAATATTAAACAGTGTTTAGCAAACCAAAGGTCAGTGAGTGTGGATGCATGGTCAAATGTGTACCTAAAAACAAAGGTCCTCATTTATGAGGATTTGGCGTAGGACAGTGCCAAAGGTCTTCTTGTTACACTGCCCAACGTCAATACAAAAGGGCAGGAATGGACCGTATTTATGAAATACAGTGTATTTCTGTCCTTTCCCCCTGCGTTGACGCACAAATTGCCACCTAACGTTAATGTAGGCAGGATTGTTTTTGTGCAGGAAGAGGCACCTTCCTGCACAAAAACAATCCAGAGAGGCATTGTACCTCTTTATATATGTGTGGCAGATAGCAACACACATGGAAAGAGGAAAAACAAGGAGAAATTAAAACGTTTCTCCTCATTATGTCTGCTCTGGAGAGGCGTAAGGTTTTGGCACTGCTCCAGTTTACGTGATTTTGTAAATCTGGGACAGCATCAAAATCCATGGGTGTTGCGTGGGAACACCCACCACAACTCCCATGGAACGCCTCCTTGACGCAAAGTAAGGCAACACAGCGGCATGCGCTGCTTTGCCTTACTCCAAATCTATGAGGTCATGCAAAGCCACGCATGGTGGCTTTGCGTCACCTCAAACGTATGATTGAGAGGCTTGTGCTGCTGAAGCATAAAAAAAATGTGATGCTCCGGAGGTGCAAACCTCTCATAAATAAACCCCAAAATATTCTAAGTTGTTTTCAAGTCTTTCACCGTCAGGTAGCTACATATAAATTAACAGCCAGCTTAAATGAAAAATAAAAAGAAAGTTGTAACTCAGTGGGAAATGCACTCTATTGCATTATGAAACCTCTATTAGTTAATGCACTGCAGAGGTCTGTGTGCAACGGGAGAGCAACAGAACTAAATCCTGGTTGGTGCAGTTGAGAATAGTCACGTGTATTTTTAGTGCCACGAGGTCACGGCCTGTGACAAAAAGCACTGTGAATATGTAAGATAGTAGATTTAAGTAATACCAGAGTATATGCAATACCTTTTGTTTTTAAATACCTGTCCTTTCAACACCTCCAGGTGAAGTAAGTGCTGTGTAACTACAATTAAAAGCACACACACTTCTTAACTCTTTGCACTACCCCTAAAAAGAATGTTTGTCATCACAAAGCTTTGTGATTCAATCAGCTCCGAAGCATCCTTTACAGTCCCAGACTACCCTTTACAATTGCAGATCAGCTCGCAGAGCATATTTGCATTTCATTCAGGAAGCAGACTCAATAAATCAAAGTTCACCTGAGGCATTTTAACAATCAGCTGGGGGAATGTGGGACCCCCTTTCCAGGACTCCACGCCCGCCCCGGGGGTCACAACTCTCAGATTGAAGACCTCTGCCCTAATGCCACCTTCTACCACATTAGCGTCATTGTTTTGGATGTTATTGTGGTCCAACAAGGCCAAAATCCTCGTGCCATATTTACAAAGTGGCGCATTGCATGCATTGCACCAATCTGTAAGTAACCCTTTGTGCTAAATTATGCCTGTGCCAGGCATAATGTATGCAAAGATGGTGTTCCCCTGTGAGGGGGGGGGGGGCGAAAAAATGGTGCAAGGAAATCTAATAGATTTCCTTGTGTCATTTTTTACGGCACTTTTAACACCTGCTCAAAGCAGTCATTAAAAGGGGGCTTCCATGATTTGTAATGGGCACCTATGTACTCTGCAGGAGTAGCACCAATATTTTGGCACTACTCCTGCAGAGTACATCATTAGAGTTATGAAAAAGTACGCTATTGCCCCATACCTTCCGCCATGCTGCACCGTATCTTAGATACGGCGCACACATGGTGGCAGTAGGGGGGCGCTAAGGGGTACAAGGAAAGTGGGGCGGCAGTAGGTGCCATACCAATTTCCTTAAATGTGCCCCTAAAAGTGTTATGTGAATAAGTGAATGAAGTCTTGGGAGAAAGGTTAGCTCTTTACAAAAACGAAAAATTATGTATCTACCACCAGTTCATTGTTGATGGAATGACTCCCATTAGCTACCCAAGAAGTGAAAGAAAAAAGTTAAAATGGGCCCAAACTGGAAAACAAAGGCCTCCCTATTAAGACAAATATGCAGCTAAATATGTACAAACATATCAATTATGTTATGTATTATATTTTATATTATGAACACTTATATTGCATGTTATTATCCATTACAAGGCCCAAATGCCTAGGTAGTAGGTTAGAGAGTTTTTTTCTTCATTCATTATGTGTGTTTGGAAGAATGCTGGTGGAAGTATGGAGTATGGATGGCATGCTTTTGTGTCATGTGACGTTTGGAGGCTATTGCCTATAATGTGTTGACAAGTGTACTGCCTCGCATTACTGTATGATATGAGAAGCAAGAAGGTTTGAGAGATAGGATCACACCATCAGCATACAGACCAAAAGTTCTTGCTAGTTACGGTCAGTTAAAAGGATGTTTTTGGGAAAAGCTGGGGCTTTATTGCTTTTCACTGTTAAAGATTACTGATGATTATCCTTATTTTGTTGAAGAGGGACATGTTTGTACAGCACAGCAGCTCCCTTCAAACCTGAGCAGAGCGGTTCTGGACTGGTGGTTCTTTCATTGAAAGGAGAGTCTGAGGTTAGATTCTAGGATGAAAGGACATGTCTCATAGATCAACTAGTGGGCGATACTGAGAACTTCATATGGGTTGTTTTGTGACAGGAAAGAAAATTAAGGCCTTTAACAGAGAGGTAATCTTGTCACATCATCTCAGGTTTGGGGCTTTGGATAGCTATGCCACTACAGATGTGTTGCCTTTTGCTGATTACATATCTCAGGAGACCAATGTAGAGGCCTAGTCACACAGACAAGATCCCAGATATAGGGTAAGATCCAGTAGCACTCCCATGGTTTAAAAAGAACATATGGTGACTTGGTTATCTTGAAATGAGAGTGGAAGTAGAAAGACATTATTCTGCTAAGTATCTTCACTTTCAGCCAAGTGTTTTGGGTCTGATCCAATTTCCTTAGGCCATGAGGCTGTGGAGTCATATATTGCTACTTTCTGCATGTGAGGATCTTAATTTATAAGAGTTGAGGTTCAGGTGCTTGGTAGTATCTTCCAGTCCACAACCTGTGGGCACTGACATAGTTCTGATGGGTCCATGTTTAATTGCTTTTCTAGTTTAGGATGATCTGTGTATGAGCAACATAGCTGTAGCAGCCTCACTTAAACTTTCATAAGCTGTAACTGAAACTGCCATGGATAAATTGAACAGCGGAGAGGAATGTGTTGAGCCGTGATGGATACGTACCTAATGTGTGAAAGGTGGTAAGCAGAAAGTAGACAGAGTAACACATTGTGCTCTGTCTTGAAGGCAGGTCTTAATACATTTAAGCTCAGTGACTTTAATGTCTGTGTTGCTTAGTTAATATAGAGGTAGATCATAAATAATGTAGGAAATCAGCCTTTTCTGTGCAATCACCCCAGATTTTCAGTCTTTTTCTGCACACTTTGTTGTCTGGCTGTGCAATTGTCATATTTAACTTGTATGTACTTCCCTAACACTTGGTGTGGAAAATCCCCCACGAATAGAAATGAAATGGAACTTGTGGATTGCAGCTCTTATTGTTTCATCCATTGAAGTGGCAGTGCAAACATGACTTCAGGCCTACCGTGTGTAGCCTGACTGTTGCAGTGTAAAACCTGGAGTGTTATCTGTCAAAATAATCCTCACTGACAGGTAAAAACCTGTTATATATTGGCAAGGCATCCCCACATAGGCTGTGTAGCCCTCACGGCAGGGTCCATGGCATTTTAAAGTAGGACATGAATACAAATATTATCACTCTATCCCTATAGTGCCAAAGCCAAAAAAGCTATTTTTTTCAATGACAGACTATGTAAAAAAAAAAAAACTGAAAACATACTAAAATAATAATGTTCTATCTTGGGAATGGGTCCAGCTAGAAAAATAATCAAGCAATTATTTTGAGTAGTTCTTAAAGTCAATTTTAATGGTGCAGTCAGATTGTAATGAATATAAAGGAAAAGTAACTTTTAGAAAGTTGCATTTACCCTGCCTGGAGCTCCTGCAGCCTACATTGCATTTACTCAACAGCAACTCCCAGAATGTACTTGGCCTGAATTTTGTATGAAATTCCTCCCAGGAGCTACACAATAGGTCAGCTGCAATGAAAGGTAACTGTGAATGGGCAGAGACGACTCCTCTGAGTTCATTAGAATATCCAGGGTGGGTACTTTGGGCATCCTGTTGGCACAACAGGGTCAGATCCTGCCTGGCAGGTCTGTCTGAAGAACATGTAAAACTTTTGTGCCCTGAAGGGGATCAACCAGGACAAGAGAACAATTATTGTGTATCAACTATCTGAGTTTTAAAGTTAGATGTGGGAGGATTTCCCTATGACAAGCCCACACATACCCCCTGCCCTCAAAGTCCATGTTTAGTGGGGCACAAATACTTTCACAATCTTGAAAATGCTCTGGCACATCGCATTTTGGGCAAGTTTGTAGTAGGCAAGCAGGAACTACTGAAAAATGGGTAGACTCTACACTAGGAGTTTTTACCCCTTTTTCTAGGGAGTGCCCAGGATTCACTCACATACACTAGCTGGTGGCAATTATAAGTACATCATCCAAAGACAACTTCTTCAGAACATTTCTGACCCTGCGGAAGATCAGATGAGGACTGGATCTGCTGTCTGTGACCTGAGATAAGCCCTCGGGTATTGCACCTGCTCCCTCTTGCAACCGAGATAAAGTGATGGACTCCAAGGGTCAGTTGACTGACCTCCTGTGTGGCAACAGGGACACAACAAGTGTTAAGCTGCCTTTTTCCTAAAGTGTCCAACTGATCAGTGGCAACTGGACATGGACTGTAATTTGCTGTTAGCCTCTGCTTGATACCTTGTGAGTCTCTATGTGCCCTCCCATTAGGCACTGTGGACCTTAGTAATGCACTCCTATGGTTGTTTGGGTACCAGACAGAAGACTAGACACTTTCAACAACTTTTGCTCCAAAGTATTAGCAGGACCCGCTCTGAAAAGTATCCGATCAGCAGTTTCATTGAGTTGGATTGAATTCCAACTTTGTCTCATAGGGAGTTTTCAACACATCTGAAAAAATGGCTAAGTCCCTTTATGTATTGGCAATTGGAAGATTGCTCAATTAAAATTAAGAAAAAACTCCAGAGCGTCAGTGGGACGAGTCTGCTTCATGTATCCAACCTGCAGTTCAAATGCAGTAGTGACAGTTTCAGTTTTGATCCATGCAGAGAGGATTTTCAAATTGAAAAAAGACAAAGGCCCTCATTACAACATTGGCGGTAAAAGCCGCTTACCGCCATGCAGAAGACCGCCAACACACCGCCGCGCCCGCGGAAATCAGCCACTGCCATTATGACCCACAGCACGGAATCCGCCAAAATTCAGAAACCCACATAAGTCCGCCACACCAAAGGTCAGTGATAAACTGGCGAATACAAAACCTCCACCGTCATGCCAACAGACATACGCCCACACTATCATGACACACGAATCCACGCGGCGGCCTTTCAACCTCGGTATTCCATTGGCGGTACACACCAACGCTTTCAAAATACACACACACATACAAAACACAGCCACATTGGACAATTCAAAATACACACACCTGATACACATACACACACCACTCCCACACACCCAATACAATATAAAACACACACCCACATCACCAACAAACCCCTACGACCACAATTGAGAAAGAAGCGCAGAGAGAGACACCACCATCAACAATACTAGCATCCACAGGCACACAACACCATCACCCACATAACTTCCACGCACCTCACACAACACCCCACTACATATCAGCACACTTATCGATACACACACCACACCACACATCACCCACACCACCTGATGGCACAGCAAAGACACCTCAGGTTCTTGGAGGATGAGCTCAGGTTCATGGTGGAGGAAATCGTCCAGGTAGAGCCACAGCTATTCGGATCACAGGTGCAGCACACCTCCATTGCAAGGAAGATGGAGCTATGGCGAAGAATAGTGGACAGGGTCAACGCAGTGGGATAGCACCCAAGAAATCGGGATGACATCAGGAAGAGGTGGAACGACCTACGGGGGAAGGTGCGTTCCGTGGTCTCAAGACACCACCTTGCAGTTCAGCGGACTGGCGGCGGACCCCCACCTTCTCCCCCACAACTAACAACATGGGAGAAGCAGGTCTTGGCGATTCTGCATCCTGAGGGCCTCACAGGACTAGATGGAAGAATGGACTCTGGTAAGTCAAATCTTAACTATTACATCCCACACCCTGCCTGCATGCCATCACATACCCCCACCCTCACCCTCAGCACCATCACTCCAACTCCTCACAAATGTCCCAACATCACAAACCACAAATCCCAACACCAAGCCCTGCATGCAACACCAAAGCATGGACACCCATCACCAAAGCCTGCCCACTGCACAAACCCATACACCCCCCTAAACTATCCTCACACAATGTCCCACACAGGAATGCAAGCACTGGGGTACACGGTCACACACCCATTGCACACCACGGCACACACAGATGTAATAAACATCCTTTTATTCCCCTGCAGGACCCCTACCCAATGTCACTGGACAGGAGGGTCCACACATGTCCACACCACCAACAGAAGAGGACCACAGTGATGACAGCAGCTCTGTCCAACTGGATCTAGATGACCAGCCCGGCCCATCTGGGACCTCGGGACAGTTAGTTCCCATCACACAGTCACAGGCCACTACAGAGCTTTCCCCCTCTGGAAACACCAGCACAGCACCCACCCAGCGGGCCCATACCTCTGTCCCCAGCACACGTCAATCAGCAGTGTGTCCACCACTACAGGGAACCCAGGCTAACCCACCACCCCAACAACAGCAGGGACCTGGGGGCAGTGGCAGTGGGCACACGGTCCAGGAGACGGAGGCCCAGGAACACAGGGGAACTGGGAGGGCTGCTGTGCAACAGGGGGCGGACAGGCCAAGGGAACCCACTCTCCACGAGGCCCTCTCCAACATCATGGGAGCCTACCACCACTCCTAGAAGACGATGGCAACGGTACTGGCCAAGTTTCAGGAGACCCAGAGCCTGCAGGAGGAACAGTATTTGGGCTTCAGGGAGGAACTCAAAGCTATCAATTCCACCCTGGGCACCATCGTAGGGGTGCTGAAGGAAGTACTCAACACCAGGAGGGACACTGTGGCACAACAAGGGGCCCCTGACACTAACCTGGACGATGAACTGCCCACCACCTCCGCTGGCGCTAGTGGACAGGAGGCACCGCCACAGGACCACCACACCAGCACCCCACCTCCTGCAGAGGGAGAACCACCCGCAAACGGTCCCTGAGATCCAGGACAAAGACAGAGAATGATTCCAATACCCCCACCAAGAAATGAGACCACCCTGAATGTCATCCTTCTGTCCCACTTTGTCACCCTGTCCATCCTTAAACTGCCCCAGCTCCACTTCCTATGCCCATTTGTGCAATGCACCTGTGAGACTAATAGACTGGACTCTGCCATGGACATTCCTCCACCATCACCCCTCACCATTTTGCAACCCCCTCCAATATTGAGCACTTAAATAAACGCCCTTGAAGCGCAAAACAATCTGGAGTCAGTCTGTGATTTCGGAATAGTGCATTAGCAATTGCTGTGGCAAAAAGCTCTTTCAATTGTAATGTCAACATACCTATGTCACACAGCTCTAGTCCATGAGGAATCAAAGCAGATGTCACACAGTGGGACCCACATCTGTGAAATCATAAGGGAAAGTGACAACACAGTGACCATACACTGGGTGAAAACGACAGACAGTAGAGAGGTAGTAGTGTTACAGTACATGTAGTAGGCAGGTTTGTATTCTTACCTGTGTCTCACTGGAAATATTGCAGGATCACTGAGTCCCTGTTGTCCATGTCTTCTTCTTCTGCTTCCTCGTCTTCACTGTCCAAAGGCTCCACAGCTGCAACAACACCGCCATCTGGACCATCCTCCTGCACAAAAAGCATCTGTCATCGCAAAGCTAAGTTGTGAAGAATACAGCAGGCCACGATGATCTGGCACACCTTCTTTGGTGAGTAGAATAGGGATCCACATGTCATATGGAGGCACCTGAACCTGGCCTTCAGGAGGCCGAAGGTCCGCTCGATTATCCGCCGTGTTCGCCCATGGGCCTCATTGTATCATTCCTCTGCCCTTGTCCTGGGATTCCTCACTGGGGTCAGTAGCCATGACAGGTTGGGGTAACCAGAGCCACCTGCAAATGGCGAGGGACAATAGTTAGACACACAATAACCTGTAGGGATAACCCCAGACCCCGACAACCATTCCCACTGTCTTGCTTCCAGGTGCTCACCTATTAGCCACACACGGAGCCTCTGGAGTTGACCCATCACATAAGGGATGCTGCTATTCCGCTGGATGTAGGCATCATGCATTGAGCCAGGGAACTTGGCATTAACATGGGAGATGTACTGGTCTGCCAAACATACCATCTGTACATTCATCGAATGATAACTCTCCCGTTTTCTGTACACCTGTTCACTCCTACGGGGGGTGACCAAAGCCACATGGGTCCCATCAATGGCACCTAGGATGTTGGGGATATGTCCCAGGGCATAGAAATCACCTTTCACTGTAGGCAAATCCTCCACCTGAGGGAAAACGATGTAGCTGGGCATGTGTTTCAGCAGGGCAGACAACACTCTGGACAACACGTTGGAAAACATAGGCTGGGACATCGCTGATGCAATGGCCACTGTTGTTTGAAATGACCCACTTGCAAGGAAATGGAGCACTGACAGCACCTGTACTTGAGGGGGGATTCCTGTGGGATGGCGGATAGCTGACATCAGGTCTGGCTCCAGCTGGGTACACAGTTCCTGGATTGTGGCACGGTCAAGCCTGTAGGTGATGATCACATGTCTTTCCTCTATTGTCGACAGGTCCACCAGCGGTCTGTACATCAGAGGATGCCGCCATCTCCTCACATGTCCCACCGGACGGTGCACATGAAGGACAACATCGAGCACAGAGTCAACCAACTCAGAGGTACGTACCCACAGATTAGACAGAACACGAATCATAATCCAAAAAGTGGTCAGTATGTGTGTTCAGACTAGGCCTTGGTATGTGTGACGCAGTTAAAAATTAAGCCATGTGGGCCCCTGAAATGGCGGCTACCTGACCTCTAAAGTGGGACAATGGGATGTGAGGTAACTGCGCTGGCGTTGTACACCGTCGCAGTAGGCGGTTGAAGACCGCGGCGCAATGCTGCATTGGTTAACATTGGGCCCTAAGGTCCCAGGAGCCAATGACGATGTACGCCGGCGGTGACAGTACACACCGCCGCTGACGTGACCGCCATTTTCTATCTGTTCAATCACTCGATACCTGATCTTCGACAGGAGAGGACCTACACTGCAAATGCTGCTGTGACCTCGGTCTGGAAGAGACAATGGCTCTAGTGTCTGGGGAAAGGGCCCCTGCCTTCATATCGGAGGAGTTGGAGAAACTCGTGGACGGGGTCCTCCCCCAGTACATGCTACTCTACGGTCCTCCAGAGAAACAGGTAAGTACACTGGGAGCATGCTGTGTGGGCTATGCCTGTGTGGAGTGGGGTGGATGTAAGAAGGGGGGGAGATTGAGGCGTGCATGAAACGACGGTGAGTGCATGTGCCACATGGCAAGGGTATGGATGGGGGCCAATGACTGTGACGGTGCAGTTGGTAATAAGTTTCTCTTCCCCCTGTACAATTCATGTAGGTCAGCGTCCACCAGAAAAAAGATATTTGGCGTGCCAGCGCCAAGGACATCCGGACCCTGGGGGTCTACCACGAGACGGAGCACCCACTGCCGGAAAAGATGGGAGGACATTTGCCTCTGGAGGAAGAAGACGGCAGAGGCTCAGCTGGGGATGGCCTCCCAACGTGGGAGGGGTGCCCGTCGCACCATGACCCCCCTTATCTTCAGGATCCTGGCAGTGGCGTACCCGGAGTTGGATGGGCGCTTGAGGGCATCAAAGCAGCCACAAGGGGGTGAGTACACTCTCTTCCTGCTGATTTTGCGCGCAGTGGAGGGGTCTGGGTGGGGGAGGTGGGCTGTGGGTTTCCCTAGGCCAGGGCGAGTTTAGTAGGCAAGGTCCCTCCATAAGGCAGGCCATGTGGCACCCCACCCCACCTCTGTAGAGTGCCAGGTACACCTAGTCATGCCCCTGTGTCATCCATGTGTGCAGATGTCGTGCATAGCCCATTAGGCCATTTTCCAGGGATTGAACAGTGAAGCCCAAGAGCGCGGCATAGCGCAGGGGGCTTCTGTGTCTGTCGTGTCCGCCAACTGTAGCGGTGCACTCAACATGTCTTTCTTCTGTCGTCCCCCCCTTTTTGTGGTCTCCCTGTTCTTGTGTGCATTAGCATCATCAGGCAGAGGAGCAGTGGCACCGGAGCACGAGGGAGCTGCATCCCACATGGCCATGGAGGTCGACACTACGGACTCGGAGTTCACCAGTGGGACGGAGGGCGAGGGGAGCTCCACGGTGGGGACAGGAGCTGACACCAGCGACACGGAATCGTCCTCTGATGAGAGCTCCCTTGTGGTGGCGGTAACATCTGTGCCCCCCGCATCTACACGTACAGCCGCCACCCCCTACCAGCACCGCCCTCCCAGCAGCCCCTCAGCCTTCGCCCCGTGCCCGCTCACCCGGGAGGGTGGGCATCACCTTCGCCCCAGGCCCAGTCACCCCTGTTGCCCTCAGTGAGGAGGCCATTGACCTCCTCAGGTCCCTCACTGTTGGGCAGTCTACCATTTTGAATGCCATCCAGGGTGTAGAAAGGCAGTTGCAACAAACAAATGCATTCCAGGAGGGCATTCATTCTGGTCAGGCGGCCCTTCAGCGAGCTTTTCAGACTCTTGCCTCAGCACTGATGGCAGCCATTGTCCCTGTCTCTAGCCTCCCCCCTCAAACTTCCTCCACCCAGACCCAATCCCCTGTATCCCAGCCTATAACAAGCACACCTTCAGACCAGCATGCACACACCTCAACACACAAGGGAAGCTCTGGCAAACGTAAGCACCACACATCCCACAGGCACTCACGCAAGCATCACACACATGCAGACACACCAACATCCACTGCCTCCACTGTGTCCCCCTCCTCCTCGTCTCCCTCCTCCCTCCCAGACTCGTCTACACTCACACCTGCATGCACGACATCTACAGCCACTACTGCCATCACCAGCACACCCACCACCACACCCCGCTCACGTGCAGTCACCACCCCCACTACCATTCACACGTCACCTGTGTCATCTCCCAGTGTGTCTGTGAGCCACCTCCCAAGATACACAAACGCAGGCACACACCCACCCAACAGCCATCCACCTCATGACAGCCTCCAGCGCATGCACCTTCACCCAAAGTCACCAAACGAACACCTCAAACAACCACAACCTCTTCCTCCACTCCCAAACCCCCTCCAGCTACCCGTCCCAGTGTCTCCCAAAAACTTTTCCTGTCCCACACCTCCCCCACCACGTTCGTCTCCTAGGCCCTGACTCTCCAGGTCCCAACCTAGCACCTCAGCCACAACATCTCCGGGACCAGTGGTGCCTGTAGTCACCGGAATCTGGAGTGCACTGGCCACCAGGGCAGCCAGTGTGGCACGGAGCCACAGCATGGACAGTCCCCCACCTGTCAAGCATCAAAAGTTGGCCAGTGCCCGACGGGAGAGGGGGAAGACTCCAGCCACCAAAGCCGCTCCCAGGGGTCCCGGTGGGAGTGTGGAGTCAGCCGCGACACCTTCCAAGGTGGGGAAGGGCCACAAGAAACCAGGAAAGTCTGGGAAGAGCAGCACAACGGAGGAGACTGCCATCATCCCCGCTGCCCAGGAGGCCACAGCCATCATCCCCACTGCCCAGGAGGCTACCGCCATCATCCCCTCTGCCCAGGAGGCCACCGCCACCATCCCCGCTGCCCAGGAGGCCACCACCATCATCCCCGCTGCCCCGGAGGCCACAGCCATCACCCCCCCGGGACAGAGAGGACCGCCAGCACAAGCCCCGCTGGGACAGAGAGGACCGCCAGCAGCTGAGTCACTGCAAAGGAGCCCGCCGCCTCAAGCACCGCTGAACAGGGCACCGCCGCTCTAAGCACCGCTGAACAAGGCACTGCCACTCCAAGCACCACTGAACAGGGCACCGCCGCTCCAAGCACCGCTGAACAGGGCACCGCCGCTTCAAACACCGCTGAACAGGGCACCGCCGCTTCAAGCTCCGCTGAACAGGGCACCGCCGCTCCAAGCAGCGCTGAACAGGGCACCACCGCTCAAAGCACCGCTGAACAGGGCACCGCCGCTCCAAACACCACTGAACAGGGCACTGCTGCTGCAAGCACCGCTGAACAGGGCACCGCTGCTCCAAGCACCGCTGGCCCATGAGCGCCAACGGCCCTGACGCTACTGAGTCCGTCACGAGCAGGATGAAGCACTCTGGGCACAGAGCCCCTTCCAGAACCAGTGGAGAGATACATCCACTACCTCTGTCCTTAGCAGGATGAAGCACTCTGGGCACCATGCCCCCTCCAGAACCACTGGAGAGATACATCCACTACCTCTGTCCTTAGCAGGATGAAGCACTCTGGGCACCATGCCCCCTCCAGAACCAGTGGAGAGATACATCCACTACCTCTGTCCTTAGCAGGATGAAGCACTCTGGGCACAAGGCCCCCTCCAGAACCAGTGGAGAGATACATCCACTTGATAGACTGTGGCTTTGCACCTCCCAGGATAGAACAGTGGGCAACCCACCCACTGTAGAGACTTGAGAGACTGTGGCTTTGCACTCACCAGGGTGGAACAGTGGGCAACACACCCACTGTAGAGACTAGTGAGACTGTGGCTTTGCACTCCCCAGGATTGAACAGTGGGCAACCCACCAACTGTATAGACTTGAGAGACTGTGGCTTTGCACTCCCCAGGATTGAACAGTGGGCAACCCACCCACTGTAGAGACTTGACAGACTGTGGCTTTGCACTCCCCAGGATTGAACAGTGGGCAACCCACCCACTGTAGAGACTTGATAGACTGTGGCTTTGAACTCCCCAGGATATGGCAGTGGGCAACCCACCCACTGTAGAGACTTGAGAGACTGTGGCTTTGCACTCCCCAGGATATGGCAGTGGGCAACCCACCCACTGTAGCGACTTGAGAGACTGTGGCTTTGCACTCCCCAGGATATGGCAGTGGGCAACCCACCCACTGTAGAGACTTGAGAGACTGTGGCTTAGCACTCCCCAGGATTGAACAGTAGGCATGTGGCCCTCTCGTGGATTTGGCGTCGTGCACTCAACCGGCTGAGGTGCCCCCCCTTTCCCTCCCCCTGAGGTGCCTGTTTCATTGCTCTCTGATGCCCCTGCAGTGTTCTCTCCATCATGGTCGGGGATCTTGTGTGGGCCTCGCCCATACCGTGTGGGCCCAGTGTTCCATGGATTTCATTGGAGCACTACCATACTATACTATGGTGTATATTTTGTTTATGGTGTATATATATTTTTGCGTATTTGATTTTAATATATTGCAATGGTTACATTCATTTCCTTTTGTCTTTGCATTCTTCTGAGGTTGTGGGTGTAACTATAATGTATAAATATGTACTAGTGTGTGTGTTGTAGTGGGTGAGGGTGGGGGTGTTGCATGTGTGTGTCCCTGTTCTTTCCCTCCCCCCTCCCCTGTGTCGTAGGTGCAGTACTCACTGTGGTCTTCGCCGCCGGCGTTCGTGCTCCTGGTAGAGGAGCAAGAAGATGAGGGCTGGCAGGATGTACAGCTCTGGTTCCATGGCGTCCGGATTCCTCGTGGGGTGTGTAGAGGTGAGCGTTTTCCATTCGAAGTCCTGTTTCTGCTGTGTTTTTATCCGCGGTGAATCCGCCCCAGAAAAGGTGGCGGATTGGTAGGTTGTGATACTGTGGGCGGTACTTTGTCTTCCGCCTGTCTGTTGGCGGTGACCGCAAAGCTGTTTGTCTGTACCGCCATGGCAGTCGGAGTGTTAAAGTGGCTGTCTTTGTTGGCGGTTTCCGCCACGGTCGTAATTCCAATTTTTTTACCGTCGGCCTGTTGGCAGTCTTACCGCCGCTTTAACACCATCCGTTAGGGTTATAATGACCACCAAAGTGCCTTTTTGAATTATGACTTAACATTTGTGTTTCAAACTCTGCAACTTCCAGGCTTCAGCTTGACCAATTTGTTTGTTCTATCAAACCAGGGCTCCATCGCTGTTGGCCTCAAATTGTGTCTAGGTCACCTACTGTGGCCACTGACTACTGGAAGAACTGTACACTTTTTAGTGCTATATGTATTTATTTAACTTTATTGGATTTTTGTCATGTTGGTGTCATTTTGTTAAATACATTTGTACTCTATTTTTCCAACATGGTTTTGGAGTTGTATTCCTCAGTATTTTGACTTTGTTACTGTGTTGGTACTGCATAAATAAGTTACACATTGCATTAAGTTAAGCCTGTCTGTTCTGTGCCATAACTATCAAATGGTTGGGCTCAGGTTAATTTAGTGAATATGAGGTTTCACCCTGCAAGAGTTCTGATTACTCCATGAGATGGACAATTTCTGACTTCAAAGAATAATCCAATTTAATCTAATTATCAATATAAAAGACTAGTAACATTGATTAGTGGAAGGGCAAAGGGCAAAGACTACACTGATATGAACACGATTCTTGAAGTAATTCCAGATTATGATCAAGTACCCCTTCCTGTTTAGAAACCTATGGCCCTCATTGTGACCCTGGCGGTTGGTGTTAAAGTGGTGGTAATACCACCAACAGGCTGGCGGTAACTACTGCCAAATTATGACCATGGCGGAAAGACCGATAGACAGCCAATGTACCACACCGACCGCCAGGGCGGAAACAACAGCCACCACGGCGGTAGCCGCCTACAGCCAGGCAGAAGTCAATGTTCTGTCCACCATATTATGACCCAGGAAACCGCCACCTTTTCCAGGGCGATACCAACAACATCAAAAGCCTGGTGGAAACAGACCTCAGAAGAGAAAGGACTCACCATTGGAGACACAGGGAACAACCACGCCGCCATGGAATCTGAACTGCATGTCTTCCCCATGATCTTCCACTTTCTGCTCCACCACGAACACCAACGCCGGCAAAGACGATGACGGTTCGTACAACCGCCTAGCACACAAGGGAGGTGGGAGGAAAAAGAGAGTGACACACACACATGTACAACCCCCCCAACACCATACACACAATCAGGTTCTAGAGGGGGCAACATGCCCTGTGCTTCACCCTGGTGAGTGATGGGCCACAGTCTCTCAGGTGGGTGTCATACCCTCTGGTTCTGAAGGGGGCAACATGCCCTGTTCTTGATTCTGGTGAGTGTTGGGCATGGGGGTGTCTTGCCCACTGGTTCTGGAGGGGACAACATGCCGTGTGCTTGATCCTGGGGAGTGATGGGCCACAGTCTCTCAGGTGCGTATCATACCCACTGGTTCTGGAGGGGGCATTGTGCCCTGTGCTTGATCCTGGGGAGTGTTGGGCATGTGGGTGTCTTACCCACTGGTTCTGGAGGGGGCAACCTGCCCTGTGCTTGATCCTGGGGAGTGTTGGGCATGTGGGTGTCTTGCCAACTGGTTCTGGAGGGGGCTTCGTGACCTGTGCTTGATCTTAGGGAGTGTTGGTCATGTGGGTGTCTTACCCACTGGTTCTGGAGGGGGCAACTTGCCCTGTGCTTGATCCTGGGAAGCGTTGGGCATGGGGGTGTCTTGCCCACTGGTTCTGGAGGGGGCAACATGCCGTGTGCTTGATCCTGGGGAGTGATGGGCCACAGTCTCTCAGGTGGGTATCATACCCACTGGTTCTGGAGGGGGCATCGTGCCCTGTGCTTTATCCTGGGGAGTGTTGGGCATGTGGGTGTCTTACCCACTGGTCGTGGAGGGGGCAACCTGACCTGTGCTTGATCCTGGGGAGTGTTGGGCATGTGGGTGTCTTGCCAACTGGTTCTGGAGGGGGCATCGTGCCCTGTGCTTGATCCTGGGGAGTGTTGGGCATTGGGAATGTCAGCGTCTTGCCCACTGGTTCTGGCAGGGGCATTGTGCCCTGTGCTTGAACCTGGGGAGTGTTGGGGATGTGGGTGTCTTTCCCACTGTTTCTCGAAGGGGTATCATGCCCTGTGCTTGATCCTGGGGAGTGTTGGGCATGTGGGTCTCTTTCCCACTGGTTCTGGAGGGGTAGTTGTGCCCTGTGTTTGATCCTGGGGAGTTTTGGGCATGTGGGTGTCTTACCCACTGGTTCTGGATGGGGCAACCTGCCCTGTGCTCAATCCTGGGAAGTGGAAGGTCACAGTCTCTGAGGTGGGTGTCATACCCACTGACTTTGCAGGGGGCAGGCTGCACAGCAGCCCATGGAGGCAGTATTACATACCGTCCGCGGGGGCGATGGCCCCACAGTGGTGGTGGTGCTGCTGGTGGGGGAAGGCTCCTGCCCATCCCCTGCAACCTCTGACGGCTGCACAGTAGTGGTGGGGCTGCTGATGGGGGGAGACTCCTGCCCATCCCCTGCAACCTCGGACAGCTGCACAACCATAGTTGGAGGTGGGGGCTCCATCACAGTTCCTGCCCCAGGCCCCTTGGTCTTCCTGTCTGCTGGTGCAGGCTCCTTGGTCTTCCTGGTAGCTGGGCAGGCTCCTTTCCCTTCTTGCCTGCTGAGACAGGCTCCTTGCTCTTTCTGGCAGCTGTGGCAGGCTCTGTGGACTGTGTGGCTGAGGTGCTTGGCTGGGTTCTTCCTACCTTGCCCGTGCATGCAGGACCGGGGGGGTTAGGGAAGAGGACAGTGAGGGAAAGGAACAGTTTTTAGGGGCATTGAGATGGGAAGAGGGAGAAGAAATGGGAGAGAAGGAAGAGGGAGTGGTTGATGGAAGAGTCTGTCTGCTGCTTTTGGGTGCACGTGCATGGGCTGTAAGCTGTTGTGAGGTGGATGGCTGTTGGGTGTCTGAGTGCTTGCGTTTGTGTACTTTAGGGGGGACAGACACAGTGTGAGAGGACACAGGGGACATTTGCATGGCTGTTGTGAAGGTGTCTGCCAGTGAGGTGTGTGTTCTGCTTGATGTGGTGATGCTGGTAGTGGATGCTGATGTACTGCATGCAGGTGTGAGTGTGAACAGAACTGGGTGAGAGGTGGTGGAGGAGAAGGAGGGGGAGACAGTGGAAATACTGGATGTTGGTGTGTCTGCAACTGGATGGTGATGGTCTGAGTGCCTGTGAGAAGAAGTGTGGTGCTTGTGTTTGACTGTGCCACTCTTGGGTGTTGTCTTGTGTGCATGCTCGTCTGCCTGTGTGCTAGGGATGGGTTGGGGTTGAGGACAATGGGACTGGGCAATGGAAGTTGGAGGGGGGGGGGTGTAGAAACGGGGACAATGGCTGCCATCAGAGAGGATGCCAGAGCCTGGGTCGATCTCTGTTGGGCCGCCAATCCAGTGTGAATGTCCTCCAGGAATGCATTAGATTGTTGCATCTGGGCTGCCAGCCCCTGGATGACATTCACAATGGTTGACTGCCCTACAGAGATGGATCTCAGGAGGTCCATAGCCACCTCACTCAGGGCAGCAGGGCTAACTGGGGCAGGGCCTGAAGTGCCTGGAACAAAGGAGATGCCAACCCTCCTCGCTGAACGGGCACGGGAAACTCGATGAGGGGCTGCTGGAAGGGCGGTGATGGTACAGGGGTGGCGGCTGTACCTGTAGCTGGGGTGGTCACAGAAGTGTCCACCACCACCAGGGAGCTTCCATCGGAGGAGATATCTGTGTTAGAAGGGTCCCCTCCAGTCTCTGGCTGGGTGCTCCCCTCGCCTTCCATCCCACTGGTGCCCTCAGTGTTGGTGGACTCTGCCTCCTGGGTCCTGTGGAATGCAGTTCCTCCGTCACTGGTGCCTCTGCTCCTCCGCCAGATGATGCTAATGCACATAAAGACAGGATGGCAAAACAAAAAGGGAGGGAAGAGACAAAGGATACACTTGGTCAATGGCTGCACCAACACCACCGTTGGCGTACACAGCACCCTCACACACAGGGAACAGGCCTACGCAATATGCCATAGCACTGCCAGAGAATTAGTCAGCAGCCAAGGCATGGGGAGAGACACACACCGCCAAATGCAGCACACCTGGGACCAACTCAGCCCTGACCAGTAGTGGATGCCTATGAGCTAGGTAGGCAGGATAATCCCTTCAGAAAGCTAGCCACCAGGGAACCTATGCTGCAATGTCATGCCTGGCCTAGGAGCACCCACTGACACACATCCCCCACCCGGATACCACCCTACCATGCGTAAGTTGTAATGTACTCACCCCCTTGTGGCTGATGTAATGCCCTCAAGCACCCATCCAGCTCAGGATAGGCCACCACCAGAATGCGGGCCATCAGGGGGGTCAGGGTTTGACAGGCACCCCTTCCTCGTTGGGAGGCCATCCCCAGCTGGGCCTCCGCCATCTTCCATGGCCAGTGTCTCAGGTCCTTTCACCGTATGCGACAGTGGGTTCCGCCAGCCATAAACCCCCAGGGTCTGCACCTCCTTGGCAATGGCATGCCATATACCCTTCTTTTGATGGGCGCAAATCTGCAGAGGCAATACATACAGGAAAATTGAAATACACAAACAGTACTACCTGTTACACATATGGCCCACCATACCTGTATCCATCACCATTGGCACACACATGGCCCAGTACACAACCTATATGCCAGAGGGCATCCACCCACCCCCATTACATGAGGCCTTCACACACACCACTCCATGCATTCATGCCACATGCATCCTACCCACAGTGTACTCACCTTTTGGTCTGGAGGCCCATACAGCAGTCCGTACTGGGTGAGGACCCCATCCACCAGTCTCTCCAACTCCTCCGAAGTGAAGGCTAAGGCCCTTTCCCCTGTCACATGGGCCATGTTAGGTTCCAGACACAGGTCACAGCAGCACATGCAGTGTAGGTCCTATCCCGTGGAAGATCAGGTAGCAAGTGAGGAATATGATAGAAAATGGTGGTCACATCTGCGGCGGTGCATACCGTCACCACCAGCATTGATCACCATTGGCCACTGTAACCCATTGGGCCCAATTATAACCACTGAGGAGTTGCACAGCAGTTCCCGACCGCCTCATGCAACAGCGCCCAACGTCAAAGGAATTACCTCACTTTCACCTGTCCCTCCGCACAGGCCAGGTGGACGCCATTTCAGGGGGGCAGGCCCTGGAAAATTGCTGCATCACTGGTCAAATTAGGAAATGCTAGATAATCATACTGGCCCATTACAAGTTAACAGCATGCAAAGTTCTGTTGTAGCTCCATTTTGTGACCGGATCCTCACCCTTTTGCCCAATAGACTCCTACCGCTGCAGATGAATCGGAGATGGAGACATACCCCCGTGTACAGACCCCTGGTGCACTTGGCAACAATGGGGACAGGCACATTATCCTCACCTATAGACTTGACATGGCCACAATCACTGAGCTGTGTGCCCAATTGGAGCCTGACCTGGTATCTGCTATCCGTCACCCCACTGGGATCCCCCCTCTTTTGCAAGTTCTATCAGTGCTCCATTTCCTGGCAACTGGTCCTTTCCAAGTGACCGTGGGTTTGGCAGCAGGAATGTCACAGACAATGTTCTCAATAGTTCTGACAAGAGTGTTGTCTGCCCTGATTAAAGACATGTGCAGCTACATTGTTTTCCCCAGGATGAATATTTGCCCACAGTGAAGGTCGAGTTCTATGCAATGGGACATATCCCCAATATAATTGGGGCAATTGATGGAACATATTTGCATTTCTCCCCCCCCCCACCAGAATGAACAGGTGTTCAGAAATTTGGACAGAGTTTCCACTCTATGAATGTACAGATGGTGTGCTTCGCGGACCAGTACATCTCCCATGTCAATGCTAAGTATCCTGGGTCAGTGCATGATGCCTTTGTCCTGAGGAATAGCAGCATCCCAAATGTGATGGCCCAACTACAGAGGCACAGGGTGTGGCTAATAGGTGAGTCCTGGTTCCCACCCAGTATATGTTGGTGTATGGGTATGGTGTGGGCCATGTGGGATAATGTGTGGCTAAATGTTGTCCCTCAATATTTGAAGGTGACTCTGGTTACCCAAATCTATCATGGCCGCTGAACCCTGTGAGGAATGCCAGGACAAGGGCAGAAGAACATTATAATGAGGCACATGGGCGAACCAGAAGGGTAATTGAAAGGACCTTTGGCCTCCTGAAGGCCAGGTTCCGGTGCCTCCGTCTGACAAGTGGAACCCTGTGGTACTCACCCAAGAAGGTCTGCCAGATAGTGGCGACATGCTGAATGTTGCCTAACCTGGCCCTCAGACGCCATGTCCCATTTCTGCAGAAGGAGGAGGCTGGGGATGCCCATGTGGCAGTAGTGGACCCTGTGGAAAGTGAGGATGAGGAGGCAGAGGATGAGGATGAGGACAACAGAAGATCAGACAATACTTCCAATGACACACAGGTAGGCAAGTGTTACTTCACATTTCAATGACATTTGTTTGAATTTCGGTGGCACTGGCATGCTGATATTTCCCACCTCTATGCCCACTTACTGTTCCCTCTGGCAATTCATTTTGCAGATGTTGGTGACCTCACATATACTCCATGTGTGATCACTGCAGCCAGCTACAGGTCATCAATCTATGTTCATTTTCTGTACAGTTGAATTGCAATATTTGTACCTGTTTCAATGAATACATAATTGATATACATGACATACTCCAAACCTCTTTTTTTCTCCCAAGGGTGTTTATTGAAGTGTTAAAATATAGAAGAGCAAGTGCAATGGGATGGGGTGATGATGGAGGAAAGCCCAGGGTATTGTTCCAGTCTGTTTGTAGCACAGGTGCTTTGTCCAAGGGGCTGTAGGAAGGGAAGAAATGGCATTTCACAGTGGACAGGGTGACAGAGTGGGACACAAGGGTGACAATCAGGAGAGTCTAATTTCCTGGCGGGGGTCTTGGCAAGTGTCTCTGGCTTCTGTCTGGATCGCAGGGAACGTTTGTGGGGTGGTTCTCCTTCTGCATGTGGAGAGGTGCTGGTGGCCTGTGAGTCCTGTGGTGGGCCTCCTAGCCACTAGCGGCAGGGGAGGTGGAAGGCTGTTCAGATGTCTGACTAGTGGCAGGGGCCCGCTGTTGTGTGACTGCCTCCCTCATGTCCCTTTTGCAGCCGCCTGTTCTCCTGCACATTGTCCAGGATCTGGCCCATCGTGTCCTAGGAATGTTGATAAGCTCTGAGGTTCTCTGACAGTGCCTCCTGGAGAGTTGGTTCCGTGGGCCTGTCCTCCCCCTGGCGCACATCAGTTCTCCCAGTTTCCCTGTTGGCCTGTGCCTCTGTCCCCTGAACCGTGTGCCCACTGCCACTGACCCCAGGTCCCTGATTGTCTTGGGTATGAGCTGTGGCCTAGGGTCCCTGTAGCAGTGGACACACTGCTGCTTAACGTGCCCTGGGTACAGAGGTATGGGTACGCTGGGTGGGTACTGTGGTTGTGTTGCCTGATGGGGGAGGCTCTGTGGTGGTGTGTGACTGGGCCTGGCTAACCGGCTGTCCAGAGGTCCCTGATGGGCCAGGTAGGTCATCCAGATCCTGAAGACCAGAGTTGCTGTCATCACTGTGGGCCTCTTCTGTTGGGGGACTGGATATTGCTGGCACCTCCTCTCCGCTGACATTGGCTGGGGTACCTGGGGGGATGTAAATGATGTGTTATGATTTCTGTGTCTGACATATTGTGCATCCGTGGCTTGCCCTCATTGGTTGTATTTGTCCTGTCAGCTTTCACTTGTGTACGTGGGTGTATGGTGGGATGATTTGTTCTCTATGGTGTGCATGCTTTAGTGATGAGTGTCCATGCAGGGCTGTGAGGGGTGTCCATGCATTAGTAGAGCATGCAGGGCTTGGCATTGGGATGAGTGAGATGTGATGGTGGGGTGTGTGGGAAGTGGTGGAGTGATGGGAGTGAGGGCAAGGGTGGCGGTATGTGATGGCATGCAGGTAGGGGGGCAGTAGTAGTAGATAGTTGACTTACCTGAGTCAAGTCCTCCTCCTCCTACTCCGGCCAGGCCCTCAGGATGCAGGATTGTCAAGACTTGCTCCTCCCATGCTGTTAGTTGTGGGGGAGGAGGTGGGGGTCCACCGCCAGTCCTCTGTACAGCGAGGTGGTGTCCTGCTGCAATGGAACGTCCCTACCCTGTAGGTCGTTCCACCTCTTACTGATGTTATCCCTAGTTCTTGGGTGCTGTCTCACAGCGTTGACCCTGTACACGATTCTCCGCCATAGCTCCATCTTCCTAGCTATCGATATGTGCTGCACAGTGCTCCAAATAGCTGTGGCTCTACCTTGATGATTTCCTCCACCATGACCCTTAGCTCCTCATCTGTGAAACGGGGGTGTCTTGGTGGTGCCATGTGTGTTGTGTGAGTTGTGTAGGTGAGGGTGTGTTGGGTAATGTGTTGGGGTGTGTGATGTGGGGTGCATGAGTGGTGTATAGGTGTGAATAGTGTGTGGCTCTGGTTGTGTGAGTGGTCTTGATTTCTCTCTGCTGGCAATGGTGTGTAATTGTAAAGGGTTGTGGTTAGTGTGGGTGTGTGTTTTATAGTGGTGTGGGTGTGGTGTGTGGGTGTCAGGTGTGTATTGTTTGAATTGTTCAATGTGATGTTGTTTTGTCTGTAGGTGTCCATTTTTAGCGCGGCGGTATGTACTGCCAATGGTTTACCGCATTGATTGTCCGCCTTGGTGATTGGTGGGTCATAATGTGGTGGGCGTAGTTCTGTTGGCATAACTGTGTTGGTTTTGATACTGCCAGTTTATCACTGACCTTTGAGCTGGCGGATTTATGTCTGTGGCTGACTTTTGATGGACTGGTGTGTGTGTGTCATAATATGGTGAATGGATATCCGCCGCGGGGGGAGTATGTTGGCGGCAGTCAGCGTGGCGGTAAGTGGAATTTACTGGCAATGTCATAATGAGGGCCTCTGTGTCTGTTTAATATGAGGTTATTATGTTCAAGGATGTCTGAGATCTAAATAAAAGATGCCTTTTCAATAGGTTTCTCCAAAAATGGGCAAATTGATAACAGCCTTTAGTTTGCCGGGAACAACTTGCCATAGTTTTGCTTCTTTAGAAATGGCTTGACGTAGAATATTTTAGTCTCTTGTGTAATTTTCAGTTACAAGCAAATAATTAGTGCTGACTGGTCTGGTCTGGTCTGGTCTAGTCTGGTAGAATGTTTTTAATCTATTTGGTGGGTAGACCCTCAGACACAAACATACACACACAGACACCAAAGCACATCCGTACACACAATCAGTTTTTTGACATTGCTCAATATTCAGTGGTATAAAAACCCATATTTCACAGGGTCCCATCAGCTATGGAAAACATTTCACTAGTCTTCTGAAATCTGGGTTTCATCGGCATAATGACAGTCCACAAACCACTTGGCAGAGATGTATCATTTACATGGCCACTGGGATTATACATACAGTAATTGAGGGCCATTTGATCCTGAGGTGGTTATCCAGGTCATAGTGAGGAACTTCTGCAACAGGTAGGTAGGTCACATTGCTAAGCAGTTAGTACATTCGTGATTGCTCTTGCAGCCTATTGAGTCTCATGGCTTCCCATTTGCTGAGCACTTCATACACTGCCATAAACTCAACTGCATTTTTGGTTTTACGTTGCCCTTAAAGTTGTTCCTTAGACTCAGAGAGGTTTTTGAACTTCTTCACCTTCTCTAGTTTCTCCATCTCTGTTTGTACTCAACACTTGAATACATTAGCCTTCAACTTGCTCCCTTTAAATGCTTCTGGACAGCTTCTTAAAGTATATGGATATTTTCCTCTCACAGATCATATGCACTTTACAAGGAAGATAGTAAGACCCTATTTTTTAATAATATTTATGTATACTTTGATGTATGTTAAATTTGAGATAGATAATCGCAACTCTTACTTTCAGTACAGTGAATATTCAGATAAACTGTGACACTGAGTTGACATCGAATAATTTGATACAAGAATCCCAGTAATAGTAGCTTTTTTCTAATCTCTTTTTCCCAACGCCCGTCCCAGTTTCCATAGAAAAGAGACTCCGTCCGCATGTATGTCCTCCCATTAGTGGCTAGAGTAAAAGCTAAGGTGTGGGGTGGATTTACGTCACACTCAGGTACTTGGTTAGTGTTTAAAAGAAGTAACTTCATGGTTCTATACATGTCATATTAAATCCTGTAGGCTATGACTTTCTCGATGTGGAATGTGGTCAAAAAGGCAGTACACATGTTTATGACTACATTTACAAAACCAAGAGGCTTTTTACTGCCACATGTTTTCCATGGCTGTTTCTAGTTTTCAGTGTGCAATTTATCATGCGGCACCTCATACATAACAGAAACATATTAGGTGCATATTTATCAAAGAGTTGTATTGCTCTTGCACCACCCAACGAGATGCAAGTGTAACACAACTCTTAAGTCAGATTTATCAAGCCGGGCAACGCCACATTGCGTGGCCTTAACCGGCTTTTTGAATCTAGAGTAATGCAATTTAGTGCAAATTGCTGGGGTGCTTTATTCTGCACTGGGAAGGCTTTCCCTGGGTAGAGCAGGTATGTTCCCTGTTCTACACAGGGAATTTGACGCATTTCCAGATTTTGGGTGCACTTTCAGATTTACCATTACTGATAGACCTGGTAATGCATCAAAAACCTATGCCTTCCCAGGAGAGGCATAATAAGGAGACATATTTTTTTTTCTCCTTATTACTTCCTCTTTCCATGCTACTACATAATGCAGCACACATGGAAAGAGTAAGTAAAAGGAAGAATATGCCTCAGAGGATTGCTTTTGGGCACCCTTGCACCATGTTGCAAAGGTGCCTGCATTGGCACCAGGCAGCACATTGTGTGCCAGCGCAGGGAAAAGACAGGAATGTGCCATACAATGCTAAGTATCACATCACGGAGGCAGCGAGGGGACTTGCTGCGCTGTGTGATTTATTGTTGAATATGCCCCTAAGTTTATAGAATCATTTACTGCATGCGATACTTCTTTAGGCTACGTGATTTGCACCCTTTCTCATCTGCATG
Organism: Pleurodeles waltl; assembly: GCF_031143425.1. NCBI lineage: Eukaryota > Metazoa > Chordata > Amphibia > Caudata > Salamandridae > Pleurodeles > Pleurodeles waltl. Next base: position 856,475,157 of record NC_090446.1, on the reverse strand, counting down.
TCCTCTTTAATAAGACATTTCAGCAGAAATCTTGCACAATTTCTAATGGTCTGCATTGTATTTAGCTGTAATATTAAAGTACATTTTCTTTTTAAACAAAAAGTACTGGTTGGAAACTAATTTGTTGAGTTTTATACTGTGTTTTACTGAGATCTGAATTTCTAGCTTATCGTTTATTACAGCTTCCCAAGACAGAAGCTTGTCCACGAAATGGTTTACTACATGTATGAAAAAGGTAAATCAGAAAATGTGCGCTGCCCCATATTGGTTCGGAGACAAACTCACACCTGTTTTTTGGGTGTACAGTGTTTATGACAGAATATTAAAATGGAAACCGACCAAGGCAGCTTTCCTGTCATCTGAAAATTATGCAAACATTATAACATTTTCAGTGACAGACATCATAATCATGGCCCAGACAGGATTAGGAAAAACTATTCCACTGCCAATCCTAGCTTATTCAAAAATGAGTTTGAAACATAAAAGGTCACATCGAATAAAGCAGGCAGCTAACCAGGCTGTTTGACAGGTGGGGGCCATCACCTCTGCCGACACAGTGCAGTAGCATCCACTGTACAATGAGATCGGGGCCTACCTGGCACAGAATTATATGCCTTCAGTGAAGATGTCAGTACAATGGCTGAACTTAAAGCACTGATCAAAATTGCGTGGCACTAATTTTGTTTTACCTATGTGACATTTACTTTTGTTTTTCTAAGGCAAACTGCCAACGTGTGCCATTTACTGATTTCCTAGCTCAGACTGGTATGCTTTGCATCTTGGTTTCAGCAGGGGTGTCCAGTGACGGGCACTGCCCCCGAATAGAGCAGCCCTGTGGCAGACACACTAGCACGTCAATGGTTTCTAATAGTGAGCCAACTGTGGTTCTGCTATCAGAAATCCTATGATTCTCCCACCTCTACATGGTTTTGTTGATGCTTTCGAAGATGCCTACATTTGCCAAACAATACATCATTCCGCAAGACATAAAAAAGAAATACGTGCACAAATATAACTATGACTAAATTGGTCTCATCTTTCGGTAATTATTCAGGGCCTCATTCTGACCCGCCAAGGACGGCTGAAGCACCGCCAACAGGCTGGCGGTGCTTCATTGCCCATTCCGACCGCGGCTGTAAAGCCGCGGTCAGAAAACCGGGTCCGGCGGTTTCCCGCCGGATTTCCCCCGGCTGGGCGAATCCTCCATGGCGGCGCTGCAAGCAGCGCCGCCATGGGGATTCTGACCCCCTTCCCGCCAGCCTGTTTCTTGCGGTTTTTACCGCCAGGAACAGGCTGTCGGGAACGGGTGTCCTGGGGCCCCTGGGGGCCCCTGCACTGCCCATGCCGCTGGTATGGGCAGTGCAGGGGCCCCCTAACAGGGCTCCAGTATGCTTTTCACTGTCTGCCTAGCAGACAGTGAAAAGCGCGACGGGTGCAACTGCACCCGTCGCACACCTGCAACACCGCCGGCTCCATTCGGAGCCGGCTTCAGTGTTGCAGGCCTCTTTCCCGCTGGGCCGGCGGGTGCTATTTTGGCTAGCACCCGCCGGCCCAGCGGGAAAGTCAGAATGGCCCCAGCGGTCTTTCGACTGAAGAGCGGCCATATGGCGGTTCCAGCCAGGTGGGCGCTGCCCGCCGCGGTTGGAATGAGGGGCTCAGTCCTAGATTCAGAAAAGTGCAAGGTGACAAACACTTGGAGATGCAATGTAAGGTGAACAAAATGAAGACCAAAAGAGCAAAACGATCATTCTCATCAGAGGTGCAACTAGACACAGTCAAGAAAAGGTTGCAGGACAACTTAAATAGTTTACAGATAAAAGTCCCAAGATAGGATCTCCAGAAAAAAGTTATCTTTGGCACAATAAAAGAAGTAAAAAACAACACTTGAAACAAGTTGAACTAACTAATGCTGATCTTTATCTAAACTTGCAGTGACTCTAGAAGAACGTTAATGCCTGTCATGACACAGGTGACAGGCTCCAATTGCAGCTTTCTCATTCTGACTTGAGAAGTCTTCAATAACCTAATTTTAGCTGCCTTCCCCATTTGCAATTAGTTTTGTCCTCCATCCTGAAGTCTGCTCTGGCATTCAGCTATTCCAATTGTTGCTGACACTCAAATTCAGGTACCGCTCTCTGGCCCTCATTATGACCCTGGTGGTCAGTGTTAACATGGTGAAAAGTACTGCCAACATGCTGGCGGTACTTTCGACCATATCATGTACCACACCAACCGCCACAGCAGCCGTCACTGTACCACCTGCAGGATAATGACCCCGCCTACCTCCATAGTTTCCATGGCTCCCTTATCGCCACGAAAACCATGGCGGTAGGCACTATCAGTGACAGGGAATTTCTTCCCTGTGACTAATAAAGGTCTTCCCCACCTCCAGCTCCCTCCCCAGATTCTCTCCTACCCTTCCTCTTCAAACCCCCTTCATTCACACCCCTCCCTTCACACACGCACACACGCATACACACATTCATTCCCATATTCATCCACGCATGCATACATCCATTCACACACACATCCGCACACACTTTCATACATACACGCATACACGCATTCACAGAACACAACATACACACGCACACACATCTATACATGCACAGACATTTGACACGGAACCTACACCTGCATAGACGTACACACAAACATTCACACACACACAACACCCCCCACCCACCTCCCCTGTCGGAGCACCCACTTACCTGTGTTCAGGGGGTCCTCTGGCAGAAGACTGGACGGGCGCTGCTGCCACCAGCAGCGTCCACCAGAAAAACAACTCCAGGCTGTATTATTTCTCATAATATGGCTTGCGGCGGTCTGCTGGTGGCAGCAGCGCCACCTTACTGCCATCCACCGGCATGGCCACAGCCGGATTTCCGCCATCCTTCTGGTGGAAATCTGGCTGTGGTCGTAATACAGCAGACGGCTGGTAGCTGCGGCAACGGTCTTTTGGTGGCCTTTCCTATGAAGGTAGGCGGTTTTTACCGCCAATGACATAATGAGGGCCTCTGCCTATTGAGGCTACCCTTCAGATTACAGCTTTAGTTAGGTGGTTTATGATATTGTGCCATTTAGCACATAAGGTGGTCATTACAACCCTGGTGGTCGGTGTTAAAGCGGCGGTAAGACCGCCAACAGGCCGGCGGAAAAAAAAAAAATTTAATCACAACCGTGACAGAAACCGGCAACATAGACAGCCACTTTAACAGTCCGACCGCCACGGCGGTACAAACAAACAGCATGGCGGTCACCGCCAACAGACGGAGGACAATGTATCGCCCACAGTATCACAACCTACCAATATGCCACCTTTTCCGGGGCGGATTCACCGCGAACAAAAACACAGCGGAAACAGGACTTCGAAGGGAAAACGCTCACCTCTACACACCCCACGAGGAATCCGGACGCCATGGAACCCGAGCTCCAGATCCTGCCAGCCCTTATCTTCTTGCTCCTCTACCAGGAGCACGAACACCGGCGGCGAAGACCATGGTGAGTACTGCACCTACAACACAGGGGAGGGGGAAGGGAAAAAACAGGGACACACACACGCAACACCCCCACCCCCACCCTCACCCACTACAACACACACTAATACAGCATGATACATTACAGTTACACCCCCAAGCCCTCCGGAAGAATGCAAAGACATAAGGAAATGAGTGTAACCATTGTAATATATTAAAATCCAGTACGCAAAAATATATATACACTATTAACAAATATATACACCAAGAATAGTAGTCCAGGTAGTGCTCCATTGAAGTCCGTGGAACACTGGGCCCACACGGCATGGGCGAGGCCCACACTCAATCCCCGAACATGACGGAGAGAACACTGCAGGGGCATCTGATAGCAATGAAACAGACACCTCAGGGGGAAGGGAAAGGGGGGGCACCTCAGCCGGTTGAGTACACAACGCCAAATCCACGAGGGGGCCACATGTCCACTGTTCAATCCTGGGGAGTGCAAAGCCACAGTCACTCAAGTCTCTACAGAGGGTGGGTTGCCCACTGTTCCATCCTGGGGAGTGCAAAGCCACAGTCTCTCAAGTCTCTACAGTGGGTGGGTTGCCCACTGTTCCATCCTGGGGAATGCAAAGCCACAGTCTCTCAAGTCTCTTCAGTGGGTGGGTTGCCCACTGTTCAATCCTGGGGAGTGCAAAGCCACAGTCTCTCAAGTCTCTACAATGGGTGGGTTGCCCTCTGACCAATCCTGGGGAGTGCAAAGCCACAGTCTCTCAAGTCTCTACAGTGGGTGGGTTGCCCTCTGACCAATCCTGGGGAGTGCAAAGCCACAGTCTCTCAAGTCTCTACAGTGGGTGGTTTGCCCACTGTTCAATCCTAGGGAGTGAAAAGCCACAGTCTCTCAAGTCTCTACAGTGGGTGGGTTGCCCACTGCTTTATCCTGGGGAGTGCAAAGCCACGGTATCTCAAGTCTCTACAGTGGCTTGTTTGCCCACTGTTCAATCCTGGGGAGTGCAAAGCCACAGTCTCTCAAGTGGATAACAGTCTCCACTGGTTCTGGAGGGGACTTTGTGCCCAGAGTGCTTCATCGTGCCAAGGAGAGAGGTAGTGGATGTAAATCTCCACTGGTTCTGGAGGGGGCTTTCTGCCCAGAGTGCTTCATCCTGCCAAGGACAGAGGTAGTGGATGCCTTTCTCCACTGGTTCTGGAGGGGGCTTTGTGCCCAGAGTGTTTCATCCTGCCAAGGACAGAGGTAGTGGATGTAAATCTCCACTGGTTCTGGAGGGGGCTTTGTGCCCAGAGTGCTTCATCCTGCTCGTAGCGGACTTAGCAGCGTCAGTGCCCTTGGCGCTCATGGGCCAGCGGTGCTTGTGGCGGCGGTGTCCTGTTCAGTGGTGCTTGTGGCGGCGGGGTCCTTGGCAGTGACTCAGCTGCTGGCGGTCCTGTCTGGCCCAGCGGGGCTGGTGCTGGCGGTCCTTTATGGCCCAGCAGGGATGGTGCTGGCGGTCCTTTATGGCCCAGCGGGGCTGGTGCTGGCGGTCCTGTCCTGGGCAGCTGGGCTGGTGCTGGGGGTCCTGTCCTGGGCAGCTGGGCTGGTGCTGGTGGGGGCCTCCTGGGCAGCTGGGCTGGTGCTTGCGGTCCTGTCCTGGGCAGCTGGGCTGGTGCTGGCGGTCCTGTCCTGGGCAGCTGGGCTGTTGCTGGCGGTCCTGTCCTGGGCAGCTGGGCTGTTGCTGGCAGTTTTGTCCTGGGCAGCTGGGCTGGTGCTGGCGGTCCTGTCCTGGGCTGCTGGGCTGGTGCTGGCGGTCCTGTCCTGGGCAGCTGGGCTGGTGCTGGAGGTGGCCTCCTGGGCAGCAGGGCTGGTGCTGGCGGTGGCCTCCTGGGCAGCGGGGAGGATGGCGGTGGCCTCCTGGGTAGCGGGGATGATGGCGATGGCCTCCTGGGCAGCAGGGCTGGTGCTGGCGGTCCTGTCCTGGGCTGCTGGGCTGGTGCTGGCGGTCCTGTCCTGGGCAGCTGGGCTGGTTCTGGCGGTGGCCTCCTGGGCAGCAGGGCTGGTGCTGGCGGTGGCCTCCTGGGCAGCGGGGATGATGGCGGCGGCCTCCTGGGCAGCGGGGATGATGGCGGTCTTCTCCGCCGTGCTGCTCTTCCCAGACTTGCCGAGTTTCTTGTGCCCCTTCCCCACCTTGGAAGGTGTTGCAGCTGACTTCACACTCCCACCTGTACCCCTGGGCGCAGCTTTGGTGGCGGAGTCTTCCACCTCTCCTGCCGGGCACTGGACAACTTTTGATGTTTGACAGGTGGGGGACTGTCCGTGCTGTGGCTCCGTGCCACACTGGCTGCCCTGTTGTCCGGTGCACTCCAGATTCCGGTGACTACAGGCACCACTGGTCCCGGAGATGTTGTGGCTGAGGTGCTAGGTTGGGACCTGGAGAGTCTGGCCCTAGGAGACTGAAGGGGTGGGGGAGGTGAGGGAAAGAGGTCAAGGGTTGACAGGAAAAGTTTCTTGGGAACACTGGGACGGGTAGCTGGAGGGGGTTTGGGAGTGGATGAAAAGGTTGTGGTTGTAGGAGGTGTTCGTTTGGTGACTTTGGGTGAAGGTGCATGCGCTGTAGGCTGTCTTGAGGTGGATGGCTGTTGGGTGGGTGTGTGGCTGCGTTTGTGTATGTTGGGAGGTGGGGTCACAGACACACTGGGAGAGGACACAGGGGACGTGTGAATGGTAGTGGGGGTGGTGAGTGCACGTGAGCGGGGTGTGGTGGTGTGTGTGCTGGTGATAGAAGTAGTGGCTGTAGATGTAGTGCATGCAGGTGTGAGTGTAGACAAGAGTGGGAGGGAGGAGGGAGACGAGGAGGAGGGGGACACAGTGAGGCCGTGGACGTTGGTGTGTCTGCATGTGTGTGATGCTTGTGTGATTGCTTGTGGGATGCGTGGTGCTTATGTTTGCCTGAGCTTCCCTTGTGTGTTGACGTGTGTGCATGCTGGTCTGATGGTGTGCTTGGGATAGGCTGAGGTAGAGGGGATTTGGTCTGGGTGGAGGAAATAGGAGGGGGGAGGCTAGGGACATGGACAATAGCTGCCATCAGTGCTGAGGCCAAAGTCTGAAAAGCTCGCTGAAGGGCCACCTGACCAGAATGAATGCCCTCCAGGAATGCATTTGTTTGTTGCAACTGCCTCTCTACACCCTGGATGGCATTCAAAATGGTAGACTTCCCAACAGTGAGGGACCTGAGGAGGTCAATGGCCTCCTCACTGAGGGCAACAGGGGTGACTGGGCCTGGGGCGAAGGTGATGCCCACCCTCCTGGGTGAGCGGGCACAGGGCAAAGGCTGAGGGGCTGCTGGGAGGGCAGTGCTGGTAGGGGGGTGGCGGCTGTACCTGTAGATGTGGGGGGCACAGATGTTGCCGCCACCACAAGGGAGCTCCCATCAGAGGAAGAGTCTGTGTCACTGATGTCAGCTTCTGTCCCCGCCATGGAGCTCCCCTCACCCTCTGTCCCACTGGTGAATTCTGAGTCCGTAGTCTCGCCCTCCAGGGCCATGTGGGATGCAGCTCCCTCCTGCTCCGGTGCCCCTGCTCCTCCGCCTTATGATGCTAATGCACACAAGAACAGGGAGACCACGAAAAGGGGGGGACCAACAGAAGAAAGACATGTTGAGTGCATGCATTACCGCTACCGTTGGCGGACACGACAGACACAGAAGCCCCCTGCACTACGCCGTGCACTTGGGCTCCACTGTTCAATCCCTGGGACATGGCCTACAAGGCTATGGCCGACATCTGCACACATGGATGTCACAGGATCCTGGCTAGGTGTACTTGGCACTGTACACAGAACAAGGGGACCTAACAGGCAAACTCGCCCTGGCCTAGGGAAACCCACAGCCCACCTCCCCCACCCAGACACCTCCACTGTGCGCAAAATTAGCAGAATGAGAGTGTACTCACCCCCTTGTGGCTGCTGTGATGCCCTCAAGGGCCCATCCAACTCCGGGTTCGCCACCGCCAGGATCCTGAACATCAGGGGGGTCATGGTGCGAATGGCACACCTCCCATCCAGAGCTGGGCCTCCGCCGTCTTCTTGCTCCAGCGGCGAATGTCCTCCCATCTCTTATGGCAGTGGGTGCTCCGTCTGTGATAGACCCCCAGGGTCCGGACGTCCTTGGCGATGGCACGCCAAATATCCTTCTTCTGGTGGGCGCTGACCTACATGAATTGTACAGGGGGAAAAGGAAAGTTATTACCAACTGCACCGTCACAGTCATTGGCCCCCATCCCTACCCTTGCTGTGTGGCACATGCACTCACCGTCGTTTCATGCACGCCTCAATCTCCCCCACCCAATCTTTCATCCACCCCACTCCACACAGGCATAGCCCATACAGCATGCTCCCAGTGTACTTACCTGTTTGTCTGGCGGACTGTAGATTAGCATGTACTGGGGGAGGACCCTATCCATGAGTTTCTCCAACTCCTCCGATGTGAAGGCAGGGGCCCTTTCCCCAGATGCACAAGCCATTGTCTCTTCCAGACTGAGGTCACAGCAGCACTTGAGGTGTAGGTCCTCTCCTGTTGAAGATCAGGTATCGAGTGATTGAACAGACAGAAAATGGCGGTCACGTCCGCGGCGGTGCGTACCTTCACCGCCGGCGTACATCGTCATTGGCTCCTGGGACCCATAGGGTCCAATGTTAACCAATGCAGAATTGCACCGCGGTCTTCGACCCCGTACCGCAACGGTGTACAACGCCAGCGCAGTTACCTCACATCCCATTGTCCCACTTTACAGGTCAGGCAGCCGCCATTTCAGGGGCCCACATGGCTTAAATTTTAACTATGTCACACATACCTAGGCCTTGCCTCAACACTCATACAGGCCAAATTTCGGAATATGATTCGTGTTCTGTGTAAGCTGTGGGTACGTACCTCTGAGTTGGTTGACTCTGTGCTCACTGTTGTCCTTCATAGGCACCGTCCGCTGGGACATGTGTGGAGATGGCGGCATCCTCCGGTGTACAGACCGCTGGTGGACCTGTCGACAATGGAGGAAAGACATGTGATCATCACCTACAGGCTTGATTGTGCCACAATCCTGGAACTGTGTGCCCAGCTGGAGCCAGACCTGATGTCAGCTATCCGTCATCCCACTGGAATCCCCCTTCTAGTGCAGGTGCTGTCAGTACTCCATTTCCTTGCAAGTTGGTCTTTTCAAACAACAGTGGTCATAGCATCAGGGATGTCCCAGCCTATGTTTTCCAACGTGTTGTCCAGAGTGTTGTCTGCCCTGCTGAAACACATGCGGAGCTACATCGTTTTCCCTCAGGTGGAGGATTTGCCTACAGTGAAAGGTGACTTCTAGGCCCTGGGACATATCCCCAACATCATAGGTGCCATTGATGGGACACATGCGGCCTTGGTACCACCCGCAGGAGTGAACAGGTGTACAGAAACCGGAAGAGTTATCATTCCATGAATGTGCAGATGGTGTGTTTGGCAGACCAGTACATCTCCCATGTGAATGCCAAATTCCCTGGCTCAGTGCATGACGTTTGCATCCTGCGGAATAGCAGCATTCCTTATGTGATGGGTCAACTCCAGAAGCACCGTTTGTGGCTACTAGGTGAGCACCTGGAAGCAAGTCAGTGGGAATGGTTGTCTGAGTCTGGGGATATCCCTACAGATTAGTGTGTGTCTAACAGTTGCCCTCGCCATTTTCAGGTGACTCTGGTTACCCCGACCTGTCATGGCTACTGACCCCACTGAGGAATCCCAGGACAAGGGCAGAGGAACGCAACAATGAGGCCCATGGGCGGATTCAGAGGATTATAGAGCGGACCTTCGGCCTCCTGAAGGCCAGGTTCATGTGCCTCCATATGACAGGTGGATCCCTATTCTACTCACCAAAGAAGGTGTGCCAGATCATCGTGGCCAGCTGTATGCTTCACAACTTAGCTTTGCGTTGACAGGTGCCTTTCGTGCAGGAGGATGGTCCAGATGGCGGTGTTGTGGCAGATGTGGAGCCTGTGGAGAGTGAAGACGAGGAAGCAGAAGAAGAGGACATTGACAACAGGAACTCTGTGATCCTGCAATACTTCCAGTGAGACACAGGTAAGAATACAAACCTGCCTACTACATGTACTTTAACACTACTACCTCTCTACTGTCTGTCGTTTTCACCCAGTGTATGGTCACTGAGCTGTCACTTTCCCTTACGATTTCACAGATGTGGGTCCCACTGTGTGACATCTGCTTTGTTTCCTCATGGACTAGAGCTGTGTGACATAGGTATGTTGACATTACAAATTAAAGAGCATTTTGTCACTGTAATTGCTAATACACTATTTCGAAATCACAGACAGATTCCAGATTGTTTTGTGCTTTAAGGGTGTTTATTTCAGTGCTCAATATTGGAGGTGGTTGTAAAATGGTGAGGGGTGATGGTGGAGGAATGTCCATGGCAGAGTCCAGTCTGTTAGTCTCACAGGTGCATTGCCCAATGGGGCATTGGAAGTGGGGCTAGGGCAGTTTGAGGATGGACAGGGTGACAAGGTGGGACAGAAGTATGACATTCAGGGTGGTCTCATTTCTTGGCGGGGGTCTTGGCATCGTTCTCTGTCTTTGTCCTGGATCCCAGGGACCGTTTGCAGGGTGGTTCTCCCTCTGCAGGGGGTGGGGTGCTGGTGTGGTGGTCCTGTGGTGGTGCCTCCTGTCCACTAGCGCCAACGGATGTGGTGGGAAGTTCATCGTCCAGGCTAGTGTCAGGGGCCCCTTGTTGTGCCACAGTGTCCCTCCTGGTGTTGAGGACTTCCTTCAGCACCCCTACGATGGTGCCCCGGGTGGAATTGATGGATCTGAGTTCCTCCCTGAAGCCCAAATACTGTTCCTCCTGCAGGCGCTGGGTCTCCTGAAACTTGGCCAGTACCGTTGCCATCGTCTCCTGGGAATGGTGGTAGGCTCCCATGATGTTGGAGAGGGCCTCGTGGAGAGTGAGTTCCCTTGGCCTGTCCTCCCCCTGTCGCACAGCAGCCCTCCCAGTTCCCCTGTGTTCCTGGGCCTTCGTCCCCTGGACCGTGTGCCCACTGCCACTGCCCCCAGGTCCCTGTTGTTGTTGGGGTGGTGGGTTAGCCTGGGTTCCCTGTAGTGGTGGACACACTGCTGATTGACGTATCCTGGGGACAGAGGTATGGGCCCGCTGGGTGGGTGCTGTGCTGGTGTTTCTAGAGGGGGAAGCTCTGTGGTGGCCTGTGACTGTGTCAGGGGAACTGACTGTCCCAAGGACCCAGATGGGCCGGGCTGGTCATCTAGATCCAGTTGGACAGAGCTGCTGTCATCACTGTGGGCCTCTTCTGTTGGTGGTGTGGACATGTGTGGACCCTTCTGTCCGGTGACATTGGGTAGGGGTCCTGCAGGGGTATAAAAGGATGTTGATTACATCTGTGTGTGCCATGGTGTGCAATGGGTGGGTGACCGTGTACCCCAGTGCTTGCATTCCTGTGTGGGTCCTTGTGTGATGGTGATTTAGGGGGGTGTATGGGTATGTACAGTGGCCATGCTTTGGTGATGGGTGTCCATGCTTTGTTGTTGCATGCAGGGCTTGGTGTTAGGATGTGTGGTTTGTGATGTTGGGACATTTGTGAGGAGTTGGAGTGATGGGGGTGAGGGTGGGGGTATGTGATAGCATGCAAGTAGGGTGGGGGATGTAATAGTTAAGATTTGACTTACCAGAGTCCATTCCTCCGTCTACTCCTGCGAGGCCCTCAGGATGCAGAATCGCCAAGACTTGCTCCTCCCATGTTGTTAGTTGTGGGGGAGGAGGTGGGGGTCCGCCGCCAGTCCTCTGTACCGCAAGGTGGTGTCTGAAGACCACGGAACGCACTTCCCCCGTAGGTCGTTCCACCTCTTCCTGATGTCATCCCTATTTCTTGGGTGCTGTCCCACTGCGTTGACCCTGTCCACTATTCTGCGCCATAGCTCCATCTTCCTAGCTATGGAGGTGTGCTGCACCTGTGATCCGAATAGCTGTGGCTCTACCCCGACTATTTCCTCCACCATGACCCTGAGCTCCTCCTCAGAGAACCTGGGGTGTCTTTGCCGTGCCATGGGGTGGTGTGGGTGATGTGTGGGATGGTGTGTGTAGTGATAAATGCGGTGATATTTAGTGGTGTGTTGTGTGAGGTGCGTGGAAGATATGTGGGTATTGTGTACCTGTGGATGCTTGGTAATTGTTTGTAGTGTCTCTCTCTGGCCTTCTCACTGTAATTTTGTCGTAGGGGTTTGTGGGTGATGTGGGTTTGTGTTTTATATGGTATTGGATGTGTGGGAGTGGTGTGTGTATGTGTATCAGGTGTGTGTATTTGGAATTGTCCAATGTGGTTGTGTTTTGTAAATGTGTGCGTATTTTGAGCGCGGCGGTGTGTACCGCCAATGGAATACCGCGGTTGAAAGACCGCCGCGTGGATTCGTGGGTCGTGATAGTGTGGGCGTATTTCTGTTGGCATGACGGTGGAGGTTTTGTTTTCGCCAATTTATCACTGACCTTTGGTGTGACGGACTTGTGTGGGTGTCTGAATTTTGGCGGATTCCGTGCTGTGGGTCATAATGACTGTGGCGGAATTCTGCTGCCGCGGCGTTGTGTTGGCGGTCTTCTGCACGGCGGTAAACGGCTTTTGCCGCCAATGTTGCAATGAGGGCCATGTTCACTTGTGTCAGCTGAGTCATACAGACCAGTGTGAATGACAAGTCAAAGGAAGGCGCAATAAAAGTAGAAAGATTATTGAAAGACTTGATGAGAGCGTGGAACTCAGACACAATTTGAGACAAAATAATACTCTCTAAAAGTCACTGACCTGTCAGTGCTATAGATGTGACAGTCTATGTTTTAATTTGCCTCACCCAATCATAGAAGAAGTAAAACGTGACATAAACAAAAAAATACTTTTCTGGCACTCTGTTGCCAACCTTCTACTCCAAATGGTGTTAAGCACTTAAAAGTAATAAGTACAAGTGGTATTGAAAGTTATATGTTTTACCAATGTTGAATTCAGTAAGGCAATACCAGGAACTATTCCAGATACTTACGTTGCAGCTCAGTCAACACAGTCCAACAATTGTCACCTGGCCCATGGTAACCAGTATGGCTGCAGATGCTAGGAATATCTATCTCAGCAATGGCTGACGGATTTTTCAGTGGTGGTGCCACCAAGAGGACTTGCTGAAATGGTTGTGATACAATGAGTACAACAAAAGGATCTTCAGATTCATATACCACCAAATAATCCAGTAGCATTATCTCCATAATTGTATGTCATAGGATGATGGTTCTGGACACAGGGCAACCAAATACACCCAAAACACATATGGATGTGGCATGCGGCAAAGGCCATATAGGCTCCGGCAAAGTTACAGAGTGGCTTCAAGCAACCTTTAGATTTCATTTTTGTCTATCACTGAGCTGCCCCATGCCCCATCTGCTCACTACATACAGTAGGGATGGTGTACAGGAGGTAAGTCGGGGAACTGCAGATTCATCAGCAGGTGCAAATCTTCACTATTTCAAACACATCATCGACTCTCCCCTGTGGCAAAGTAGATCATTGGACTTAAGTGTGGTTCAAGTCAGTTGAGCTGATGATCCACATGGCTCCTGTGTAGGCTCTATCCCTGATTTTTCCAATATTTTGTGGAGTTCAAATAAGTACGTCTGGAATCAGAAAGTTGTTTTCTGATAATGAGCCTGTGGGTTATGTGTCCAGCATATTCTATCTGCGTTTCACGCTTGCCTCCAATATGCCTCTGTGTCATACTAACAATAAAAGTACAAACATGCTGCAATCAAAATTTTAAGGAATTAACCAAGGAATACTATATACTTACAGAGCAGAGTGTTAGCTGAGCCCCTCCAGGATGTCTACTAGATATATAAGCTTTGAAAAGGTAAATGAAAAATACAGTCTCATAACTTCCATATGCCACCCAGACAACGATGTCTGAACAGTCTTTGCATACTTGTCTATTGAGGCTCAATCTCCTAAAACTGCTTTTTTCACTGCACTATATAAAGTAGTGCATCAATGAAAAGCAATTTCATCAACCCCCTTTGGGATTTCTCATAGATGTCATAATGAATGCTACAAGAAAGAGATACATGCCCAAAGAAGCCTTTCATCTGAAATTTCTACTGAAACTGATCTTGACACTCAAGAAAGTCTCGCTCCTTTATTGTTTGGTTAATTAAAACCATAGCAATGCTACCTAAATTATCATTACCTCCTCATTGTCCTTCCTCTTCCCATTGCGCACAAATGGAGTGAAGGGTCCTCTTGACTCCTCATGTCACTTTTAGAAAGCTACCTCTTCCCTTTCTATGAAAGAGAAGAAGGACAAGGAGCATATAACCCCTCCTCTCCACCGGAACCATCTGTTTTTTTTTGTGTGCATTTCTTCACGTCGGTGCTGTTTGGGCTTCATTGGCATCCTTTGGAGTTTATAATCTTACTTATAAAGGTGACTGCGGCAGCAGGGGTGCTTCTTCCTGTTTTCTCTCAGCTGCTGGGGTGCTGCTGGTTGTACTAATAATGTTTGAATGGCTTCTTGCGAGTCATTTATGCCTTTTTGTTAACTCGCTCCCGGTGCATTTGACTGGGTGCTTTTCTGACTGGATTGGCACCTCCAGGTTTGTGGAGGGGCCCTGTTTCCCAGTGGGGGTAAGTTTGGACATCCTGTGCTTTGCACAGTGTCCCCTGAGGTGCCTGCTAGGTCCTGAAAATGGCAGTTTATCCCCTTACTGGGCCGTTCCCAGTGTCTTACCTTGCTGAATGTGAGTCCCTGTACTGTGTGATGTGCCCCCTGGGCTGGCCTGCTTGGGCGGCCAGCTCTGATTCGTGGCTGGCTGCTTTTCTTGGTCTGGTTCTTGGCCTGTCTTCCATGTGGGTTGGGACCCTGGGGTGTGGGCTGGTTACAGGCTTTGCCACCACTTTCCCTTTTTCTACGCCCCTCGGGTGTCATTTTTTGCGCCCGGGTCCCCTTTTTTTTCCCTTGGCTTTCTTGTGGTCCTCCGAGGTTCTCAGTTCCCATTTTCTTCTGGTCATTCTATGTGTTTTTACTGTTGCTACACATGAGCACCATGGGGAAGCATGCTGGGAAGAGTCGCCATCTTTCTCCTGCCTTGCCTCCTAAAGGGGTGCGTGATGGTGGGATTCCCTATCACCGTCCACTGGTTCCTGATGCTTAGCTCCTGAACATGGTTCGTCAGCTGTCGGATGCCTTTTATTCACAGCATGAGCAGTCTTCCCCTGTTTCTCATGCTTCTTCTTCTGGTTCTGCCTGGTCTGTTTCCTACCCTTCTTCGGTGTCCTTCTGCTTGACTTCCAATTATGAGGAGGATGGCCTGGGATTTCCAGCTGGTGCCACTACTAAAGGGAAATATATTTTGAAGGAGGATTTGGAGCCAGTGATCTCTTATTTGTCCTCCAACCTCCAGCTCCCTGTGAATTTGGCACAGAATTCTACTGGTGGTGATTGGTTCTGACAGTTTCAGTGTCTTTGCTTTCCCAAGCTTCCTGTTATCCCTGCTGTTCAGTCCTTGTTACAACATGAATGGAGGGATCCGGATAGAGTCTCTGTTTCTCTCTTTAAGGGTCGCCTTTACCCTTTGTCTCAAGGGGAGACTTCTGTTCCTCAGGTTCTCGCTTTGAATCCTTTAATTTCTAACCTTACGGGTAAGCCTTCTTTGCTTTCCGAGGAAGTGACTTTGACTGATCCTATTGATAAGGTCGAGGTTGCTCTCAAGAGACGCTGGTCTTAGTCTCTCTTTTCATTCTGACATTTCTATCAGATATTGCTTTTTGACTCTCTTCGGGCTTCTGCAATGGCAACTACTGGTTCTATTTCTGTTTGATGTCATCTCCACCTCAGAGGCTAGAGGGTTGATTCCTCCTAGAATTGTTAATTGTGCATGCCCTTTGGTGGTTCTAACCAATTTGGGGATGAACTGGAATAGGTCCTCAGGAAGTCCTTCAAAAGTCAGAAACATGTTCAACCTTTCCGTCAGAAGCCTAAGGTCTGGGTTGGTGGTAGGAGTATGTGGGATCTGTTTCGGAAGCGCCATCCCGATCCCCTGCCTCTCCATTCCCGGTTCCAGCATTGGGGTCCTCCTTCTGGGGGTGCCTCTCGTCAACCTGGTGGTAAGGGGGGTCTGAAACCTCTATCCTGACTGGGCCACTCCCTCTGTTTCTCCCAATGGGGAGAACCTAGCTCAGTTTTTTTCCGGTTTGGGCTGCTTCCATCATAGACACCAGGGTTCTTCAAGTGGTTTCCCAGGGTGTTTGTCTGGACGTTTCTCCAGAGTTTACGACTCCTCACTTCCTTCAGATGTCATGGCCTCGAAATCCAGTGAGGTGGTTGACCCTCGCTGATGGTGTCACCTCCCTGGTCCTGAAGGGTGCCCTTCAGATGGTTCCTCCTCGGGAGAGGGAGCCCGGTTGCTATTCCTGTGTCTTCATGGTCAGGGAAGTCACGGGGGATTTTCGTCTGATCATCGACCTGAGATTTCTGAAACGCTTTGTCTCGATCTTGCATTTTCGGATGTCCACTTTGTGCCAGGTGATTCTGTTGGTCTGTCCGGGGGATTTCCTGAGAAAGAGCGATCTTCAGGATGGCAATTTACATGTTCTGGTGGCTCCTGCCTCTCAAAAGTTCCTGAGGTTTGTGGTGGGCTCCCAGCATTGGCAGTTCCAGGTGCTTCCCTTGGGGCTCAAGTCCTCCCCCAGGATTTTCACTGAGGTTCTGGCCCCGGTGATGGATCTCCTGCATTCCAGGGATTTCTTGGTCCACCCGTATCTTGACAATGTTCTGATTCATGCACCCTCTCTGGATAGGTCTCTGGCGGACACGGCCTCCACAGTGTCCCTTTTGGGGAGCCCGGCATGGCCTCATCATTTATCATCCACTATAAAAAGTAGTTTAATCATCCACTATAAAAAAAAAATTAATCGGTGTCGTAATGGTCTAAATCAACCACAAAAACAATTCCAACAATTTATCAGTTCTTTTGGGGCATATTCAGATGAAGTGTATAAAGTTTTCATTTTCCGGTCCGCATAGTCTACATGTTGCTGGCGCTGTATATTTCCAGGATATTTGTTCTGCTAGTGCTGGAAGCTGGCCATATAGAACCTGTTAAACACTCAAGAAAGTCATTCGTTCTGCAGGCCAAATCCATCCTATAGGAGAAGGCTACAAAGGATGTCAGAATGGTCAATGCAATTTCTAAAACACAGGTTTTACCTTTGTCACAGTGATCACAGAAATGCCTAAATCTCACAAAAGATTACATCTGGCACAATGTTTTAACTGTAATATTAGAAAAGAAAACTCAGAGCGTGCGGAGCTCACATGACCCACTGCAAACACGCTCCAAGGAACCCCCCCCACTATGTCAACATTACCGTCCTGGGCCATGCGTGCACACCAAGAATACTCTGGACTTTGCAAATACCTCGAGGGCACACAGACCTCTGCAGCTGCTACACTGCAGGACAAGTTAATGGCAATTAAATTGTGAATGCCGGTCACTTAGGTGACTTTGATGTAATGTGACTGTGCTGTGAATTGAGAGCTGGCTCCTCACTATGCACAATGCCGAATTGGATTCCATGTTGCATAAATGCTGACTCTCGGCTGCTGTTATAGACTGGTTCAAGATGGTTCACGCTTGTATACGGCCTCTACCCCCAACTGCCTGTTACCTATTTCTTGTGGCTCAGTGGAGGACCCACAAGGTTTCTTGTTGAGGTAAGTGCAGCACTTTCCAGCGAGGAACCAGGGCACAGACTTTTTTATCACCCAGTGGAGGGTCACTGGGTGCTTCCTCACAACTTCTCTAAACCATCCCATTTGTTTGCTCAGACTTATGTTACTGTGGAGGTGATACTGGAAAACAGTTTCAGTGGGTGATCAGCGTCCAGCAAATCAGCATCTGCTAATCCAAGACTGAATATGCGCAGCTACATCTCAGAGGGGCTAACATTAAAACTACTGGTGCAACATTGTTAGTTCACAAATCAAAGTGTTGTGCCTGCCCGTCATTCATTATGGTGTCTTGCAAGGTGAAGTCTTCAGCTTTTCGAGGTCATATCCAGCGGTCTAGCATGATTGAGCATAGTGAGGCAGCCTCTGCAAGACCCTTAAATCAGGTAGAAGGGTCTAGTGAGGATTCACCAAGTACCACCCCGGACATCAAATCTAGTTGTGAAGTGAAGTGACTTTGTAATCTCCACAGGGGGATATTACCTCTATGGACACTATGGCCCTCATTACAACATTGGCGGGCGGCAACCGCCACCCGCCAAGTAGTATCCGCCGGGCGGCAGCCAATGCTGCCACACTCCCGCAGAGGCCATTTGGAGATCCCAGGTTTCTGCCCGCCGGCCCAGCGGGGATGTCGGTCGCAACACAGGAGCCGGCTCCAAATGGAGCTGGCAGTGTTGCGGCGGTACGACGGGTGCAGTTGCACCCATCGCGCTTTTCACTGTCTGCTATGCAGACAGTGAAAAGCTTCATGGGGCCCCCAGGGGCCCCGCGACTCCCCTTTCCGCCAGCCTTTTCATGGCAGTTAATACCACCATGAAAAGGCAGGGGGGAGGGGGACTTGTAATTCCCTGGGCAGCGCTGCAAGCACCGGGACAAAAGTGCTGGGAAACCGCGGTCGTAATGCCCGAGTTTGTACCGCAAGCCTGTTGGCGGTACAAACTCCAGAACAGCCCTGGCGGTCTTTGACCACCAGGGTTGTAATGAGGGCCTATATCTAATGTTAGCTCCACAGGGGAGGTAGCAAGGGAGTGCAGCCACCTAGGAGAGAGCAATGAAAATTGACCTTATTCTAGCCCAGGCTTGGATACTATGGTGGTCATTATGAACTCGGTGGAAAAAAAAAACAAGCTCGGTGCTGGGCAACAAAAGACCGCCAGCGCGCAGAAACCCCCGCCACCCACATAATGAACATTCAGCTGGGCCAGGGGGTGGAAACAGTGTTTTCGCCCGCCAGCCCAGCTGAGAGCAGGGCCTGAACATTGATGCCGGCTCCAATGTAGCAGTGTGGTGGGTGCAGCAGCACCTGTCGCGCATTTCACTGCCCGTAAATCGGGCAGTGAAATGCGTGACAGTGCTGTGCATGGGGGCACCTGCACTGCCCCTGCCAAATGCATGGGTAGTGCAGGGGCCCCCGTTGGGGCCTGAGGCAACCATTCTCTCAGGTTTTCCCTGACAGGGTAAACCTGAAAGATTATCCGGCGGGCAGCGCTGCTTGCAACACTGCCCTGTCGGATATGTAATTCCACTATCGCCAGGCTGCCTGGTGGTGGAAGCCTGTCAGTGGCGGAGTTACAAAAGTGTTGGTTCTGCCATGTTTATTATATGGTGGTCTGGCCCAGACCGCCATGTTCGTAATGAGGGCCTATATCAAAAGATAACAAGGGGGCTAAAGGAATACCCTTTGCCCACAAGTCATCCAAAAGGTGAGGGTGCAATTCTTGAGATCTTAAAGACTCTCCTAAGGCCGTAACGTAAGGTCGCAACAAGATGCAAGGATGAAAGATAAATCACTGATTTGCGACACAACAAAGGACCCCTCAAGTAGCTCCAACCTGTTCTTGGCCCAGCCTCTGCCAGTATAATTGATTAATGCACAAAGCGTTAGGGAAAACGTGCTCCCTAAACTACCTGCAGTGGTGCAAGACCAGTACTCAATGGCAATACTATCCAATGCTCTGGTCCAAAAAGTCCTACTTTACCAACTCAGCCATACCTGGCTCAATCTCTTTTAGAGGCTATTTGTGAGCTCAAGGGAAATATCCATCCTCCACCAAATGCTGAGTAAAATCAAGAAGATCATGATACAAATACCAGCATGACTACAAGAAAAGGAACCGAGGATGTCTGACCTGGAAGATCACTCCCTTATCTGGGATAAAGATATAAGCACTATTCATAGGAAGTTGGTTAATATGCAAAACAAAATTGATGAGATGGGAAACTACACCACGCGATCCAACCTACATTTTATTGGAATACCCGAAAGCACCAAGAACACAGGGGGCCACCAGAACACTATTCAATCTATGGAGTCTCTGATTGAATCACACTTTCTCAATGACACCCCCAAAGATCTTTCAATCATGAGACTACACCAGATTATTGCCCAGTGCCTGCCAAACTCCAAGTATCCTTGTGGTATTATTGTTAACTTTGCATACTATCCCTTAGAGGAGCATTTCTTGTCATCAGCTGTCCAAAATAAAGTATTTATGATGGCAGACAAAAGCTAGATTCACATATTTTCAGACATCTGCTGCATCTGAACACAGATGGAAAGATTTTGTGTGACTCTTTGGATAATTCAAAGTCGCCACGGCACAGGGCTCAATAATGTAACAGTTGAAACTTATAGTTTTGTTTAAAAGTCAATTTCACTTATACACATCATTAGAAGAAGCACATCACTAGAAGAATCATCCCATGCCTATTAAAAAGGTGCAAAACGCACAAAGCTGAAGGGCTACTTTCTTTTTGTCTTTTCGCTCTTGCTTTATTTTTGTTTTTGTTTTTTGGGTGGGGGCTCCCTTCCTTTGAGCTTAGCATGGTGTGGCAACACAGTACCCAATAGCAAGAGTGAGGGTTTGAGGGGATAAGGCGAGCAATTCCCTCTTTTGGGGTGAGCAGGTAACTGGGCATATGATTCACACTTTTGGTGAGGAATTATTGGGGTGGGTTAGGTAGGCATGGGGGGTGCAAGAGGGGTAAAAAGAGCAGATGCATCTTGTAATGAATAGTTCTGGATATTGTGAATGCAGTGAGCCATTATTAGTTCTCGTAGTTCATGTAGTTGGACCAGGCAATGTTTGATCAGTAAGTTCTGTGGAGGGTCTAGACTAACAAACACTGCAATTGCGTAATGGTTCATAATGTTAGAGTAATCTCTTGCAATGCCAATGGGGTTTTAAATAGGCAGAAATATGGGGCCATGACAAAGTGGTTATCATCATTCAATCTGGAAATTATTTTCTTACAAGAGACACATCATAAAGACAAAATCCCCAAGATTGCTATAACAAAGAAATATTTGTACTCATATTTTGCGTCTGTTGGGTGTGCTGGGCATGGAGTAGCAATATATCTGGCTAGATCTATAGATTGGGAGGTGAAAAAAGTTAAAATAGATGAGCAGAGGATAAGGATTTGGTTGAAGGTGTGAGTGAAAGTGCAAGCTGTTCCCTTCAATCTAGCTAATTATTATGGCCCAATATCTGATGAAGTAGGTCCCTTGAGAGACTCACATAACTTAGCAATGGGGGTTGAAGGACCTATGAATTGTGGAGGTGAATTCAATTTTATCCAAGACCTGAATCTGGACACCACCAATAAGACTTAAAAACAACATAAGACTGTTAGACTTTTTGCCTTATGCAGGGTCATCTCTAGTCTTTTTGCCTCCTTCCTCCTGGTTTATCTGACCTCTCGCTGTTGGCTCTAGGACTCTGAGCACTTTATCACGGCTGACCAGTGCTAAAGTGCAGGTGCTCTCCCATCTAAAGTTGGTATGATTAGCTTATACCTAATTGGCATATTTAATTTATCTATAAGTCTCTTGTACAGTTGTATCTCTATACCCAGGGCCTGTAAATTAAATACTACTAGTGGGCCTGCAGCGCTGCTTGCACCACCCACTGAAGTAGACTTTCAAACCTGTCTCAGGCCTGCTAGCGCAGGGCCTGTGTGTGCAGTTTTCTGCCACAGGGACCTGGCATCTAAACTTACTTGCCAGGCCCAGAACTCCCCTTTTACTACATGTAAGTCACCCCTAAGGTACGCCCTAGCTAGCCCTATGGGTATGGTGCCATGTATGTAGAAAGGCAGGACATGTGCCATATTGCATGGCCTGTCCTAGTAGTGACAAACAGCCTAACTTGGTGTCTCACTGCTGTGAGTGCTGCCTTCTCATAGGATTGCATTAGAAATGCCCTGCCTTATCTGTAAAGGGTATTGTCTGATTTATGAGGGAAAGCGTAGGCGTGTTTGGTATGGTTGTGATGGTGATAATAAATACTGCTTACTGGTGTGGGTGTATTTTTTATTACTATCACAGAAATGCCACTTCTAGAAAGTGCGCATTTATCTGTGCTTATGACTCTGGTGTTTTACAGCTTGACTCCAATCCACGTCTGGGCAGAGTGACAGTTGGGGCTTTGTGCATACTTTTCAGACAGCCTTTAACAGGGAGGGTGGAGGTGTCCCAGAGGTGCATCTGCATACTGAATAGTCTTCCTGGGCTGAGAGAAGGGAGAGGCGGGGCACATCTACATTGGTAAAGGCTGTGCCCTGGCCTCACACAATGGGGTCGTTAACCCCCCACTGTTGTTTGGAGCCTGTGCTGAAAGGAGAGAGGGGGCACTCTCAGAACCAGTTGTAACTGGCTGGAACCTCCTTTCCCTACCATTGTAAAACACTGTAAGAACTGACTATAAGTACAGGGGAATTTTCCCCACAATTTGGAGACTCTTGGAATCATCTTGGAACTGGACACCAAAGGCTAAAAGGACTCACCAGGGACCGCCATGGACTGCTGCTGCTGTGCTGACCTGTGACCTTCCTGGTCACTGTGAAGGACTTGCCACTTGCTTCCTTTCCCTTGTGCTGACCTGTAGCTGGGCCCTCCACCTGAGGACCTTGTCTTAAGATTCTGCTCCCCAGGGGCAGGGTGCTGTGGCCCCTGACCCCTGCATCCATTTCTTCACGAGGGGTGCTTCTCCGTGGTTGCGGTTGCCCTAGCGCTTATTGCAGCGAGCTTATGGAGCCTTGGGAGCTCGTAGGCTCCTTGCTGCATTGTGCCCCTTTAAATAAGATCACTGCAGCGGCCCGGGAAGCTGGAAGAACACTCGCGCCCCGCATCGGGTGCAGGCGAGTGTCTGCTCGGGCCCCAGGAGGGGTCCGATCTTCTTGTGGCTTCACGGCAGGACCAGGGGAAGGCGCGGGGAGTGCCCCCTTCCCCCTGGCCTCTGCATTAGGAGCAGGACGCTCCTTGTCTGCTGTTAGGTAAAACAGGCATTATTGTGGGCCCCCCCCTTGGTGGAAGGGCCAGTGGAGGCCCGGGGGGGCCCCCAGAGATCGCGGGTCCCGGAAGGGGCCTGTCATTAAACCAGAGGGGGTGCGTGGTGCCCCCCTCCTGCCCTAAGTTGTTTTTGCTGGCTTTGGCCCCCCTCGTGAGGGCCGGTTGAGGCCCTGGGGGGCCCCCAGTAATCACAGTCCCCGGAGGGGCCTGTCTATAAAAGAGAGGAGGTGCATGTTGTCCTCCTCTGACCCCAGAGTATAAGGGAGGCCCCAGTTTTGCGCATAGGAGCACCGGGGGCCCCATTGTTCGCCTTCTAGGCACTGGAGGTGCCTTCATCCAACCAGGTACTGTTTAAAGGACCAATATAGTTGCAATCCAAAGTTCTTTCTACAGACTTTTGTTTGATTCATATATTACCTACCTGCATTTGATGTTTTTACATATGTGTATGCAAATGCTCCTTTTATGGACATGCTTGCTAATATGTTTTTCTAACTTGCTATATGTTTTCTAATGTTCCTACTATGGGCATTTTATGATATTCTTATGACAAGTGCTGTGATGTAATAACGTGTTTTCCTGACTACTGCTTATGTTGCAGAATACTGAGTAACCTGTGTGTTATGTGTGACTACTGGTAGGTTGCAGAGTAACTAATGTGTAACGTTCTGACAACTGCTAAGGTAGCAGGATAGTACTGATATGTGATGTTTGGTCTGATAATTGCCTTGTGTACAATACAGTATATTTTCATATAATCTGGTGTTGTGTTTCCTTTGTGGTGGGGATATTGTGTCACATGTGTTGTGTGTGTGTGCAAACGCTTTACACATTGCCTCCGGGTTAAGCCTGACTGCTCGTGCCAAGCTACCAAGGGGGTAAGCAGGGGTTATCTTGGACGTGTAACTCCCTTGCCCTGACTAGAGTGGGTAAGTTCTGCCTGGCTGAGGTGCATACCCTAGCCAACCAGAAACCCCATTTCTAACAAAGACCAAAACTGCCTTAATCCTTGCTAATTAAACAGGATAACAATCAGGATGATCCCTGGTGAGGGGACCATCCACACATGATGCACTATACGTGCTTCTCTCACTAATTTAGCACTACATTACAAATTGATTTTTTCTTAGTGACACAGACTCTTAGCTAGCAGAATGCAGACATATTGGCCAATGATTTCTCTGATCACCCTATCATATGTATTCATCTGGAGTTCGAAGAGTTAAATACTGCTAGACTATGGAATCCGTTTGACAAATCCCTTCTGGTAGATCAGATCTGGCTGTGTGAGACTCAGATTTATATTAGGAAGCTTTTTAAATTGAATCAAAAATTGGCCCCAGTTTTTACCATGTGGGAGTCCCTGAAGACAATAATCCAGAGCCGTGTGATAGCGTACAAGACCAAGAAGCACAAAGAACGTAATGTCTGAATAGGGGAGCTGCAGTTAGTAGTTGATATGGTTCAAGATGCCTTAGGAAGGGCAGGATTGGTGGAAAGGGTGAGGATAAAAGAACAACTTATGCTGGCTAAACAGAACATGAAACTTCTTCATTCTTGAGAAGATTATTAGCTCAAAGCCCTTTTATCAACATCAGTACAAGGAAAGCCAGTTGATTAGTAGACTTCTTGCCTGGTCTACAAAGGTTAAGCAAAAAGGGCAATGTATCTTAAAAATCTTAAATCCTGCTTCCAACTCAGTTCAGTCTGAGGACAAATATATTGCAGAAGTGTTTCTTCAACGTTATAGAAATGTTTATCAAAGACCCACACTGTCTTAACGAGAAGCCTTGAAGAGTTATTTAGCCCAAATACACTCCAACAATTCGAAATAGATCAAAAAGCAAAATTATTAGCCAGCATTAGAGAGCAGGTGGTGGCAGTAGCCCTACAGAATATGCCTCGTGCCAAAGCCAGCAGTAGCAATGGTATACCATCTGAGGTGTACTAAGTATTGTCCAAAGAACTGCTCCCTTTTCTGATGGAACTGTTCACTCAATTAGGGATCGCATGGTCATATCATTCACCTTCAAAGAGTCGATGATAGTTAGGTCCATTTTTAAGGAAAGTTAGCACTGCCTTAGCATCATTGGGGGTTTAGTGTTGTATGTTATTTATTATTGTCACCAATTTTTTAAATAAATATTTTCATTATATAAAATTATGAGAACCTACATTGCTTGAGGTTAATAATATATGAATGTATATGGATTGTGGACAGTCTATCACAATTTACTAATTATATAGTCATATTTGACTTTTTGATTATCAATACTTTAGAAAAAAGAAAGAAAGAAAGAAAAAAAATTGTTGTGCTCCGCTAGTACATTTTGTTTGGTTCTATTGTTACGGTCTTTTCTTTGAAAAACCGGAAAGCACATCAGGGCAACGATGTGCATTAGTGTATGAGCACTACCTAACAGCATTTATACTTGGGTAAATTAGGAAATGTGCATTGATACTGTTGCTTAGTGTTGCCAAATTTGTTTTTCTTTCATTTTGTGAAATATCCCTGCTTTGTGTGATGAGTTCCCTCCAAGGCGATTTCACTAAGTGAACATTTTTGTTGGCCATCACACTACGTCACACTTCCTCCTGTTACAGCATGTTTCAGTTTGCCTTTCATCCCATCCGCGATCCTTTCTAGACATTTATGCAGGGAGCCAATAACTCTTGCACTCACGCTCATGGCGGCTGTGGAGCTTTGAATTGACTTGCTTCTGTCAACTGTTGTACTTTTCATTTTCAATTTATGTGGCAAAAGTCCCATTAGAAATTTACAAAGTTAATAGCTCCAACTCGAGCAAACGCAAGACCCATTGCATTGCAAATGCTTGTTTCTCTTATTACCAGGGTGCATGGCTGGATACCACAGTTTGGAGAGGGAAGGATTCTGGTGGGCTTGAGCATTTTTTATTAGCCAGAGTGGCTCAACAATCAGAAATTGATTTACCCGGTTTTCTAAAAATGCCTAGGTTACCAAAAATCACAAGGTATAAGGTGCTAGTTGATAGCACTTCTTTAAAGCAAGAAAGATGCCATCCTGTGATAGGGTCATCTGGGTATAGGATTGTAAAGCCCTAGGTTTACATATCTCCAGACCCATGCTTAGGTTTTGGAATTCCTGTAAGTACCTAGTACTGGGTGATTTTTGTATTGGAAATGAGCCAATAACTTTGGAAGAGATGCAACAGCGCTTAGGGCCAGTATGCCTTCACCTTTGCCACTGGTTCTTGCAGATTTTGGGATTCCTTACAAGTAGTTGCCAGGAAATGAGCAAACCAACTCATGCCTTTTTTCATTTGCTATTACAAACTGAATTGACAGGGATAGGCAACTAATATAGGGCCCTGAAATACATTTTCTGATTCACCCTTGGTAAAAGACCATTTGAATAAGATAGAGGAGGAAACTGGGAGTCAGGTGACTTTTGCCAAATGGAAGCACATCTCTATGGTGGGTTACAAGTCCCGCAGAGCTGCAAATTTCATAAGAATGGGATCCCTCTCCAGATGGATGGAATACTACACCACACATGCAATTTATAAAATGTTTCAGAGTATTCTGACTCAGTGTTTTAGGTGTGCACAATATGATAAAAGGGACTGGTTACAAATTATTTATCTTTGCCCCAAGCTAGTTTATTTTTGGTAGGATGTGTTCCAAACTCTTAGTGAATGCTTACAGATTATGATTGCACCTGAAGCTATGGTAGTTTCATTTGGGGTGCACCATGCCACTCAGAAACTGAATAAGTACTCACATTATTTTGTATCTGCAGCTCTATCTGTCGTCCGATCTCTGATCCTCCAATATTGGAGGTCTACTTAAAGTTTGGCTGGAAAAACTCAAGAGAACCTCTGCCTTTGAGGAGGCATAGGCTTGGCAGATTGGTATTTTAGATGGGTATACAGTCACCTGGGCACCGCTAGCCACACATGTACGAATAAGTTACAAAAGTGTGCTCAATAGTTGGGCAATTGAGTGCTAATAATTATTGTGACTTTGCTGAAAGACTAGGTGATTGCCCAATCAAATGATCATAATTCTTGTAATTTTGCTGAAAGACTCTGTGATATATATAGTTCCTTTGTCTTTTATTTGTTTTTTGGTCCTACAATTCCTGCACCAAGTCCTGAGGCAACTTTCTTATAACAACAGTGACGCTCCTTTGTGAACCAGTGTTTTGTTACTCTTCCCTTCCCAAATCCCTGTTCCCTATCCCTTTCCCCCAGAGGGTATTTGCTCATTCACCGTTCATTTCAGATACGAGAGAATAGTATTTAGGTGTGAGGGTTTTATTCTCTTCGCTTCTGTGGAACCTGGAATTCAGGTGAGTGGACATGGTCTTGTCAAAAAGCCAAGCCCACGAAAATTAAGTCCGCCCGAGTGAAGATGTCTCAGACAAAGGTCAACATTGAGGATCTAGTGCGAGCTCTGACGCAGGTTCAGGCTGAGGTAGCGCAATTGAGGGAGTAAAATTATTCCCCTAGAGAACAACTTCAGAGATACTAGATTAGTGGGGAACCATGGTTAGGTGTAATTCCCAGAACAGACAAACCCTTTCTCAAACCATCAACCCTTGTTCCTAATAAACCTACTACACCTGAAGAAGCAACACCTATGAAACTCACTGTAGTGAACCCTACACCAGTTCCTTTGGCTCCACCAGAAAGATTCACTGACCATAATAGTAAATTTGATTCCGCAAAAGTTGCTTTTGTCCTTTCGTTGCTTGCAGGGAATGCTGCTAATTAGTCTATCCCCTTAGTCCAAAATTATGACCCTCCTTTGTATAATTTCCCAGAGTTTCAAGTCCAAATGAAGAATCTTTTTTCTCGACACACCTTTATTCAATCCAGTGATACTGAGTTATTGAATTTGGAGCAGAAGAATAAAGACCTCTTAACATACATAACCACTTTCAAAAGATTAGTACCAGAAACCCATTCGCCAGAGAGTAAAAGAACCTCATTATTTTATCGGGGACTCAGAGATGAGATGAAAGACGTTTTATCTCAGATTGTAGAACCGCCCAAAGATTGTGGTGAATTTATCAATTTAGTCGTAAAAATTGATCAGCGATTAAATGAACGAAAAGGCGAAAAAGGTAGAGGAGATAACAAACGTCTTATTGTTGTATGTGCTGAGAAAAAAGAAGAGACTAAGGCCCTTATTACGACCCTGGCGGTGAGTGATAAAGTGGCAGAAATACCGGCAACAGGCTGGCGGTGAGGACCGCCAAATTATGACCATGGCGGTGATAACTCCCATAGACAGCCAACGTACCACAACATCCACCAGGGCGGAAACAACACTCACCACGGCGGTAGCCGCCAACAGCCAGACGGAAGACAAAGTACAGCACAGCATATTTTGACCCTGCAATCCGCCACCTTTTCCAGGGCGGTATAAATGCCATCTAAAGCCTGACGGAAATGCATCACAGAAGAGAAAGGACTCACCAACGGAGACATAGGGAAGAACAACACCATCATGGAACCTGAACTGCAAGTTTTCCTGATGATCTTCTACTTTATGCTCCACCTGGAACACCAACTCCGACGAAGATGACGATGGTGAATACAGCCACATACGACACAAGGGAGGAATGAAGGAAAAGGACAGTGACACACACAAGCATAACACACAACCAACACAAACACACCATACACACAACCAGCTGCCCACGAAAAACAAATTGCCCCCGAAACACGGCAGAATAATGCAAGGACAGCAGTAATGGACGAAAGTGATTGTAATCAAATCAACATCTAAAAAAATTAATCTATTTGTCAATGAAACTGATATGTACACATGTACACAAAGGGACACTGCCCAGTCCAATGTTCAAAAGGCCCACATGGCCACAGGGCATAGTCTAAGGCCCAACTTGAATCCTGACTTCATCTGGATAGTACTCTGCAGGGGTATCAGTTTGCAAATGGGCAGGCAACTCAAGGGATGGGGGCACCTCAGCCGGATGCGGGAACAAGCCCACTGGCTCTGGATGGGGCTCCATGCCCATTGCTCTGTCCTGGGGAGTGCAAGGCCACAGTCTCTCAGGTGGGTGACTTGCCCACTGGTTTTGGAGGGGGCAACTTGCCTATTTCTCTTTGCTGGGGAGTGCAAGGGCGCAGTCTCTCAGTTGGGTGACTTTCCCACTGGTTCTGGATAGGGCAACTTTCCCATTTGTCTTTGCTGGGGAGTGCAAGGCCACAGTCTCTCAGGTGAGTGACTTTCCCACTGGGTCTGGATGGGGCAACTTGCCATTTCTCTTTGCTGGGGAGTGCAAAGCCACCATCTCTCAGGTAGGTGACTTTCCCACTGGGTCTGTATGGGGCAATATGTCCATTTCTCTTTGCTGAGGAGTGCAAGGCCACAGTCTGTCAGGTGGGTGACTTGCCCACTGGTTCTGGAGGGGACTCCATGCCCATTGCTCTTTGCTGGGGAGTGCAAGGCCACAGTCTCTCATTTGGGTGACTTGCCCACTGGTTCTGGATGGGGCCCATCGTACAGCAGATCCTGGAGGGTGGCCTACATGGCATTCGCTGGTGGTGAAGGCTGCAGTGTGTTGGCAGATGGAGGTGCCTCCTGCACAGCCTCTGCAGTTGCTGATGGCTGCAGTGTTGTGGTGGATGGAGGTGCCTCCTGGGCAGCCTCTGCAGATGCTGATGACTGCAGTGTCATGGTGGATGGAGGTGCCTCCTAGGCAGCCTCTGCAGTTGCTGATGGCTATATTTCATCAGCTGGCGGTGAGGGCCCATGACAGCTGGTGGTGGTGGAGGTGTCACCCTGACAGCCTCCGCTGGAGTAGAGGGCTTCACCTCCTCTATTACATGGGGTGTGGATTCCCTACTCTTCCTGGCAGCGGTAGATGGCATCTTCCCCTTCTTGGATGGAGGTGCAGGCTCCTTCCTCTTCTTGCCTGGAGGTGCAGGCTCCTTCCCCTTCTTGCATGGAGGTGCAGGCATCTTCCCCTTCTTGCCTGTAGGTGCAGGCTCCTACCCCTTCTTGCATGGAGGTGCAGGCTCCTTCCTTGGACTGTTTGGCTGAGGTGCTGGGCTGGGTCTTTGGTACCTTGTTCATACATGCAAGACGGGGGAAGGGGTGGGAAGAGGTCAAGTTGGGCAAGGAAAGGTTTTTTAGGGATGGTGGGGTGGGAGGAGGGAGGAGTGATGGGAGTGGAGGTTGAGGGAGTGGTTGTAGGAGGTGTATGTCTGCTGGATTTGGGTGCAGGTCCCTGGGCTGTATGCTGATGTGAGGTGGATGGCTGTTGGGTGTGTGAGTGCTTTTGTTTGTGTCCTTTAGGAGGGGGGACAGACAGGGTGGGAGAGGACAGAAGGGACACGTGCATTGCTGTTGTGGAGGTATCTGCTAGTGAGGTGTGTGTGTTGCTTGGTGTGGTAATGCTGGATATTGATGTAGTGCATGCAGTTGTGAGTGTGGACGTGACTGGGAGGGAGGTGAAGGAGGAGGTTGAGACAGTGGAGGCAGTCGATGTTGTCGTGTCTGCAACTGTATGGTGTTTGTGTAAGTGCTTGTGGAATGATGTGTGGTGCTTGTGTTTGCCTGTGCCACTCTTGGGTGTTGTCTTGTGTGCATGCTCATCTGTATGTGTGCCTGGGATGGGTTGGGGTTGAGGAGAATGGGACTGGGAGGTGGTAGTTGGAGGGAGGATGGTAGAAACAGGGACAATGGCTGCCATCAGAGAGGAAGCCAGAACCTGAATCGATCTCTGTTGGGCCACCAATCCACCATGAATGTCCTCCAGGAATGTGTTGCATTGCTGTATCTGGGATGCCAGCCCCTGGGTGGCATTCACAATGGTTGATTGCCCTACAGAGATGGATCTCAGGAGGTCAATAGCCTCCTCACTCAGGGCAGCAGGGCTAACTGGGGAAAGGCCTGAGGTGCCGCGGGGGAAGGAGATGCCCACCCACCTGGGTGACCGGTCACAGGCAACTCGCTGAGGGGCTACTGGGAGGACGGTGCTGGCACAGGGGTGGTAGCTGTACCTGCAGCTGGGGTGGTCACAGAGGTGTCCACCACCACCAGGGAGCTTCCATTGGAGGAGGTATCTGAGTCTGTGTTGTCTCCTCTAGTCTCTGACGTGGTGCTCCCCTCACCCTCGGTCCCACTGGTTCCCCCGGCGTCGGTGGACTCTGCCTCCTGGGTCCTGTGGGATGCAGCTCCCTCTGTCGCTGGTGCCCCTGCTCCACCGCCAGATGATGCTAATACACACATGGATAGGATGACAGAAGAAAATAGGGGGGGAGACAAAGGGAACACTGGGTCAATTACAGCACCAACACCACAGATGGCATACACATTACAATCACACACAGGGAACAGGCTTAAGCACTAGGCATTGTACTACCAGTGATACGGCAAGTCACTAAGGGAAGATGAGGACCAAACACCTCCAGCTGCAGCACTCCTGGGACCCACGATGCCCTGGCTGAAATGGACTGCTAACAAGCTAGGTTACCTGTACGTGCCGTACACCCATTACCCTTCAGATAACTCACGGTGCAATGTCTGACCTGGCCTTAGGGGCACCCACTAACACAATTCCACCACCCGGATACCACCCCACCTGCCAAAATATGTAACAATACCCACTGTACTCACCTCCTTGTGGCTGCTGTGATTCCTTCAAGCACCCCTCCAGCTCAGGGTAGGCCACCGCCAGTATGCGGGCCATCAGGGGGTCAGAGTCCGACGGGCACCCCTTCCTTGTTGGGAGGCCATCTCTAGCTGGGCCTCCACAGTCTTCCGTGCCCAGCGTCTGGGGTCCTCCCACCATTTCTGACAGTGGGTGCTCTGCCTGCCATAGACCTCCAGGGTTCACACCTCCTTTGCAATGACACACCATATTCCCTTCTTTTGATGGGCGCTGAACTGCAGAGGCAATAAAGACAGGAGGACACCATTAAACAAACAGTCCAACCTGTCACAGAAAGGGCCCACCATACCCGTTTCCATCACCATTGGCACACACATAGCCCAGTGCATGCATGTACACCGCCACAATGCATTCCCCCACCTCCTCACCCCCTTACATAATGCTTGCACACACATCTCCATGCATCCTTCCCACATGCATTCTGCCCAAGGTGTACTCACCTGTGGGTCTGGAGGCCCATACAGCTGTCCGTACTGGGGTAGGACCCGATCCACCAGTCACTCCAACTCCTCCAAAGTGAATACCGATGCCCTTTCCCTGGTCACAAGGGCCATAGTAGGTTCCAGACACAGGCCACAGCAGCACACGCAGTGTAGGTGTTCTCCTGTTGAAGGTCAGGAAACAAGTGAGCAATCAGATAGAAAATGGCGGTCACGTCCGCGGAGGTGTACACCATCACCGCTGGCGTACATCCCCATTGGCCACTGTACCCCATAGAGTTCCATATTATCTAATGAGGAATTGCACGGCGGTGCAAGACCACCTTCCGCCATGACGCCCAATGTCAGCGGGGTTACCTCACTTCCACCTGTCACTACATACAGGAAAGGTGGTCACCTTTTCGGTGGGGGAATAGTCATATCGACAATTACTGCCTCACAGATTACATTGGCACATACTTTGCCATTGACACTGTCCCAATACATAAGTGCACCATGTGAATTGCAGTTGTGGTTTTGTTGTTTCAATTGTGACAGCCTACTCACTCTCGTGTCCCTTAGATACCTACCACTGCGGATGAATAGGAGGTGGAGACATACCCCCGTGTACAGACCCCTGGTGGATTTAGCTACACTGGAGGACAGGCACATTGTCCTCACCTATAGACTGGACAGGGCCACAATCACAGAGCTGTGTGCCCAGTTGGAGCCTGACCTGATCTCATCTATCCGTCATACTACTGGGATCCCCCCTCTTGAGCAAGTGCTATCAGTGCTCCATTTCCTGGCAACTGATTCTTTCCAAGTGACAGTGGGCTTGGCAACAGGAATGTCACAGCCAATGCTCTCAATCGTTCTGACAAGAGTCTTGTCTGCCCTGGTTAAACAAATGTGCAGCTACGTTGCTTTCCCCCAGGTGGAAGATTCTATGCAATGGGATATACCCCCAATATTATTGGGGAGATTGACGGCACACATATTGTGTTTTTCCCCCCGCCAGAATAAACAGGTGTATAGAAATCATAAGAGTTTCCACTCACTGAATGTGCAGATGGTGTGCCTAGCGGACCAGTACATCTCCCACGTCAATGCTAAGTATCCTAGGTCGGTGCATGATGCCTTTGTCCTGAGAAATAGCAGCATCCCACATGTGATGGCCCAGCCACAGTGGCACAGGGTGTGGCTAATAGGTGAGCCTTGATCCCCACCCACTGTATTTTAGTGGATGCCTCTGGCGTTAACCCCATAGGCTCGTGTGTGGCTAAATGTTATCCTCATTACTTGCAGGTGACTCTGGATACCCAAACCTATTGTGGCTGCTAACCCCTGAGAGGAATGCCAGGACAGGGGCAGAGGAACGTTACAATGAAGCATATGGGTGAGCCAGATGGATCATTGAAAGGACCTTCGGCCTCCTGAAGGCCAGGTTCAGGTGCCTCCATCTGACAGGTGGATCCTTGTGCTACTCACCCGAGAAGGTCTTCCAGATAGTAGTGACATGCTGTATGTTGCACAACCTGGCCCTCAGACGCCATGTACCCTTTCTGCAGGAGGAAGAGACAGGAGATGCCCCTGTGGCAGCAGTAGACCCTGATGACAGTGAGAATGAAGAGGCTGAGGATGAGGACAACAGAACATCAGTTATCCGTCAGTACTTCCAATGACACACAGGTGAGACAGTGCATCATCACATTTCTATGAGTATTGGAGTATTCTGTGTGGCTGTGGCATGATGGCATTAACTTCCTTTTACCTCAAATTACTGTCACCTATGGTTTGTCATTTTACAGATGTTGGTGATATAACAACTGTATACTGATGTGCTGACTGCAGCCAGCTACAGGTGATCATTTCTATGTTCTCACAATGTACAGTTAATTTGCAATGGATGTGATTGTTTCCATAAATACACATTTTCAAAACATGAAATACTAGTAGTCGAGTTTTGTTCAAGGATGTTTATTGTAGTGCTAAGAAATTGAGGGGAAAGTGCAATGGAATGGGGGTGATGATGGAGGAATGTCCAGGGTATTGTTCCAGACTGTTTGTAGTACAGGTGCAGTGTCCAAGGGGCCATTGGAAGGGGAGCAAAGGCAGTTCAAAGTGGACAAGGTGACAGTGTGGGACACAAAGGGGACAATCAGGAGAGCCTCATTTCCTGGTGGGGGTCTTGGCAAGTGTCTCTGGCTTCTGTCTGGGTCACAGATAACTTTTGTGGGGTGGTTCACCTGCTGCAGGGGGAGGGGTGCTGGTGGCCTGTGGGTCCTGTGGCGGGGCCTCTTGCCCAACAGCGGCAGCGGAAGTGGAGGGCTGGTCAATGGACTGGCTAGTGGTAGGGGCCCACTGGTGTGCTGTTGCTTCTCTCATAATGTTGGCCATGTCTGCCAGCATCCCTGCTATGGAGATCAGGGTGGTGTTAATGGCCTGCCAGTTCTCCCTGATCCCCTGATACTGTCTCTCCTACAGCCACCTGTTCTCCTGCATGTTGTCAAGGATCTGGCCCATCATGTACTGGGAATGTTGGTAGACTCCCAGGATCTCGGAGAGTGCCTCCGGGAGAGTCGGTTCCCTGATCCTGTCCTCCCCCTGGTGCACAGCAGTCCTCCTTGTGTCCCTGTTGGTCTGTGCCTCTGTCCCCTGAACGGTGTGCCCACTATCACTGACCCAGGCCCCTGATTGTCTTGGGGACGAGATATGGCCTGGGGTCCCTGTACAGGTGAGCACACTTCTGATTGACGTGCCCTGCAAACAGAGGTGTGGCTACGCTGGATGGGTACTGTGGTGTTGGATCCTGATTGGGGAGGCTCTGTGGTGGTCTGTGAGTGGGCTTGGAAGACCGGCCGTCCAGTGGTCCCTGATGGGCCAGGTAGGTCATCCACATCCAGAAGTCCAGAGTTACTCTCATCACTGGGGGCATCTTCTGTTGGGGGACTGGATAGTCGTTGCATTTCCTCTCCACTGACATTGACTTGGGTACCTGTGGGGATGTAAGTGATGTATTATGCTTTATGTGTATGACATATTGTACATCCCTCACTTCTCCTCTATCGTTGGTGTTGCCCTGCCACCTTTTGCTTGTGTATGGTGATGTATTGTGGGATTGTTAGTTCCCCTATGCTGTGCATGCTTTTGGGATGGGTGTCCATGCAGGGCTGGGAGAGCTGTCCATGCAATGATATCACATACAGGGCTTGGCATCGGTGTTAGTCATATGTGTCTGTGAAGTATGTGGGATGGAGTGGAGTGATGGGAGTGAGGGTGAGGGGATGTGATGGCATGCACGTATGAGGTGATAAGTGGTAATTGTTACATTACCACTGTCCAGTCCTCCAACTACTCCAGAAAGTCCCTTAGGATGCAGTAGTGCCAAGACTTGCTCCTCCCATGCTGTGAGCTGTGGGGGAGGGGGTGGGGGTCCACAGCTAGTCCTCTGTATGGCGAGCTGATGCTTTGTTACTAAAGAACGTACCTTCCCCCGTAGGTCTTTCCACCTCTTCCTGATGTTGTCCCTTGTTCTTGGGTGCTGTCCCACAGCATTCACCCTGTCCACGATTCTCCACCATGGCTCCATCTTCCTTGCAATGGAGATTTGCTGTACCTGTGCTCCAAACAGCTGCGGCTCTACCCTGACAATTTCCTCCACCATGACCTTTAACTCCTCATCAGTGAAACGGTTGTGCCTTTGTGGGGACTGGGTGTTGTGTGCTGTGTGTTGAGAGAGTGTGTTGAGTAATGTGATGGGGTGTGTGATGTGATGTGCGTAAGGGATATATCGGTGTAAGTGGTGTGTGTCTAGTTGTCTCAGTGGTCTTGGTGTCAGACTGGTGGCAATGATTTGTATTTGTAAAGGGTTGTGGGTAATGTAGGTGTGGGTTTTATAGTGCTGTGGGTTTGTGGGTGTGGTGTGTGTATGTGTGTTAGGTGTGTGTTTTTCGTATTGGCCAATGTAGTGTTGTTTTGTATGTGGGTGTCCATTCTGAGGGCGCCAATGGTTTACCTCCATTGAATGTCCACCGTGGTGATTCGCGGGTCATAATGTGGTGGGTGTTGTTCTGTTGGCGTAACGGTATGGGTGTGGGTACCACCACTTTATCACTGACCTTTGGGCTGGTGGATTTGTGTATGTGGCTGTATTCAGTTGGATTGGTATGTGGGTGTCAGAATATGGCGAATGGATAATCGCCACCGTGGTGGTATGTTGGCAGCCGGCATTTACCGCCAAAGTCACAATGAGGGCCTAAGAATCAGGAAAGTAGTGAACCAACGCAAATAGGAGGTATCCGTTCTCTGTTATCCATAGAAGAAAAAGATAGGAGGCGTTCTTTGAAATTATGGCCCTCATTATGAACACGGCGGTAAACACCACTGTGTTCATGTTGGCGGTCTTTCCATAGACCGCCAGCCCCCTTGAAACCCCGCCTGCTGCATAAAGAACATTCTGCTGGGCAGAAACAGTGTTTTCGCCCACCGGCCCAACAGAATGCAGGGACGGGACATTGCTGATGGCTCCACATGGAGCCGGCGTCAATGCCTCAGTGCGGTGGGCGCAGCAGCACCCGTCGTGCAGATCACTGCCTGTAAATGGGACAGAGACTTGCGCAATGGAGCACTGCATGGGGGCCCCGGCACTGTACATGGGAAGTGCATGGGCAGTGCATGGGACCACAGAGGGGCCCTGAAGCACCCCTTCCGCCAGCATTTCCCTTGCGGGGCGAACCCACCATGGAAAGGCTGGGGTAAACAGGGTACATTATCTGGATGATGTAATCCGCCATCATCAGGCTGCCTGTCGGTGGTAGCCTGGCGGTGACGGAGGGCCGCCGCAGGCGGCTCTACCTGTGTTAATAATATTGCGGTCTGAACCACCAAGAACGTAATGAGCCCCTATGTCTCTATTGTGGCAAAGCAGGTCATTTTGCACGAGAATGTCCCGTGAGACCCAAGATCAAGGCACCAATACCCAAGGAGACACTAGCTTCAGTAAACCTTTCCAGTGAAAATTCAGAAAAAATTAGATAGCCCAAGGAAAAGTGAAGTCTATCCTTTGGGCGACAGACAAAAGACCTCAAAGGGTTCCAGATATACTCTTCTTGGACCTCCACGTCGTTTCCTAATAACAGTGACCATGATTTTCCAAACCCAATTAAGAAAGGTCCAATCTATTCTTCTTTATTCTGGAGCAACAGGTAATTTTTTGGATATTTCATTAGCCAAAAGATTAGGGATCACTTTTCTCCCCAAACAAGAACCTGAGGCCGTTCGGGCTTTCGATGGTTCTAAATTATCCTCGGAATGAATAACTTATTATTACGAACCTATTACAATAGTCTTGTGACAATGGTCACTCTGAATCTATCAGCTTTGATTTAATTGACACTCCTACTTTTGCAGTTATCTTAGGAGTACCCTGGCTTCAAAGACATAACCCAAGGATAGGATAGATTTGGATATCAGAACTGTGACACTAAATTCTCCATTTTGTCTTCAGAACTGTTAGCAAGAGGCAACAAGCTGGGATTCTGCCTTGCTATGTACAGTCTCATCATCTACTAGTGACAGTTCGCTTCCGGAACAATATCAGGAGTTTGCAGATGTGTTCGATAAGGTTCAAGCAACCAGTTTACCACCTCATCGTAGTTTCGATTGTAGAATTGATTTGGTTCCAGGTGCCATATTACTTGTAGTAGGATATATGCTCTATCGGAGCCAGAAACAAAGTATTTAAAAGATTATCTAGATGAGCTCTTGGCAATTGGCTTCATTCGCCATTCTACTTCCCCTGCTTCTTCTCCTTTGTTTTTTGTCGTGAAGAAGAACGGGGATCTTAGGGCACGTATTGTTTATAAAGCCCTTGATAAGGTGACCATAAAAAACAATTACCCGCTTCCCTTGATTGTGGTCCTTTTTAACCAACTGCACAAAGCCACAATCTTTACCAGACTTGACCTTCACGGAGCTTACCACCTCATCAGAATCCGCGAGGGTGACGAATAGAAAACAGCGTTTCGCACAAAATACGGTCTCTTTGAGTATTGTGTGATGCTGTTTGGTTTGTGTAATGCCCGTTGCATTTCAATTCTTTATAAATGACGTTCTTAATGAATTCTTGAATCACTTTGTCATAGTCTATATAGATGATACTTTAATCTAAATCTCAGAGGCCTCTAGGTATTATAGGACCTCT
Organism: Pleurodeles waltl; assembly: GCF_031143425.1. Taxonomy (NCBI): domain Eukaryota; kingdom Metazoa; phylum Chordata; class Amphibia; order Caudata; family Salamandridae; genus Pleurodeles; species Pleurodeles waltl. The sequence continues at coordinate 856,437,273 of NC_090446.1, read as the reverse complement.
AAGCTTGGGTCGACATGTTTCGCGTCTAGCGGTCCAGCCGGATCCATTGACGCTTCATCAGGACCAAACACATACAAAAATTAAGTCACCTCTTCATCAAAAAAGAAACAACCTCAAATTAGGGTAGATAGAACCGTTCACTTACATTTAAGTAAACTGGCTAGGTCAGGTCACCCTAGGAGACAGAAACATAAAAAAATACACATACCAGCAGTACCCAAAGTGTGGTTATAAAGGTGGTTAAATAAATATATAAGTGATGGGTCATTGAAAAGTATGACAAGTCAAGCTTACCATCCCCAAGTAGAGAACAGGTTCCTTGGGAGGCACGTTCCAAGGACTCAAATTGACACTGTGCACGATAAATAACAACAACGTCAGTCTCTTATACCACATAACATATATGAGACAAGAGAGGGTGTGTCCTGTCAAATGTAAAGTTTTTTTTTTTAAATTGGGAAAATCCAGAGTAATAGAGAGGAGTATAAGTTGGTTGTAAAAATTATACCCAATATTGCTGAATCTATGTTAAAATAAAAAATTGTTTAGACAAAAGTTAAGTTAAATAAAAATCGTCGTATTGCAAGGTATAGGGGCAGAGCTAGTCCCTTAAAATATTGAGAGTAAACCACTATCACCCTCACAACAATGTCCAAATTGCGTATAATAAAAATACAGGTCATACTCTCATATTAGTCAATGGTCCCTTGCGGTGGACCTACCCTCTGAAACGGCATCCCGAAACCAACTGAGTCGGGTGCCGTCAGAGATATAAATAGACGCCGCGAAACTGGAAGAGAATGAGGGGGTCATTACAACCCTGGCGGACGGTGTTAAAGGTGCGGTAATACCGCAAACAGTCCGGTGGACAAAAAAAGGGAATTATGACCGTGGCGGAAACCGCCAACATAGACAGCCACTTTAACACTCCGCCCGCCACGGCGGTACAGACAAGCAGCGCGGCGGTCACCGCCAACAGACAGGCGGAAGACAATGTACCGCCCACAGTATCACAACCCGCCAATCCGCCACCTTTTCCGGGGCGGATTCACCGTGGATAAAAACACGGCGGAAACAGCTTTTGCAATGGGAAAACGCTCACCTTAACACACTCCACGAGGAAGGAGGACACCTTGGAGCCGGAACTACAAATACTCCCTCCCCTTGTGTTCCTGCTCTTCTACGAACACCAGCAACGGCGCCGCTGAAGACAACGGTGAGTACTGCACCTACGACATAGGAGAGGGGGGAGGCAAAAGTCAGGGACACACACACACGCAACACCCCCACCCTCGCACATTACAACACACACACCAATGCATTTCCAAACATCACAGTAACAAACCACAACCCCCCCGGAAGAATGCAAAGACAAAAGGAAATCAGTTCAAACATTGTAATGTATCAAAATACAGCTACCAAATATATACAGATATATATACACATTCCAGAGTTTTATACATTACGAGAAGTAGTGGAGGTATGCACATATCAATGTCCCTGCATTACTGGGCCCAAAATGCATGGGCGAGGCCCACACTAGATACCTGTCCACAAACGGAGAGAACACTGTAGGGGCATCAAATAGAAATACAACAGGCACCTAAGGGGGAAGGGGAGGGGGGGCACCTCAGCCAGATTACAGCAACACGCCAGATCCACGACGGGGCTCCATGCCCATTGATGTATCCTGGAGAGTGCAAAGCCACAGTCTCTCAAGTCTCTACAGTGGGTGGATTGCCCACTGTACCATCCTGGGGAGTGCAAAGCCACAGTCTCTCAAGTCTCTACAGTGGGTGGGTTGCCCACTGTACCATCCTGGGGAGTGCAAAGCCACAGTCTCTCAAGTCTCTACAGTGGGTGGCTTGCCCACTGTACCATCCTGGGGAGTGCAAAGCCACAGTCTCTCAAGTCTCTACAGTGGGTGGGTTGCCCACTGTACCATCCTGGGGAGTGCAAAGCCACAGTCTCTCAAGTGGATAACAGTCTCCACTGGTTCTGGAGGGGGACTGGTGCCCAGACTGCATCAGGCTCCCTGTGACCGTTCCTGTTCCGTCACTGTCCCAGCTGCACATGGGATAACGATGCTTGATGTGGCTGTTTTTTCCCTGTTCAGCGGTGCTTTGCCATGGCGGCCTCTGCCCGGTTGAGCGGTGCTTTGCCCTGTTCAGCAGTGCTTTGCCCTGTTCAGCGGTCTTGACCATGGCGGTGTTTTCCCTGTTCAGCGGTGCTTTGCCATAGCGGTGTCTGCCCTGTTGAGCGGTGCTTTGCCCTGTTGAGCGGTGCTTTTCCCTGTTCAGCGGTCTTGACTATGGCTGTGTTTTCCCTGTTGAGCGATGCTTGCCATGGCGGTCTCTGACCTGTGCATTGGTGTGTGGCATGACGGTCCCTCATTTCCCAGCGGGGCTGTGGCTGCCGGGGTCCTCCTGGGCAATGACTCTGGCGGTGGTCTCAGGACCAGTGACGATTGTGCTGCCCTCCTGGGCAATGACTCTGGCGGTGGTCTCAGGACCAGTGACGATTGTGCTGCCCTCCTGGGCAATGACTCTGGCGGTGGTCTCAGGACCAGTGACGATTGTGCTGCCCTCCTGGGCACTGACTCTGGCAGTGGTCTCAGGACCAGTGACGATTGTGCTGCCCTTCTGGGTACTGACTCTGGCAGTGGTCTCAGGACCAGTGACGATTGTGCTGCCCTCCTGGGCAATGACTCTGGCGGTGGTCTCAGGACCAGTGACGACAGTGCTGGCGGTGGTGTCTCGGCCGCCGGGGAGGATGGCGCCCTTCTCTGCTGTGCTGCTCTTCCCAGACTGTGCACACTTCTTCTGGCCCTTCACCACCTTTGGAAGAGTCACAGCTGACTCTGAAAACCCCCCTGGGACCCTTGTGAGCAGTTTTGCCACCAGGAGTCTTCACCCTGTCCCGTCGGCCACTTTCCAACTTGAGGTGCTTTACAGGTGGTGGACTGGCAGTGCTTTGGCTCCGTGTCACACTGGCTGCCTGGTGGCCGGTGCACTCCACACACCTTTAACACGCACCACTGGTACAGGACTTTTTTTGGCTGAGGTGCTACTACGGGACCTATCAATTGGAGGAGTGGGAGTGGGGGCAAAGAGGTCAACGTTGCTGAGGAAGAGTTGCTGACGAAGACTGGGATGGGTAGCTGGAGGGGGTCTGGGAGTGGAGGAAGAGGAGGTGGTTGTTGGAGGTGTAACTTTAGGTGATTTGGGGCAGGTGCAGGTACTGGAGGCTGTCGTGAGGTGGATGGATGTTGGGTGTGTGGGTGCCCGCGTTTGTGTACTTTGGGAGGGGGCGTCACAGACACACTGGGAGTGGACACGGGACGTGTAAATGGTAGTGGGGGTGGTGAGTGCAGGTGAGCGGGGTGTGGTTCTGGTTGTTCTGGTGCGAGTCCTAGTGCCTGTAGATGTAGTGCATGCAGGTGAGAGTGTAGACGACACTGGGAGGGAGGAGGGAGACGACGAGGAGGGGGACACAGTGGAGGCAGTGGATGTTGCTGTGTCTGTATGTGGGTGATGCTTGCGTGAGTGCCTGTGGGTTGTGTGGTGCTTATGTTTGCCTGAGCTACTTGTGTGTGTTGAGTTGTATGCATGCTTGTCTGATGGTGTGCTTGGGATAGGCTGGGGTACAGGGGATTGGGTCTGGGTGGAGGAAGTTGGAGGGGGGAGGCTAGACACAGGGACAATGTCTGCCATCAGTGCTGAAGCCAGAGATTGCAGGGTTCGATGAAGGGCAGCCTGACCAGAATGAATGCCCTCCAGGAATGCATTACCTTGTTGCAACTCCCTTTATACACCCTGGATGGCATTCACAATGGTAGACTGCCCAACAGTGAGTGACCTGAGGAGGTCAATGGCCTCCTCACTGAGGGCAGCAGGGGTGACAGGGGCAGGGCCTGAGGTGCCTGGGGCGAAGGTGATACCCACCCTCCTGGGGCGAACGCTGAGGGGCTGCTGGGAGGGCAGTGGTGGTAGGGGAGGAGGCGGCTGAACCTGTAGAAGTGGGGCGCACAGATGGTGCCGCCACCACAAGGGAGCTCCCATCGGCGGACGAGTCTGTGTTGCTGTTTGGTGATCCGGTGACCGTCGTGAAGCTCCCCTCGCCCTCCGTCCCACTGGTATATTCAGAGTCTGTGGTGTGGCCCTCCATGGCCATGTGGGATGCAGCTCCCTCGTGCTTCGGTGCCACTGTACCTCCGCCTGATGATGCTGATGCACAAAAGAACAGGGAGAGCAGAAAAAGGGGGGGGACGACGACAGAAGAAAGACAGGTTGAGTGCATGGCTTACCACTACAGTTGGCGGACAATACAGACATAGCAGCCCCCTGCACTACGCCGTGCTCTTCGCCTCTACAGATGCAATTCCTGGGACCTGGCCTACATGCCTATGGTGGACATCTGCACACATAGATGCCACAGGGGCATTAATACCTGTACTTGGCACTCTACTGAGGTGGGGTGGAGTGCCACATGGCCTGCATTACTCAGGGGCCTAGCCTACGGAACCCGCCCTGGCCTAGGGAAACCCACAGCCCTCCTTCCCCATCCAGACCCCTCCACTGCACGCAAAGTCCCCCGAATGAGAGTGTACTCACCCCCGTGTGTCTGCTGTGATGTTCTCAAGCGCCCATCCAACTCAGGGTAGGCCACCGCCAGGATCCGGAACATCAGGATGGGTCATGGTGCGACGGGCACCCCTCCCACGTTGGGAGGCCATCCCCAGCTGAGCCTCCGCCGTCTTCTTGCTCCAGTGGCAAATGTCCTCCCATCTCTTCCGGCAGTGGGTGCCCTATCTCTGGTGGACCCCCAGGGTCCGGACATCCTTGGCGATGGCACGCCAAATGTCCTTCTTCTGGTGGGCGCTCACCTACATGACATGCACAGGGGAAGATGAGAAGTCATTACCAACTGCACCGTCAATGTGAGTGGCCCCCATCCCTACCCTTGCCATGTGGCACATGCATTCACAGTCCTTCATGTTCCCTGAACTGTGCCCCCTTCCAACTAACATCCAGCCCTCTCCACCCAGGCATAGCCTATACAAAGTGCTCCCTCTGTACTTACCTGTTGGTCTGGAGGACCGTAGAGTAGTGTGTACTGGGGGAGGACCCCGTCCACGAGCTTTTCCAACTCCTGAGCAGTGAAGGCAGGGGCCCTTTCCCCAGACGCAGCAGCCATTGTCTCTTCCAGACCGAGGTCACAGCAGCACTTGCAGTGTAGGTCCTCTCCTGTTGAAGATCAGGTATCGAGTGATTCAACAGATAGAAAATGGCGGTCACGTCCGCGGCGGTGACGTCCGCGGCGGTGCGTATCATCACCGCCGGCGCACTTCATCATTGGTCCCTGAGACCCATAGGGTCCTATGTTAACCAATGCAGCATTGCGCCGCGGTCTACGACCGCCTACTGCGACGGTGTACAACGCCAGCGCAGATACCTCACATCCCATTGTCCCAGTTTAGAGGTCAGGCAGCCGCCATTTCAGGGGCCCACATGGCTTCATTCACTACTGTGTCACACATACCTAGGCCTACACTCAACAAACATACAGGAAGAGTTTTGTGTTTGGTGTCGTGTTCTGTGTATCTGTGGGTACATACCTGGAAATTTGTTGACTCTGTGGTCGCTGTTGTCCTTCCTAGGCGCCGTCAGCTGGGACATTTGAGAAGATGTCGGAATCCTCTGGTGTACCGACTGCTGGTGGACCTATTGACAATGGAGGAGCAACATTTAATCATCACCTACAGGTTTGACCGTGCCACTATCCAGGAACTATGTACCCAGTTGGAGCCAGACCTGATGTCACCAATCCGCCATCCCACTGGAATCCCCCCTGACGTGCAGGTGCTGTCAGTGCTCCATTTCCTTGCAAATGGGTCTTTTCAGACAACAGTGGCCATGGCATAAGGGATGTCCCAGCCTATGTTTTCCACTGTGTTGTCCAGAGTGTTGTCTGCCCTGCTGAAACACGTAAGGAACTACAACATTTTCCCTCAGGTGGAGGATTTGGCTACAGTTAAAGGTGACTTCTATGCCCTTGGACATATCCCCAACATCATAGGTGCTATTGATGGCACCCATGTAGCTCTGGTCCCCCCCCACAGGAGTGAACAGGTGTACAGGAACCGGAAGAGTTATCATTCTATGAATGTACAGATGGTATGTTTGGCAGACCAGTACATCTCCCAGGTAAATGCTATGTTCCCTGGCTCAGTGCATGACCCCTACATCCTGCGGAATAGCAGTATCCCGTATGTGATGGTTCAACTCCAGAGGCATCGTGTGTGGCTATTAGGGGACTCTGGTTACCCTAACCTGTCCTGGCTATTGACCCCAGTGAGGAATCCCAGGACCAGGGCAGAGGAACGCTACAATGAGGCCCATGGGCGGACTAGGAGGGTGATCGAACGCACCTTCGGCCTCCTGAAGGCCAGGTTCAGGTGCCTCCATATGACAGGTGGTTCCCTATTCTACTCACCGAAGAAGGTGTGCCAGATCATCATCGCCTGCTCGATGCTTCACAATCTTGCTTTGCGAAGCCAGGTGCCTTTTCTGCAGGAGGATGGTCCAGATGGCGGTTTTGTGGCAGCTGTGGAGCCTGTGGAAAGTGATGAGGAGGAAGCTGAGGAAGAAGACATAGACAACAGGGAGTCAGTCATACAGCAATATTTCCAGTGACTCACAGGTGATAACATTTTATTTTACTATTACATTCACTTTCACACTTCTACCTCGATCCTGTCTGTCATTTAGTAGCAGTATTTGGTAACTGAGTTGTACCTTTCCATTACAGTTTCACAGGTGTGGTTACCAACGTATGTCATCTGCTTGCATCCTTCATGGACTTGTGATGTGTGACATAGGTATGTTGGCTTTACAATTGAACACGCATTTTGACACTGTCATTGATAATACAATTTTACCAAATCACAGACTGACTCCAGATTGTTTTGTGTTTCAAGGGTGTTCATTTACGTGCTCAAAAATGGAGGGGGGTTGTAAAATGGTGATGGGGGACGGTGGAGGAATGTCCATGGCAGAGTCCAGTCTATTGGTCACACAGGTGTACTGCCCATATGGGCAGAGGAAGTGGAGCTGGGGCAGTTTAAGTATGGACAGGGTAACAAAGTGGGACAGTGGGAGGACAATCAGGGTGGTCTCATTTCCTGGCGGGGGTCTTGCCATCTTGCTCTGTCCTGTTCCTGGATCTCAGCGACCGCTTGCGGGGTGGTTGTCCATCTGCAGGGGGTGGGGTGCTGGTGTGGTGGTCCTGTGGTGGGGAGTCCTGTCCACTAGCGCCGGCGGAGATGGTGGGCAGTTCATCGTCCTGGCTAGTGTCAGGGGCCCCTTGGAGTGCCACGGTGTCCCTCATGGTCTTCTGTATGTCCTTCAGTACCCCTACAATGGTGCCCAGGGCGGAGCTGATGGTTCTGAGCTCCTCCCTGAACCCCAAATACTGCTCCTCCTGCAGGCGCTGGGTCTCCTGAAACTTGTCCAGGACCGTCGCCATCATCTCCTGGGAGTGGTGGTATGCTCCCATGATGGAGGAGAGGGCCTTGTGGAGAGTGGGTTCCCTTGGCCTGTCCGCCCCCTGTCGCACAGCAGCCCTCCCAGTTCCCCTGTGTTCCTGAGCCTCCGTCCCCTGGACCGTGTGCCCACTACCACTGCCCCCAGGTCCCTGTTGTTGGGGTGGTGGGTTATCCTGGGTTCCCTGTAGTGGTGGACACACCGCTGATTGACGTGTCCTGGGTACGGAGGTATGGACCCGCTGGGTGGGTGCTGTGCTGGTGTTACCAGAGGGTGGAAGGTCAGTGTTGGGCTGTGCCTGTGCAAGGGGAACCGACTGTCCCGAGGCCCACGATAGTCCGGACTGGTCATCAGGATCCAGTAGGGCAGAGCTGCTGTCGTCACTCTGGGCCTCTTCTGTGGGTGGAGTGGAGATGTCTGGACCCTCCTGTGTGGTGACGTTCCCTAGTGGTCCTGCAGGGATATAAGAGCATGATTATTGCATGTGTGTTTGTAATGGTGTGAAATGGGTGGGTGTGCATGTACCCCAGTGCAAGCACTCCTGTGTGTGGGTTTGTGTGATGATGGTTAGGGGTTGTTATGGATATGTGCAGTGAGCATGCTTTGGTGAGGGGTGACCATGCTTAGTTGTGTCATGCAGGGCTTGGTGTTGGGATGGGTGGTTTGTGTTATTATTACATTAGTGAGGTGTTGGAGTGATAGGGGAGGGGGTGAGGGTGGGGATGTGTGATAGCATGCAGGTAGGGTGGGGGATATGATAGTTAAGATTTGACTTACCAGTGTCCATTCCTCCACCGACTCCTCCGAGGCCCTCTGGATGCATGATGGTCAAGACTTGCTCCTCCCATGTTGTTAGTTGTGGGGGAGGAGGTGGGGGTCCGCCGCCAGTCCGCTGTACCGCGATGTTGTGCCTGGAGACCACGGAACGGACCTTCCCGCGTATGTCATTCCACCTCTTCCTGATGTCCTCCCGATTTCTTGGATGCTGTGCCACAGTGTTGACCCTGTCCACGATTCTTCGCCATAGCTCCATCTTCCTGGCTATGGAGGTGTGCTGCACCTGTGAGCTAAATAGCTGTGGCTCTACCTGTAGGATTTCCTCCACCATGACCCTGAGCTCCTCCTCAGAAAACCTGGGGTGTCTTTGGCGTGACATGGGGTGGTGTGGGTGATGTGTGGGGTGGTGTAAGTGTTGATGTGTGTGGTGATGTGTAGTGGTGTGTGGTGTTTTGTGCGTGGAATGTTGTATGGGTGATGGGGTTGTGTGCCTCTGTGTGGTGGGGTTCTCAATTGCTGTGCTCTCTGTCTCTCGGCTTCCTCAAAATTTCTGGTCGTAGGAGTTTGTGGGTGATGTGGGTGTGTGTTTTATATTGAATTGGGTGTGTGGGAGTTGCGTTTGTATGTGTATCAGGTGTGTGTATTTGGAATTGTCCAATGTGGCGGTGTTTTGGAGATGTGTGTGTATTTTGAGCACGGCGGTGTGTACCGCCAATGGAATTCCGCGGTTGAAAGACCGCCGCGTGGATTCGTGTGTCGTGATAGCATGGGCGTGTTTCTGTTGGCGTGACGGTGGAGGAATTGTTTTCGCCAGTTTATCACTGACCTTTGGTGTGATGGACTTGTGTGGGTGTCTGAATTTTGGCGGATTGCGAGATGTGGGTTAATAATAGCTGTGGCGGAATTCCGCAGCCGCAGCGGTATATTGGCAGTCTTCTGCACGGCGGTAAGCGGCTTTTACTGCCAATGTTGTAATGACCCCCTGGATCTCCAGGTTCGCGCGTGTTTTTGTTATGAAAATTAACGAAGGACTAACGCGTAGCCTCTCTGTGTAGAAATAAAGGAAGGACTACCTTCCTGATAGAACCGAGGTCCAAGACAACAATAGAAGGACTGAATCCATATTGGTGGTAACGGGGAAAAAAGAAAAAGCAGGGAAGTTCTAATGTATTAGAAATGCACATAACTGTAACCAAAAAGAACTAAGGATAAATAATACCTTACTAATATCACAAGTGGAGTTACATAGTGAGGTAAAAATTACTCAGGCAAAAATTCTTTTTGACCTTCTCACATAAATTATAAGAGACAGTGGGTAAATTTAAATATGGGTCCTCAGCATTATGGTGAGAGTGAAGTCCAGGGGATGTCATCATTCAACCCCAACAGGTTAGTCCCCAATTTAAACACACATCTTTGTTCAATGCTGAACAATGCCCCAGGATAGTCAGGTCGAATTCTTGGTGCTTCTATTACCACCCACCAAAGGTCATCTGGGGAGTGTGAGGACTCCAAAAAGTGTGCACTCAGTTTAGTTGTAACTCTATTACATCTGATGTTGCTTCTATGTTCGTTAATACGTATCTTTACGGGTCTGGATGTCATGGCAATGTAACGTAAATCGCAAGGGCATGTTATCATGTAAATACAATTCCTACTGTTACAGTTGGTGTGTTTTTTATGACACCAGGTACCCATGGGATCTAGATTCAGTATCGTAAGGTGCCTAGTGAGACAACACACATTGCAGTTACCGCAAGGGTGGTGACCCTCCACGGGGGGAGGCCCCATAGAGTCTTGTTGTGAGGGTGATAGTGGTTTACTCTCGATATTTTAAGGGATTAGCTCTGCCCCTATACCTTGCAATACGATGATTTTTATTTAACTTAACTTTTGTCTAAACAATTGTTTACTTTAACATAGATTCAGCAATATGGGGTATAATTTTTACAACCAACTTATACTCCTCTCTATTACTCTGGATTTTCCCAAAAAATCTTTTTAAAAAAAAACCTTTACATTTGACAGGACACACCCTCTCTTGTCTCATATATGTTATGTGGTATAAGAGACGTACGTTGTTGTTATTTATCGTGTACAGTGTCAATTTGAGTCCTTGGATCGTGCCTCCCAAGGAACCTGTTCTCTACTTGGGGATGGTAAGCTTGACTTATCATACTTTTCAATGACCCGTCACTTATATATTTATTTAACCACCTTTATAACCACACTTTGGGTATTGTTGGTATGTGTATTTTTTTATGTTTCTGTCTCCTAGGGTGACCTGACCTAGCCAGTTTACTTAAATGTAAGTGACTGGTTCTATCTACCCTAATTTGAGGTTGTTTCTTTTTTGATGAAGAGGTGACTTAATTTTTGTATGTGTTTGGTCCTGATGAAGCGTCAATGGATCCGGCTGGACCCCTAGATGCGAAACATGTCGACCTGAGCTTAGAGGTGCTATAATACGTAGAGGCCTCTGTGACTTATCTGTTTTTTTTAAAGTTATTGAGCATTATATCTCAATTTGTGACTTTCATTTTTTTATTTTAATCTTGGTCTTCATCCTCGTTTAACTGATTAAAAATTATGATGTAGATTGTGTGATGAATAACCAATTTTAACCATTCTTTTCCCTCTCTTTTGTGTACTGGTGCCTAATTGTAAGCATCTTGGTCTGTATAGTTGAACTTACCAGTCACTATCAGAGTAGTATGGTCGGGGTGCCTGCCAGGCATTGCAGTGCCGGCCTGGTGAGGAGCAACTCCCGATGATGATGCTAGTCATCCATTGTGGTGCATGAGGGCTCTCGCTCCTGAGACCACTGGTCGCCTAGGTTGGCAGCCTTTTTTGAAACAGTGTATTTCATACTTATTCACTATAATTGGGAGACTGTACACTGGACCATATAATCTCCCGGTCCCTCCCCCCCCTTTTTGGCTTAGATACATTAATCTACTCACACAATGAAAAAGAACATGAGAATCGTGTTTCCGCTGTGTTACGCAAATTATGTGAACATATGCCAAGTTAGAAAAATGTAAATTTCATGTCTCTGAAGTGGAATTTCTAGGGTTTGTTTTGTCAAAACAAGGGGTCCAAGTAGAGTAAAACAGGACTGATGCTATTTCACAATGGCCACAAGCCACAAACGTAAAAGAAATCCAGATTATACTTGGCTTTGCTAACTTCTATCAAAGGTTTATCTCCCACTTTTCTGACACTGTAGCTCCACTTACTCGACTGTTATGAAAAGGAGTACCTTTTAAGTGGACTCCGGAAGCACAACAAGCTTTTGACTCATTGAAAGGGAGTTTTACTTCTGCACCCATATTAAGGCATTTTGACCCCTCTCTACCTTACTATGTAGAAGCAGATGCTTCACAAGTGGCAGTAGGTGGAATCCTTTCTCAGCGAGATTCTGAAACTGGGAATATGCATCCAATAGCCTTTTCTCAAAAAAAAAACTTTTCCCAGCAGAACAGAACTATACAGTAGTCGAAAGAGAACTTCTAGCCATAAAACTGGCCTTTCAAGAATAGAGACATCATTTGTGGGGAGCACGTTTTCCCATCACTATTTATTCAGATCATAAGAACTTACAATGTTTTAGATCTGCAAAAGCACTTACCCCACGACAAATGAGATGGGTTTCTTTCTTTAATTAATTTGATTTCATAATTACTTATAGACCCGGTACACAACAATTTAAGGCTGATGCCCGGTCACGTCTCCAAATCACCACAACACAATCAGATACAAGACAGAAAACACTGATTCCAATGATTTCCCCAGAAAAAAGTATAGGTAGTTGTTCAGATGAACTCCCATTCCTGGACACATTAAAACAAGAATTGCAAAAGGAAAACTCATTCCTCTATCAGTACCGCCAGCTCCATGACATACTAATATTATGGATTTTGTAACTGATCTAACAAAACATAAGGGGAATACATGTATACTAGTGGTAGTGGATTTATTCTCAAAAATGTCCCATTTCATTCCTCTCACTAAAATCTCAACTGCTAAAGAACTAGTTAACCTTTTATAATGCAAATTGTCCGGCTTCATTGCTTGCAAACTGTAATCGTCTCTGATCGAGGAACATAATTTGTGTCTAAAATTTGGCAGGAACCATGTTCTTCTCTTCGTATTGACCATCCGCTAACCTCTGCACAACATCCACAAACTGATGGTCAAACAGAGAGAACTAACCAAACCATGGAACAGTTCCTACATTGTTTAATTACCACCTTAACCAGCAGTTGGTTGCAAGCACTTCCCTTAGCTGAATTTGCAAATAACAACAGCGATCATTCAGCTCATAACATGTTACCTTTTGTATTGTAATCTAAGCTATCATCCCAAGTGCATACCATTCCTACCATCCTAAAAGGTACCTGCAGTACATGCACATTTATCTGAATTACAAAACATCTGGAATTAGACCCAAAAAACCCTACTTGACACCAAGGAAAAGATGAAAGAACAAGCAGACAAACACGTACATCTGCACCAACATCTGCAGAAGGTGATCAAGTATGGCTAAGCACCTGTTATTTATCCATACCAGGGGTTCGTAAACTACAGCCTCGTTTCATAGGTCCCTTCACCATCGCCAAAGTTATCAACCCTGCAGCTATGAAACTGAACCTTCCCAGTGCATCCAGTATGTCATATCTCGTTGCTCAAACAATTTCTCCCCACCACTCAACCTATTACCCCACCACCTTCCATACTAAGGGATAATCATGAAGAATTCGAAGTCCATCGCATTATTGATTCTTGTAGACGTCAAGGCTGTCTCTTTTATCTAATAGACTGGAAGGCTACCCACCCAAAGAGCAGTCATGGGAAAAGGCCTTTGGGGGGAGGTACTGTTAGTTCTGGCACCCACAAACGCACGCTTCTTGCCGCTCACTCAGAAAATAAATCAGCATGTATGAAAAAATATGAAACGTGTCATGAATGTGTTTATAGCACAGCACTTCCTTGTAACTTGTGAGGAAAATGATCTTTTGTCTGAAGACCGAATATTACATTGCATGTTTGTTTATATTGATAAAAGCAAGTGTTGTTCCATTTGTGAACTGTGTGACAAACGGTTTATGGAGACATCAAATTCCTTCGTATGAATCATCAGAAGTGTTTGATGACTCATCACCAGCATGTGTCTGATGACTCATCACCAGAACAGTATCCACACCCCCTCATGGTTGATGACCCATAGACTCATCGCCAGCATGTGTCTGCTGACTCATCCCCAGCACACCAGGCTATAAATAGAACTGCCAAGGTGTTGCCTGTGCTTGGCTTCTAGTCTTCCTTTGCTCGCAGGTGTTCCGGGTTCAGCTGGAGTTCCGTGATTCATTCTCTTCATTCAGTCTTTTCAGTGCGAGGCTTCATCAGAGCTTCCCTCTCTGGAGCAGATTACTTTCGCAGCGGCTGGAAAATTTGTGAGCAGTATTCCATCTTCCTCAAATAATCTAAATATTCCAGAAGTTGGTTTGTGAGTAATTCCCCTCTTGTCTCCCTATTTTCTGCCTTCTTGATGTTAGTGACCTTTTGGTGCATTATGAAAGACATTCGTTGATGCTTGGAAACCAGTGATACAAGACTATTTTCCAAAGACAGTTTGAGAAGTATTTTTAAAAGCAGCATTGAAGTTAAATGTTGTGAACTCCTGAAAGCATCGCTCGATATCTATGCGAACTTAAACATTTCTTCTGATTATTTCAGAGTAAGTCTATTGTGTGAAAACATAAGTTTGATTTTATAACGATTTTGTTGTGAGTTACAAAAGCGTGCTTGATAGTTGAGCAGTCGAGCGCTAATAATTATTGTGACTTTGCTGAAAGACTAGGTGATTGCCGAATCTAATGATAATAATTATTGTTATTTTGCTGACAGACTCTGTGATATTTGTAGTTCTTTTGTTTTTGATTTGTTTTTTGGTCTTAGAATTCCTGCACCAGGTTGTGAGGCAACTTTCTTAGAACAACAGTGATGCTCCTTCGTGAACCAGTGTTTTGTTTCTCTTCCCTTCTCAAATCCCTGTTACCTGTCCTTTCCCTCAGAGGCTGTTCGCTTGTTCCCTGTTCATTTCAGATACGGGACAATAGTGTTTAAGGGTGAGGGTTTTATTCTCTTCGCTCCTGTGGAACCTGGAATTCAGGTGAGTGGACATGGTCTTGTCAGTTTTATTTAAAGGATATTGCTGCTCCACTTGCTTCATACATTTTTGTTATTTGGGCCCTCTGAAAGCTATGGGCAAAATCCATCTCACTTTGTGTACTGCACCTCACAGAGATGAAGACTGTACTTGTGCACAGAAGTCATAGGGGAATGCTAACCCCTTTGATATCAGGCTATCCTCCTGACCTCTCAAACATCAGCCTCAGAATACCTGGCTGACCTTGGAACAGAATGCAGGGAATATTATTCACTTGATGTTCACTCCACTACCTTCCCAGTCCTCTCATCCTACACCCTTGTCAAGCTGACATGCCCCACTACTCTCAGGACCACAAGCACTCCTCAAATTGTATAGACTAACCTTAACATGTGACATGCCCATTCCTTTAAAACAAACACAGTGGAAGCAGGCATTCTGGTGCTAATAGTACATTTATATATATATATGTACAAATAAATATACTTGCTTCAGATTTGGGTAGATGCGTGCTCCTGAGGGTGAACATTTTCCCAGGGAAGGGGTGCCAACACATACCCCTCTCCCCATGGGTTAAAAAAGTAATGTTGGTTCTGCCTCCAGTGGGGATAATCTAAGCATGTACAGCAGTGTGCTATATGTTTGTTCTTCTCATTTTCATTTTAAATGAGCAAATCACTAAACAGGAATATCTCTTCATTTTTGTGTAGTCTAGCTCCTGGTGGCCAGAAAGAGCTGCCAGGATAACTTTCAACCATCCATCTGACCTCTAAAGGGACATATTCTGTGGGGAGAGCGATAAACTGGCACTCTGTGTCAACCTTCTCTTTTGAGTGGCTCATGGTGCTCATCTCCTACTGGCGGGTTCATCTTGCACAACCCCTTTGCTACCATCCATCAGGATACCCTCCTATCTACATTCCTCAGAACGTTCCAGCTGTTTTGCATTGACTCTGCTGGGGTAGTGGAGTCCAGATCTTTCCCCAACTGGTCCTCAGGGGGCATAAGTGGGCTAGCACTACTGCCCCTCGAGAGACCTACCCTAGTCCTATAGGCGTAAGCTGACAACAAAGCTCTTAGTCTATCTTTGCAGGCATCAGGTGGCTTCTCCTTCCAGTTAGGCATTCTTTCCCCCATCATCATCTTCCAGGTCCAGGGCCTTCTCCACTATCTGTCCCATGCTCAAGGGTTTTTAAATGGGTTGGAACTTTTAAGATGCCAAGGGCCGTATTTATACTCTGGTTGCGCCGAATTTGCGTCGTTTTTTTCGACGCAAATTCGACGCAAAACTAACGCCAACTAACGCCATATTTATACTATGGCGTTAGAGGCGTCTAGCGCCAAAGTTCCCGGAATGTGCGTCATTTTTTAGCGTGAACCCCTTCCTTGCGTTAATGATATGCAAGGGAGGCGTTCCCGTCTAAAAAATGACTCCCAGGCCTTTACGTGGTATTTATACTCCCGGGCAAAAGAGACGCCCGGGAGTGGGCGTGGCTAAAAACGGCGCATTTGCGCCGCTTTTTAACGCCTGGGTCAGGCATGGCGTTAAGGGACAAGTGGGCTCAAAATGAGCCCAGAGTGCCCTCCCCCGCCCCCAGGGACCCCCCCTGCCACCCTTGGCCACCCCAGGAGGACACCCAAGGCTGGAGGGACCCACCCCAGGGACATTCAGGTAAGTTCAGGTAAGTATTTTTTTTTTTTTTTTAATAATTTTTTTTGGCATAGGGGGGCCTGATTTGTGCCCCCCTACATGCCACTATGCCCAATGACCATGCCCAGGGGACAGAAGTCCCCTGGGCATGGCCATTGGGCAAGGGGGCATGACTCCTATCTTTACAATGATAGGAGTCATGTTGATGGGGGATGGGCGTCGAAAATAAATGGCGCAAGTCGGGTTACGACGATTTTTTCGACGTAACCTGACTTGCCCCATTTTAAGACGCCCATGCGCCATTTTCCCCCTACGCCGGCGCTGCCTGGTGTACGTGGTTTTTCTCGCGCACACCAGGCAGCGCCGGTCTGCTTGCGCCGGCTAACGCCATTCAATAAATACGGCACCCGCATGGCGCTTCAGAATGGCGTTAGCCGGCGCAAAACTTTTTGACGCTAAACTGCGTTAGCGCAGTTTAGCGTCAAAAAGTATAAATATGGGCCCAAGTCTCATTGGCCAGTCATATGATACCCAATCACATCTCCACTCCCACCCCAACCATTCTGCACAATTTTCAGGGACAATCCAAACTGGCAACTTTATGTTTGTCTGTAGAGAGCTCTCCTGAGGACCTCAGCTACTCCCTTAGCTGAAATCACTGCTTGAACCTTTCCCACCATACCTTCACAGGTGGGCCACTCATGTGCTGGATCCAGAAGTCTGGCCCACTTCCTTTCTTGTAGGTGGCGTGGACTGTCCTAGCCATCCATTCCTACCTCTACTCTGACCACAGAAACAATAGAAAAGGGGCACCATTTCTGAAAAGGATGCCAACTGTATTGTGGCCAGAGACGACTTTCCCATATTCCCATGTGCAGAGAAAAATTATTTTTTTTGTGTAGTCTTCCGTAATGCTAACCTGCATGTATGTTTAAGATTACACTCTTTGAATGTCACCATCTCAGTCCACTGCTGTGAACATTCAATTAAATTCACATTGTGAGCTCATTTACAGTTAGCTGCTTAATGTGTAACCTGTGTAGTTTGTTGTAGCTGAAAAAACTTCATTAGGACTTCTTTATCTGTATAATGCATAGCACTTAAAGACCTGGCAGCTGTTGTAGTTGGAGGGTAGGGCTTCGTACAAGAGTCTAGAACCAATCAGGCAGATATAGCTTCTATTTTTCTAGTTAGGCCCATAGGTTGCAGTCACAGTATGACAGGGCTCTATTTTTCCCTAAACTGTAATTATATATCCCAGATTCTGTATCACATACATACACCAACGTTCAATTACATCATTCACTCTAAGGATTACAGAGACTAGCGCAGACATAAAAGGAATTGGGACAGGAGACCACAACAGGCCAGTCCCCCATGCCCACAGCTGTCAAGGTAAGGAGTCCAAATATCCCTAATCATTTAATGCCAAGAGGTAAGCTAAAGCCTGGGTGCTATCAGAGCCGTTAAACGGTTAAAGATTAACTTGCCAAGCCGTGTTGGCAGTGTTCTAGAAGTACAAAACAAACTAAGAACTCCAAATTGTTTAAATTATAGAAAATTGCAATGTAATTGCTTTAGCATTCTTCCCTGGTGCAATTAATCTTGGGATATGAATGTGCATCTAAAATATGAGCCGCGTGGTGACGGGAAGGAGGAAAATCATTCTGTTCTAACATTCTAATAATGTGCTGCACAAAGTGGTTTAAAAAGTTAAAGGGGCATGAACTTTCCCATTCTGTGTGTAATAGCCCCTTAAATTAGGTTCGTTGTTGTTTCTTTCATGTGTCATTCTGTAGGTTTTCTCTCCACAGAATGACAATTTAGTCTATAAATATGTTCATTCTAGTGCAACGCAACATCTGTGCCCTTAATATAGCCTTCTGTTTTGTTATTTTAATTATGCAGTATGTAGGTCTGTTGTAAAAGTAAATGGCAGAGATGGGGCGCAGATCCTGTTTGATTTACTGGGCATTTTGTCATTCCCGTGCCAGTGAAACAAGCAACGTTGACTAGAGTGATAGTAACTCTTGACGATATAGAATACTATTATAATCTGCAACACTGTGGTGATAAGCATCACAATGAAAATTCCTTAACAACTGCAAAGTATTGGCTTTCTATAGTGTAATGTTCTGTTTGTTGATCATGAATATGTTTTGCTTGTAGTTTTGCAAGATGTGCATGAGAACTGAGACCAGGCACTTGATAAGACAGTAATATCTGTGTAGCAGGGGTGTGCAAAATTGAGTATATTTTTTACTTGACATTTCGGTACAATCACTTGAAATGTAGCTTGCTATTATCTCGGGTTGTTGTGCTGCGCTTTCTTTAAAGGGCCACTCAGTGAACTTATACTTTTTCAGCTTTTCTTTTAAGGGCCTGTACGATTAAGAGTTGGTCATAGTTTTGTTATTTAAATTATCCATCCAATGAAATGTTATTAATTGCCTTATTTCAACGGTCTGGCATGTAAATTATTGTTCATGGTGTTTTTATAAAGTGAATATCCAGTGAAGTGCTATTCACTGAATTTTTTAAAGGCCCTTTCCATCCAAGTACCACTTATCACATCTTTCCTTAACTGTTCAATGAAGTGGCCGTTAGTCTACTTTTCTTTAAAAGGCCTCAGTAATAAATTGTTGTCATTGTGCTTTTCCTTACGCATCTTGTGAATAAAGCGTCTACAATTGAGTATTTTGTGTAAGAATTAGTGTTCATTTTTTTTTTATCTGAACTACCCAATACAACTCAGTTTACCGCACAGCAAGACATACTGGGTGAAAATTTTCAAAGAAAAACGAAATGGCAGTCTGCCATTGATTTGAATTCGTCCCTGAAGAGGATTTTGCTAATAAATCCTCTAAAACATTCCAGCCTGCAAATCTAAATGGTGCTATTGCTCTTCTGAAGTGCTGGCAAGCCTGCTCAGAATGTGAGAGGGGTGGGTGGTGTTTACCAGAGTGCCTCAGATTATCAATAGAGTACACAAAATAGTAGAAGGCCGTGGCTAAACTGGTGATTTTGGAGACCTAGACACCTGTGTGGTTTGGGGGTCCTAGAATGGGGATGAGAGCGTGGTTTTCACTAAGGTTTCCTACTTGGAAGCCATTGTAAACCTTACATTCAGACTAGAAACACGATTTTACTCACACTTCTGTGAAGTAACATTCTAGAATCTGCAGAGATCCACAAATTTCTGACCACGCAGCACCCCTACACATAGCCCTATAATAACACTACCACACGTATGTGGGTGGGCCAAGTGCCCTCAACTCTTCCTGTCAAAACATTTCCTGATTTGGCAAAGGAGGAGACTCTTACTCGGTGGCCAACCAGGGAAATCCACAAAACCCAGACATTTCTGAAACCCAGGGGAGCCCAGAATGGTGTGCTTCACATGGATCTCACAAGATTTTCTTACCCAGAATACTCTGCAAAGTTTCCTCAGGGAAGAGAAAATTAAAGTAAGCAATAGTTGGCCCTCTGTGAGGGTCAACAATGCGATGTGGGCAGGCCCCTCTGCATACAACAAGGATCCTTGGTGTGTTTGTGCTCTATATGCAGGGATTGGCTAAAGAAAGACATTGTTGGAAAGGGGAGTCTTTCCCCTTTCCAGTGATGCTTCCTTCAAAACTTGAGGTGGTGATTACTGGGTCAAATCCCACTGAATGCCCACAGAGTTCCACTTGCCTGCTTCTGCTCAAAGTGTTCAGTGAAATCAGTGACACTGGTGATTCTGCGTCAGCCCCCACAGATGCCGAGATGGGGGTAATCCTGCGGCAGGAGGATGACTCATTGACATTCTCCACAGTGCAGAGGTAGAACAGCGGGATGTCAACGGGTCGTCCTTTGCATCAAAAGGGTTACCTGAAATACTTATCAGCTCATGATATTTTCTGAATATATAAATGCGCACAGAATGCTAAAGTGGTGACTACTACAAAATTATTCCTAATGTCAGACACATCATAATGAATTAATAAACAAAAGCTCATTGAGGCATCAATACTTGTTGAATAGCTAAAGGATTTTGAAGTATACATGAAACTGGCTTCGAAAGATAAGATGCCAAAGTACACCACATAATAGCTCTTTTTACAGCAGTGTCTAAACAGGATAATAAGATTCCATATACATTTTGGTTTAAACGAACCCCATTCCATCAAGCAGCAAATGCCAATTTATCTTCTTTTTAAGTTTTATATCTATTGAATACCAAGTGAGATTAAAAATCAACAATTTCGCCTTTACAAGGATGTGAGTGATAATTCTTCAAAACTAAAGATTAATAGATATGAAGAGCTAGAGGAACAGCAGTATCTAATATATTATTGTAATGCCGCGCTCAGACGCAGCGTCTCTTTCTGTCCTCGCGGATGGAATGCGCTACCGATACTCGGAGCGCCGTTCCCCCTGTTTTTTGACTACACATTCTGGGAAGCATATATTTCGCTCCCGGTCACGCCACACTTACCTGTAGCGCTTTTTTCTTCTTTTTGTTTTTGGTGGGTTTGTCTGGTCTTTTTACCTGTCTCTGTCCATGTTGTGCCCATCTTGTCTTCTTCGTGTTTTTGTCCCAGCATGCTCTGTTTTTCTTTTATACTACTTTCTTTTCCTATACTGATCTATGGGCTCTTCCCAATTCAAGATGGTGTCCTTTCCTTTTCCTGTGATGTCACTTCCCTTTTCTCAGTATATAAGTCAGTCAGTCTTGTTCCACCTTGTGTTGCAAACACTTCCTTCTGGATGTGCTGTTCGCTCCTGTTCTTTGTTCCTGCTTTTTGCCTTGGGAGATTTTTGCCTGTTCTTTGTTCCTGCATTTTGCCTTGGGAGATTTTTTGCCTATTTTTGTTTCCTGTTGTTTAGTCCTGTTTTTTCTTGTTTTTCTTCAGGAGTTCCTGTTTGAGGTTTTTTCCTCAGTGTCGGTTTTTTTTTCCCTCTGCGACTCCTTCTGGAGGTCTGCATTGGAAAAGCCTGTCAAGCGGCACTGTGGCTACTAGAAGGGGTCGCCCTTATCTGGGAGTATCCAGAACCTGTAGAAGACATGGTGTATTCGCCAACCCGGTATCCAGAGGTGAGAAGTTCAGCGCAGTACGTAACAGATTGCAACGCCAAAAGAGATCGCCATGGAAGATCCACAGGGAGAGGCGTCAGAAAATGCTCAAGCCATGTTACAGACTGTCCAACAACAAGCCCAAGAGTTACAACAGTTACGGGCAGAGAACACTGCGCTACGACAGGTCTTGTCTTCCCGATCAATGGACATACCACCTGTATCTGCCACTACTCCTCGATATTCTGGAGATCCTCTAAAGATGAAGGAGTTTTTGGACGCCCTGACGGTTTTCTTTGCCTTTCGTCCACTCCAGTTTTCTTCGGATAAAGCTAAGGTGGGCTATCTGATCAGCGCCTTGTCTGATCCGGCGCTTGCTTGGACGACTCCTCTGGTTTCTGCAAAAGACCCAGTCCTGGCTAATTATTCCGCTTTCCTGACTCTTTTCAAACAAATGTTTGAGAGACCTGGGGTAGAAGCAGCAGCTGAAGAAGCCTTATGTGACATTCAGCAGGGTAATCAGGGTGTTCTGCAGTATATAACCCGATTCAAACAGCTGGCAGCTGAAACCTCCTGGGTGGAACGCACCTTCATAACACTTTTCCGCTGAGGCCTGCGTGAAGAAATTAAAGATGAGCTTGTACATTCTTCTCCAGCTTGTTCTTTGAAGGAATTAATGGATCAATCTATGAATATCGAATATAGACTTCGAGAGCGCAAGATGGAGAGACGTAGAACGCGAGCTCCATACCAGTCTGGTACCTTTCGTGCTAGCAGTCGGTGAACGGAAGATATTCCATCCGAAACCCTTCCAACTCCCCCTGAAGAAACCATGCAGATAGATCTGGTTCATGGGCCATTGACGGAGGCAGAAAGAGAGGAACGACGACGAAAGGGACTTTGTCTGTACTGTGGTAAGGCTGGCCACCTGATCCGTAGCTGTCCGGTACGTCCCTCAAGACCTGCGGGAAACGCCAACTCCCGTCCCCCGTAAGGAGGAAGGAGATGGGAGGAGCGGAAGTACCATCAATATGTTCCTCCAAAGAAAACATGTCCATCCCGTTTAGCCTCTCGGTCAAGTTACAAAGTTCACAAGATCAAGAAGAACAACTTCTGGCTCTCCTTGATTGTGGAGCCAGTGGACTCTATCTGGATGAGACCTGGGCTACGAGTAAAGGAATTCCCCGCATTCTTAAAGAGACTCCTGAGCAGGTTCACACGGTGGATGGCTCTCCTTCAACCTCAGGACCTGTGGTGGCCTCAACTCCTACTCTTTGCTTGACATTTGGGGGGCATCAAGAACATGTTGCCTTTGATCTTATAGCCTCACCAAATCACATCATGATTTTGGGAATACCCTGGTTAACCCGACACAACCCCTATATCAATTGGGAAACAAGAACTATATCCCTAACGTCTTCATTTTGTCAACAGAATTGTTATTCCACTACTTCTTATTGGACTCCCAAAAGGTCCTGTCGGTCAACTAAGGATAACACTAACTCTATCAATATGATCCAGGGAGTTCCAGATTGTTATCAGGAATATATCAGGATTTTTCAGAAACCTAGTAATCCTATTTTGCCGCCTCATCGCAGTTATGACTGTGCTATTCCTTTAATTCCTGATGAAGTCGTCCCCTTTGGTCGAATGTATTCTCTGACAGACCAAGAAAAGAATGTGCTAAAGGAATATTTAGACGATAACTTGCACAACGGTTTGATTGCTCCTTCCACGTCCCCGGCTGGGGCTCCTCTTTTCTTCTCCCCAAAGAAAACCAAAGATCTGCGTCCTTGTGTTGACTTTCGTGAACTCAACAGAATAACGATTAAGGATCGATATCCGCTGCCTTTAATCAGAGATATATTAGATACCATTCAAGGAGCCAAGATATTTACCAAATTAAACTTACGGGGTGCCTATCATCTCCTTCGGATCAAGGAAGGAGATGAATGGAAGACAGCTTTCCGTAACCCTTTTGGGCACTATGAGTACTGTGTTATGCCTTTTGGACTGACCAACGCCCCTTCTGTTTTTCAACGATTTATGGATTCAGTGTTCTCTGATGTACTCAACCAATATGTAGTCATTTATTTGGATGATATCTTGATATATTCCCGTGATCCTGAGCAACATATAAATCATGTCCTGCAAGTCCTGGAAAGACTCAAGAAAAAACAATTGTTTTGTAAACCTGAGAAGTGTGAGTTCCATAAATCTGAAGTAAAGTATTTGCGGTTCTGTATTAATCAACACGGAATATCCATGGATCCTGACAAGGTCAGTGCCATATTAGATTGGCCTTCTCCAACGTCCATTAAGGAAACGCAATGTTTCCTTGGTTTATCAACTTTTATCGTCAGTTTATTCAGAACTTTGCCCACCTACAAAGTTTCATAACACAAACAATTAAGAAAGAGAACCTGAAGAAGGGTTTCGTTTGGACCAAGGATGCTGAAAGCGCGTTTCAAGAATTGAAGACAGCCTTTACCCAAGCACCTTTGTTGCGTCATCCTGACAATACCAAGAAATTTATCGTTGTGACTGATGCCTCGGACAGAGCTATTGGGGCAGTTCTGCTACAAGAACAAGACAACGATGGACTGGAACATCCTATCTTTTATCTGTCTCATATCCTATCAGAGGCTGAACGCAATTACTCTGTATGGAACGAGAACTACTCACGCTCAAAGTAGCTTGTAAAGAATGGAGGCATTTCTTGATGGGTTCCAGAGAGCCTTTTGCAGCCAGGACTGATCATCGTAATCTCCAATGTCTCCGGAATTTTCAGTGTCGCAATAGTCGTCAGGCTCGATGGGCTTTCTTCTTTAGCCAGTATGATTTCGTGATCACGTACATACCTGGTTCCCAGAATTCCGTGGCAGATGCCTTATCCCGCAGATATCCTGACATAGCCCAGAACTCCTCTCCACCTCTTATTGAGTCTAGCAGAATCATCGGAGCTACTCAATCTTTTCAAGAACGCGTTCAATCTGAGTACCAGTTTCTGTCTGCTTCAGAATGGGATAGAGTGACTCCTTTTTTGCAGAAGAAGGACAACTACTTCTATCATCAACATGCTCTTTTTCTAGCTACTAAGAAAGTGCAGACAGAAGCTCTACAAATGTGCCATCATTCTCCTATAGCCGGTCATCGAGGTATAAGGAAGGAGCTGCTTCAGCTGTCTTTTTGGTGGCCTTCGCTTAAGACAGACACTGAGACCTATGTGTCAGCATGCCCAGTCTGTGCTCAGACTTAGATCCCCCGAACTAAGGTGGCAGGTTTATTAAGACCTTTACCGGCTCCTTCCGCTCCTTGGTGCACTATATCCACGGATTTCATATGCTCTCTACCTACCTCCTCTGGTAACCAAGTAATCATGGTGACCGTAGATTCATTCACCAAGATGGCCCATTTCTCAGCCTTGAAGAAACTACCAACGGCCCCAGAAATGAGTCGCATTTTTCTGCGGGATATTTTTCGCCTCCATAGTCTTCCGCAAGAGGTCATTTCAGACAGAGGGCCGCAATATGTATTACGTTTCTAGAGGGCCTTTTGTGCCTTATTTAAGATTGAGATTTCTTTATCCTCTGTTTTCCATCCACAAACTAATGGGCAAACTGAAAGAGTGAATCAGGAACTTCAGCATTATCTGAGATGTTACTGCAATGCCACACAAAGCAATTGGTCGGAATATCTTGCTCTTGCCGAGTTCTCCTATAATAACACAATACATAGTGCGACCAAGACCACACCTTTTTATTGTACCTATGGATTTCATCCGAGGACTTTCACTACTGTTTCCCGAACATCCTCTTCCGTGCCTGCTGTCACTTCTTTTTCACGACAGATTTGTCGAATCCAGGGCCTACTTCACACAACTCTCCTAGCTTCGAAACAAGCAATGAAACGAAAGGCGGATCGTTATCGTCGAGCCGCATCTTTGTATCAAGTGGGCCACAAGGTGTGGCTTTCTTCCAGATTCCTACCTTCCCAGTTTTCCACCAATAAGTTCAAGCCACGTTTTTATGGACCTTTTCGGATTTCGCAAGTCCTGAATCCTGTAGTTGTGCGTCTCCGCTTACCTCATACCTGGAGGGTTCATCCTGTTTTCCATGTGTCCCAGTTAAAACTCTTTGTTCCTGATCCATACCATCGCCAGTTACAGCGTCCGCCTCCTCGTTCTATTAACGGACAGCCTGAGAATGAAGTCCAAGAAATCTGTGACTCCAGAATTTTTCAACGCAAACTACAGTTTGTGGTCCATTGGAAAGGATACCCTCTCAGTGACTGTTCTTGGGAAGATGATTCCTCCGTCCATGCTCTCCGTTTGGTCCGCTTGATTTTTGACAGTCATCCTGACAAACCTAGTGCCTCGGGAGGGGACCTACTGTAACGCCGCACTCAGACGTGGCGTCTCTTTCTGTCCTCGCGGATGGAACGCGCTACCGATACTCGGAGCGCCGTTCCCAGCGTTTTTTGACTACACATTCTGGGAAGCATATATTTCGCTCCCGGTCACGCTACACTTACCTGTAGCCCTTTTTTCTTCTTTTTGTTTTTGGTGGGTTTGTCTGGTCTTTTTACCTGTCTCTGTCCATGTTGTGTCCATCTTGTCTTCTTCGTGTTTTTGTCCCAGCATGCTCTGTTTTTCTTTTATACTACTTTCTTTTTCCTATACTGATCTATGGGCTCTTCCCAATTCAAGATGGTGTCCTTTCCTTTTCCTGTGATGTCACTTCCCTTTTCTCAGTATATAAGTCAGTCAGTCTTGTTCCACCTTGCGTTGCAAACACTTCCTTCTGGATGTGCTGTTTGCTCCTGTTCTTTGTTCGTGCTTTTTGCCTTGGGAGATTTTTGCCTGTTCTTTGTTCCTGCTTTTGCCTTGGGAGATTTTTTGCCTCTTTTTGTTTCCTGTTGTTTAGTCCTGTTTTTTCTTGTTTTTCTTCAGGAGTTCCTGTTTGAGGTTTTTTCCCCAGTGTTGTTTTTTTTTCCCTCTGGGACTCCTTCTGGAGGGTATGGTCTGCTTTGGCGTAGCCTGTCAAGCGGCACCGTGGCTACTAGAAGGGGTCGCCCTTACCTGGGAGTATCCAGAACCTGTAGAAGACTTGGTGTATTCGCCAACCCGGTATCCAGAGGTGAGAAGTCCAGCGCAGTACGTAACAATTATTAACTTTCAATGACACAAGAAAAATTGTTTAACTTTTAGACAAGAAAACACACATGCGAATAAGTACCAATAACATTGAAGCATGGCCAAAAATAATTAAAATTTGAATCATTTATTGTAAGTCTAGATTGTGGGGTGAGAACTGTCTTATGATCAAAGAAAAAGTGTTTGAGTCATACTAGCAGATTTACCAGTGAATAAACTTTTCATTCAAAATTGATCCCAAACATAACTTGGCTGTACACACCTAGTGCCATCCTATCATTGTAACTAAATGTTAGATTTCTCTCTTGTTAGACCTGTCAACCTTAGGGTGCTATGCCTCCAAGCGTATTGTCTGCTTGTCTCCACCTTGCCTGGATTATTGCTCTGTTGGCCTAGTGCTAATGTGTATGTGCTCACTTCCCTAAACATGGTTTGATTGGCATACATCTGACTGGCATATTTAATTTATGAACAAGTCCCTTGTAGAGTGGTATGCCATATATCCACGGCCTGTAAATTAAATGCTACCAGTGGGCCAACAGCACTTATTGTGCTACCCCCTTATGTAGCACCTTAAAACTTGTCCCATGTGTGCCATTGCAGTCTGAGGGCAGTGTCGCACTGCCATGTCGACTTGGCATGTAAAACCCCTTGCCCAGCCTTAAACTCGCTTTCTATTATAAGAAAGTCACCTCTAAGGTAAGCTCTACATAGTCCATGGGAAAGGGTGCTGTGTGATTAAAAGGTGGGATATGTACCTTTTAGTTTTACATATCCTAGTAGTAAAAGGTCCCAAATTTGTTTTCTCACTACTAAGAGCCAGACCCCTCCTGTAGGGTAACACTGGGGATGCCTTATTAAAAATACTAAGTTGTAATTCCTAAACCAGAGGTGGAAGATACATAATTTTTGGTATCTATGAACCTGCAATGATAAACTTTCTTTAATAGTAAAGTTGAATTTATCATTACAAGTTTGAAAATACCACTTTTAGAAAGTTGTAATTTTCCTCTTTTAGCCCTCTGTGCCTGCAGCCTGCCTTAGGTCACATGACTGGGTGTAACTGACAGTTGAGACTCTGTCAATTTACCCCAGACAATCACACAATAGGGGGATTGGCAGAACCTATATGGGGCATTAACTCACCTGATGGGGGGTAGAGCTGAGCACAGCCCCACTTGCAACTGAATAGGCTGGGCTCTGTCATCACAAAATAGGCTTAACAGCCCTGTATTATCAGTGCAGCCACTTAAGAGCGAGGGCAGTGGAGGCAGAAAGTTGCTGGAACTTCATAGAACCCTACTGGAATTCTCTCCCAACTTCTAGAAGCAGGGCACCAGGGTATAAAAAGAAAGCTCTCAGACCCACTCTTGAGTCACTACTGGACCTGCAGAAGGAATCTCAGAGGACTGCCTGCTGCTGTGACCTGCTGTTCACTCTACCAGACTGCTGCTCTACCTGGAAGTACTATTTTGCTGCCTGGAGCCTGCTTGGAACTTTCAGAGGCCAGCCCTGCTGTAGAGCCCTGCATCACCACCTGCACCCAAGACTTTAGAAGTTACTCCAAGGGCTAGTTTAGTTTGTCTCCTGTTCTGAGCAACAGGGACATAGCAGGCTTCCACAATTTTAAACCTGCACCTGGACCCAGCCTGAGTGAGTCTTGAAGCCCCAAAACATCATCATCCATTACTGGCCCCTTGGTTGTGGTGCTAAAGGTGCCCAGGTGGCCATTTTCCAAAACTGAGGACTTGCTATTTTGAAAATAAATTAAACTTTAAACATTCAGAAATCTGGTTCTGGTAATTGGATTTTTATGGTTTAGGTGTCAAATAATTGTATTGAACATTCCTCTATTGTTCTAAATTAATTTGGGATTTTAATGTGCTGTGTTTTTACTGTGTTGCTGTTTGTGTGCTACATACATACTTAACACATTGCAGCTCAGTTTAGCCTGCCTACTTTTTGTGCCAAACTACCAAGGGTTAAACACTTGTTAAATTAGTGACTTTGTGTTGTAGATGTTGCTTGACCAGGGCTCACACTCAAGTCAATCAACAACCCAATTTCTGACATCTCTCAAATTATAACGGAAAGTCACAATGTACTATGATTTGGAATGCTTCAATTAGACTTTTATATTGGGTGGCAAATGAATCAGGGAGGGTTAAAGTTAGCCTGTAATGTGGAGAAGGGATTCTTCATTTAATTTCTGCCCCCTAGATTACAACCGCTGCAGATGAATAGGAGATGGAGACATCCCCTTGTGTACAGACCCCTGGTGGACTTGCCAACAATGGAGGACAGGCACATTATCCTCACCTATGGACTGGACAGGGCCACAATCACAGAGCTGTGTGCCCAATTAGAGCCTGACCTGATATCTGCAATCAGTCAGCCCACCGTGATCCCCCCTCTTGTGCAAGTCCTATCTGTGCTCCATTTACTGGCAACTGGCTCCTTCCAAGTGACAGTGGGCCTGGCAGCAGGAATGTCACAGCCACTGTTCTCAATAGTGCTGACCTGAGTGTTGTCTGCCCTGATTAAACACATGCGCAGCTACATCGTTTTCCCCCAGGTAGAGGAGTTGGCCACAGTGAAAGCTGACTTCTATGCAATGGGACATATATCCAACATCACTGGGGCAATCAATGGAACACATATTGCATTTGCCGCCCCCCCCCCAGATAAATGAACAGGTGTTCAGAAATCGAAAGAGCTTTCACTCCATGAATGTGCAGATAGTGTGCCAGACGGACCAGTACATCTTCCATGTCAATGCAAAGTAACCTGGGTCTGTGCATGATGCCTTTATCCTGAGGAATAGCAGCATTCCATATGTGATGGCTCAACTCCAGAGACACCGGGTGTGGCTAATAGGTGAGCCCTGGTTCCCACCCAGTGGATGTTGGTATATGGGTATGGTGTTGGCCATAAGGGTTAGTGTGTGTCTAACAGGTATCCCTCAATATTTGCAGGTGACTCTGGTTTCCCCAACTTCTCATGGCTACTGACCTCAGTGAGGAATGCCAGGACAAGGACAGAGGAATGTTACAATGAGGCACATGGACGGACAAGAAGGATTAACAAGAGGACCTTTGGCCTCCTGAAGGCCAGGTTTTGTTGCCTCCATCTAACTGGTGGATTCCTGTACTACTCACCCAAAAAGGTCTGCCAAATAATCATGGCATGCTTCATGTTGCATAACCTTGCCTTGAGATACCAGGTGCCTTTTTTGCAGGAGGATGAGGCTGGAGATGGGAGTGTGGCAGCAGTGGACCCTGTGGACAGTGAAGATGAGGAGGCAGAGGATGAGGATGAGGACAAGAGAACAGCAATAATAGAACAGTGCTTCCAGTGACACACAGGTAAGACACTGTAACTTCACTTTACTTTGACAGTTTTGTGTTTGACATTGTACATGGCAGGCAGATTCTCCCAATTCTATGGCCACTTACTGTACCCTTTGGCATCTCTAGTTTCAGATATCTGTGCCCCACTCTGGCACCTAGGGCCAGATGTAGCAAACGTTTTGCGACTCGCAAACGGCAAAATTTGCCGTTTGCGAGTCGCAAAACGCGTATCCCAATGCAGAAATGCATTTTGCGAGTCGTTACCGACTCGCAAAATGCATTTCAGACTCGCAAATAGGAAGGGGTGTTCCCTTCCTATTTGCGAGTCGCATTGGGATGCAATACCATTTGCGACCGCATATGCGGTCGCAAATGGCATCGCAGTTACCATCCACTTCAAGTGGATGGTAACCCAATCGCAAATTGGAAGGGGTCCCCATGGGACCCCTTCCAGTTTGTGACTGGAGCCCAAAATATTTTTTCAGGGCTGAAACTAAATGTTTCGTTTTTTTTTTAAGTGCAGCTCGTTTTCCCTTAGGGAAAACGGGCTACACTTCAAAAAAAAAAAACTGCTTTATTCAAAAGCAGGTCGCTAACATGGAGGTCTGCTGACGTCAGCAGGCCTCCATGTTAGCGAGTGCCTATACTCGCAATGGGGCCGCAAGTTGCGACCCACCTCATGAATATTCATGAGGTGGGTCATTGCGACCCCATTGCGAGTTGCAGTCGGTGTCTGAGACACCGTACTGCATAGCAATTTGCGACTTGCAAATTGCGAGACGCAGGGACTCGCAATTTGCAAGTCGCAAATTGCTTTTTTCCTACATCTGGCCCTTAGTGTGTTGACTGCAGCCTACTACAGGTTATTCCTATGTATACATTCCTGTACAGTTGTATTGCAGTGTTTAAAGCTTGTTAAACAAATACATAGTTCAATCATTTGACAGACTCAAAACTTGTATTTTCTAAATGGCATTTATTTAAGTGCTAAGAAGTAGAGGGGGTAGTGGAAGGGGCTGTGTTGATGATGGAGGAAAGTCCAGGGCAGAGTCCAATCTATTTGTATCACAGGTACATTGTCTAAGGGGGCATAGGAAGTGGAGCAATGGCAGTTCAAGGTGGACGAGGTGACAGGGTGGGACACAAGGGTGACAATCAGGGGAGTCCTATTTCCTGGCGGGGATCTTGGCAATGTTCTCTGGCTTCTGCCTGGATCGCAGGGACAATTTGTGGGGTGGTTCTCCTTCTGCAGGGGGAGGGGTGCTGGTGACCTGTTCTTCCTGTGACGGGCCTCCTGTCCACTAGCAGCAGCTGAGGTGGAGGGCTGTTCATCGGTGTGGCTAGTGTCAGGGGCCCGGTGGTGTGCCACTGCCTCCCCCATGGTGTTGGCCATGTCTGCCAGCACCCCTGCAATGGTGACCATTGTGGTGTGGATGTCCTTCAGGTCCTCCCTGATCCCCAGGTACTGTCACTCCTGCAGCCGCTGGGTCTCCTGCAACTTGACCAGTATTTGGCCCATCGTCTCCTGGGAATGGTGGTATGCTCCCAGGATCCTGGAGAGTCGGTTCCCTGGGGTGTCCTCCCCCTGTCCCACAGCAGTCCTCCCAACTTCCCTGTTGTCCTGTGCCTCTGTCCCCTGAACCGTGTGCCCACTGCCACTGACCCCAGGTCCCTGAACGTCCTATGTTTGTGGGGTGGCCTGGGGTCCCTGTAGTGGTGGACACACTACTGATTGACATGTCTTGGGGACAGAGGTCTCGGCCCGCTGGGTGGGTGCTGTCCTGGTGTTTCCTGAAGGGGGAGGCTCTGTGGTGGTATGGGACTGTGCCTGGGTAACCGACTGTCCGGAGATCCCTGATGGGCCAGGTTGGTCATCTAGATACATGTGACCAGAGATGCTGTCATCACTGTGGGCCTCTTCTGTGGGGGGACTGGATGTTGCTGGCAACTCCTCTCCAGTGACGTTGGATGGGGGACCTGTGGGGATGTAAATGCAGTGTTATTGTTTCTGCGTGTGACATCTTGTGCATGGGTGTGTTGCCCTCTATGGTTCTGATTGCCCTGTCAGCTTTACCTTGTGTGAGTAGTGATTTTGAGGGCTAGGTGATTCTCTATAATGTGCATGTTTTAGTGATGTGTGTCCATGCAGGTCTGTGATGGGGGTCCGTGCATTGGTGTTACGTGCAGGGCTTGGTATTGGGATGGGTGGGTTGTGATGGTGGGGTGTATGTGAGGTGATGGAGTGATGGGGTGAGGGTAGGGTTGGGGTGGGGGTATGCGATGGCATGCAGGTAGGGGGGTGTAAGTAGTAAAAATTTGACTTACCAGAGTCCAATCCTCCTTCTACTCCTGCCAGGCCCTCCAGATGCATGATTGCCAAGACTTGCTCCTCCCATGTTGTTAGTTGTGGGGGAGGAGGTGGGGATCCGCCGCCAGTCCTCTGTACTGCTATCTGGTGTCTTGCTACCACGGGACACACCTTCCCCCGTAGGTCGTTCCACCTCTTCCTGATGTCATCCCTTGTTCTTGGGTGCTGTCCCACGGTGTTGACCCTGTCCACGATTCTCTGCCATAGCTCCATCTTCCTAGCAATGGATGTCTGCTGCACCAGTAATCCGAATATCTGCGGCTCTATCCAGATGATTTCCTCCACCATGATCCTTAGCTCCTCCTCTGAGAACCTGGGGTGTCTTTGTGGTGCCATGGGTGTAGTGTGTGTGGTGTGTGTGAGGGTGTGTGGGGTGATGTGTTGGTTGTGTGCTGTAAGGTGCGTGGATGGTGTATGGGTTATGGTGTTCTGTGGCTCTGGTTCTGTGGGTGCTCTTGGTTTCTCTCTCTCTGTTGTCAATTTTTTTAGTCGTAAAGGGTTGTGGGTAGTGTGGGTGTGTGTTTTATATTGCTGTGGGTGTGGTGTGTGTATGTGTGTCAGGTGTGTGTAGATTAAATTGTCCAAAGTAGTGTTGTTTTGTTAGTGTTTTTCTATTTTGAGCACAGAAGTATGTACTGCCATTGGTTTACTGTGGTTGAATGTCCGCCACGGTGATTCATGGGTCATAATGCTGTGGGCGTAGTTCTGTTGGCATAACGGGGTTTTGCTACTGCCACTTTATCATTGACCTTTGGGCTG
Organism: Pleurodeles waltl; assembly: GCF_031143425.1. NCBI lineage: Eukaryota > Metazoa > Chordata > Amphibia > Caudata > Salamandridae > Pleurodeles > Pleurodeles waltl. The sequence goes on along the minus strand of NC_090446.1, from coordinate 856,404,441 downwards.
ACAGACTTGTATGTGTGGCTGTATAGCGACGGATTGCTGTGTCATAATATGGGTAGCGGGAATCCGCCACACTGGGGGTATGTTGGCGGCAGTCTGCAGGGCGGTGAGCGGATCTTACCGCCAATGTCATAATGAAGGCATATATGTTCCAGAATGCTTTTAGCTACAGGCTCTAGGTCATGGAGGTGAGTTTACGTACCACTGACCAACAGATTACAAAGTGACTTGAAAGGAAGAAATACAAGTTCCGCTTCAAATCAGCCTCACGTAAAGAAGCTGGTAACAGGCAGCCAAAAACGCCACACGCTCTTTCATTGAATGCATCAAGCGTGACATGGAAAGTAAGTTTGGATGCATTGCCATCTCATTTATGATAGCGCTATAACAGATGCAGTTCAAATTAAGGCCCTTATTACGAGTTTTTCAGTCACAAGATTGCCACGCCGGTGGTGCAGATCACCATATTACGACCATGGTTGTGATCCAAATGCAACAAAGCCAAGTCACCACCAGTACCGCCAGTGTGGTCGGACCGCCACCACAGCATGCACAGCACATGCTTATACAGAGTCTAGAATACGTCATTATCATCCAAAAAACACAACCCCAGCAGTCAATCATGCCATGTTTATATTCACGCACTTTTGCCGTCGAACAACACCCTAACTTATAAGTATACCACATTGTACTGACCTGTTTATCTGGAGCCCCATACAACTGTCCCTACAGGAGTAGGGCCCCTTTCACCAGTTTCTCCAGGATGAAGGCTGGGGCTCTATCTCCTGCAGGACATGCCATTGTGGCTTTCAGATACAGAACAATTGCAGCTCAAGCAGTGGAGGTCTTGCTTGCTCGAGTGTCAGGAGTCAAGTGAACTGGGCTCTAGAAAATGGTGATCACAGCTGTCGCGGTCATGACCGTCACCACCGGCGGTGATCATCACTGGCCCCAGTTACCCATACACATCAATGTTAACCAATGAGGAGTTGCACTGTAGTTCTGACCACCTACCGCCATGACGACTAACGCTGATGGAATTAGTTCACTTCCATCTGTTCTCTGCATGCTGGACAGGCAGCGGCCATTTCACATATTTTTAAGATTTCTATGTCATCCTAGTGCATCATAACATGAAGTTAATCACTGGTTGCTTGATGTACAATGTCAACTCATGTGAACTCACTAGTGAAGTGAGTGTCACATGCCAATATGTCTGATGTATAATCTTTTCAATGTGTGGATGTTTGATGACTGTATCCGACTTAGGGACGAGGTTACTGTGTCTGACAGAGCCCATGTGACAAGTATATCAATGGAATTGACAGCCAGGATGTCGCAGTTGTGTAGTTTGTGGATAACTGATTCTCTGTGTCCTGTTTACAACTTCTATGGTATAATTTGTATACTGTAACAAATGTCCTGAAATGTGTCCTATGCCTAGATACTGTCCTATGGGGAGATTGAGAAATGCACTGGTCTACTGGCCCCTAGTCGACTTTGCTATCATGGAAGAAAGACACATAATACAGACATATCGTTTGAACTGTCAGACCATCAGGGAACTGTGTACCAAGTTGTAGCCGGATCTCCTGCCAGCTGTATGTAATCCACATGCCATCTCATCAACAGTACAGGTGTTATCTGTCCTGCATTGCCTCACCTCAGGATCTTTTCAGGTGACAGTGACACTGGCTGCAGGAATGTCACAGCCAATGTTTTGTTTTGTGTGACAGGATGTACTAGATGCCTTACTCAAGCACTTGAACAGCTACATCAGGTTCCCACAAAGTGCTGATCTGTGCACTGTGAAGTCAGCCTTTTATGACATTGCACAAGTTACACATGTCATAGGGTCCATTGATGGCACCCACATCGCTTTAGTTCCTCCCAGGGCCAATCAGCAAGTCTACAGGAACAGGAAGAATCACTATTCGATCAATATGCAGGTGGTGTGTCTTGCCCATCAATACATATCCCATGTGACAGCATATTTTCATGGATATGTACATGAATCTTACGTCTTGAGGAACAGCAGTGTCCCACAAATGATGTTGTCACTACAGAGAGAGAGGGCCTGGCTCATTAGTATGTGTACCACTGTCCATGTCTAATGTTTGTGCTACTTCACTTCACAATCAGCTCTGTGCCTCTCATAGTTCCCCAATGATTTGTACCTTTGTGCACACAGGTGACTCCGCCTACCCCAACCTGCCCTGGCTTCTGACACCAATGAGGCACCCTACAACAGATGGGGAGGACAGTTACAATGAGGCTCACAGCCAAACGAGGTGTATAATCGATAGGGCATTTGGGCTACTGAAAGCAAGATTCAGATGCCTACATGTGTCCAGTGGTGCCCTATAGTACAGATCACAAAAGTATGCCATATCATTGTAGCATGTTGCATGCTACATAATCTTGACCTGAGAAGACACATTCCACTGTTGGATGATGAGGAGCTGGCAGCTGGACCATTGGCTCAGGCTGATGACTCTGGAACTGACAAGGAAGCAGATGAGAAGGATGCAGCTGATTCTGGGACTGAGTTGATTCAGCAATTCTTCTACTTAATACCAGGTATGTGTGGTTTAAAGTTAATGGGACCTCTAATCCTGTCTGTCTAGTGACATTGTCCCCCCTTGTGTTTTGCATCAGGGGATGTGAGTGTACTACATCCATCCGTCTGTGCTATGCATTTTGATGGGATGCTGACTTACCATCAGGGGAGGTGGAACTGCTTTACTGCCAAAGCCATGTGGTACTTGCTGTTGGCATAGCATCACTTCAGCATAGGGTTCCCCATGTTGCATGGTTTCAAGACTGCAGTTGGGATGTGTATGGTCTGGCCTAATTCTATCACATGACAGCCCAGCTAACCATCCACACTGTTCCCAAAGCTGATATCTGGTTACTATCTGTTTTAGACACTGCAATAAGTTTTCTGTTGGTGATGTTAGCCATGAGAAATGGTTCTTTTACTCTGCATGTGTTTGTGACCTACAGAACTACCTTGCAGATATGTGGTGACCTCCCCACCGCAACCTAAGGCTTGCATTTTGTCCTGTATGTGTATAGGATGGGCAACATGAGAGACATCGTTGAAGCTTTACCCAATCTTGTTCTATCTTCATGTCAGATGTATGGTTCCACTCTGGTTTCTGACATGACTGTTGGCACCCTTGGCATAGGATTACAGTACAGAAAGGATGTCATGACCAACCTGCTGGACATTCCTGCCGCATCTCCCCATCTGTCAGACTTATTGACACCTATATGTGCATTTCAATTTATCTCTTTCACATTAAATGGTACTGGTGACAATGATGACACGTAAGCCAATAATGTGCTGAAATGTGTTTATTGTGATTCAAATTGCATTTTCTGAGGAGGGGGTCGTGGGGTTTGAAAGCAGCAGAGTAGATGGCCCAACTGTTGGTTTCACAGGTCCAGTCTCCAAGGGCCAATGGGGAATGGCAGTGGACAGTCAACTGGGTGTCTCAGTGGCACACAAGGGAGAATGCTCAGGAGATAGTTCACTTCCTGGTGGTGTTTTTGGTCTTGGCCTCAGGTCCTGCAGGATGACTGGATGAACAACCTCGTTTGCATGGAGGATCCCCAGCTGCAGGGGCAGGGATGCTCATAGCCTATGGGCCATCTGTCTGGGCCTCCATTGCAGTAGCTATGGCAGATTTAGATAGCACAGGTGTTGAGTGGCTATTGGTAGGGGTCTGCTGGTGGGTGGAGGATGCACGCAGGATGCTGGTAAGTTCAGTGAGCACCCCACAAATGGAGGCCAAGGTGGCATTGTGTGTCTGCAACTGCTGCATGGCCTCCTGGTGGTATTCCCCCTGCAGCCTCCGGTTCTCCTGCAAGGTTGTTAGCATTTGACCTATCCTGTCATGGGATTGCTGGTATGCTCCCAGGACTCTGGAGAAGGACTCCTGGCCAGTCGTGTCCCATTGGTGCCTCATCCCGTGTCCCAAGGTTGCCCTCCCACTGACCGTTACCCCCTGGGCCTGTGACCCTGGAAAAGTGTGCCCACTCCCAATGACACCAGGACCTTAATTGTCTGGGAAGTTAGAGGTCGACTCAGGTCTCTGTACTGTGGGGCACACCATAGATTGATTTGTCCTTGGGACACAGGTTTCGGGAGGAAGGGTTTCCTGTGCTGTAGTATCCATAGAGTTGGGGCACTCAGATGTGGACAGGGTGAGGCTTGTGGTGGTAGACTGAGCAGTCATCCCGGATGGGTCAGATGAGGCGTCCCCTTCCAGACATCCAGATTTGTAGTCCTCAATTGGGCCTACTTCCAGGGCCTGACTGTCTGTCTCTGGCCTCCTCTGCTGGGTGGTAGTAGTGGGGATACCTGTGGATGGAGAGGAAGTGTGTTACATTGTTGAAGTGTACTTGTTGTTCACAAGGTTGTTTGCAATCATAGATTTGACATGCTTTCTAGTGATGGCGATGACAACTGCGTGACAATGTTTACGGGATGATGGATAGTGCTGTGGTGTGCTTGTAGTATAGAAGGTTGTGGTCACTAATGCTGTCATTGCCATGTACAAGTGAGCAGTCCAAGTAGCCTGTAGGTGAAGGGGTTGACGTGGTTTTATGTGCAGGTGTCCTAATGTGGATTGTAATTAGCAGTTATACAAGTGCGGGGAGTGTTGCCTTGTGGTAGTTGTAGTACTTGCTACAGTGGGAGATTTCCATGCACTTGGTGGGCCTGTGTGGGATTAGTAGTATGCAAGGGAGATTATTGGGTTCAGGATGGATTGGTACATGTAAGGGTGCTGTGAGGGGGAGTAAGGGTGATGGGGTTACATGCTATGTAGGAGCACATGGTGCCCTGGGAGTGTTGTTGACTTACCAGAGTCCAGTCCTCCTGGCATTCCAGTAAGGCCCTCTGGGTGCAGGATAGCCAAGACCTTCCCCCCTCCATGGTGTTAACTCTGGGGAGGAGGTTGGGATCCACTGCCAGTTTTGTTGATGGCTACTTGGTGTCTTGCACCCATGGACTGGACCGTCCCGTTGTTCCACCTCTTCCTTAGGTCCTCCCTTGTACATGGATGGTTTCCCACTGAGTTCTCCCTGTCAAGCGATCCTCTGCCATAACTCCTATTTTCCTGGCTATGGATGTATGCTGGACCTGTGCTCCAAATAGTTGTTGCTCCACTATGACGATTTTGTCTACCATGACCCGCAACTCCTCGTCTGTGAATCATGTTTCTGTTGTGACATAGTGGATGTGTTGTGGGTGGTTGGGTGTGTAATGTGCAGGGTTGCGGTGTGTGCTGTTTGGTGCAATGGGGTTGTGTGGTTCGGTGAGCTTGTGGTATGTGGTAGTTGTGTGCAGTGTTGATGTGCTTGTTGTGTGCAGAGGTGCAGTTGTGTAGTATGTGCTGCATGTTAGGTGTGGTGGTGCCTGTGTTATCCAGGTGCAGTGTCTTCTATTTGTGTGTTCTTCCATTTCTCTGTAAAAAATTCAGGATGCAAGGGGTTGTGGGTATGTGTGGAGGGGTGTTTTATAGTGCAGTGATCAGATGTGTGTGGTGTGTGTATATGTGTCAGGTGTGGGGCATTCATGCTGTCCAATGTGGTGTTGTGTTCTGGTGAAGTTGAGTTTTTGACCGCAACGGTTTGGAATGCCAATGGATTACCACTATGCATTTGTGGGTCATAATTTAGAGGGTGGGATATTGCCGGCATGGCGGTGCTGGCTGTGGGACAGCCTCTCTCCTGCCCTCAGTAAGGCCGACAGTTTCAGATTTTTGGCTGATTTTGGCCGGTCTGCAGTTTGTGACTCGTTATACGATGGTCTTTTGGCCCACGCACAGACGGCGGTCTTCCGCTTAGACCGCCAAAGTCATAATGAGCACCTAAGTGTTCAAAACAGTGCCCATTGAATTTTTAATTGAGTGTCCTACATTGGCAAAGGGTTGTTATTCTTATAGTTGGCAACAGTGCATGGAGGAATCTTGCAATGTATGTTAGGTGCCCTCAGGGATCGGAGTTGTTGAGCCATCTACTGTTAAGCAGTATAGTGCAGGTTACCTTTATGGGGCAATATTCAAAGTAACTTAGGGCTAGATGTATCAAGATTTCAGTTAGCGATTCCCAAATTGCAATTTTTAAGAAATCAGAATTTTAGAAATGCAAAAAGTGATTTATTAAATTTGAAAATCGCAAATAGCGATTTCTGAAAATTCGTAAGTGCAATTTGCAAAATGCAAATACTGAATCGCAAAAAAAGTTGCAATTCAGTTAATTAAATTTGCAAGTAGTGAAAACGGCAAACCGGAACAGCCTGATGACATCACAACCAGGAAGTGAGTCAGCATATGCTGTTTCCAGGAGCCACACCCAAAGGAGTAGTGAGAGAGACACAGCCCAGCACCAGGGAGTCAGCATTGTGAGGAAGCCAGGACCAAACTGCAACATGGCCAGTGCTGGCAATGGGAAGGAGAAGGGAGACAGGAAGAGGAAGCTGAAATTCAGGGAGAAAGAATTGGAGGTGCTCATTGAGGAGGTTGTTGGGAACCATGACAGACTCTTTGGCAAAACCTCACTCCAAGTACCTGAGAGTAGGAAGCGGAAACTCTGGTCTGACATACAGACAAAAATATGCGCAGTGGGTGTTGCGCAGCGCTCTGTGGAGGTGATACGCAAGCAATGGTACGACTTGCGGTCCTGTGCCAAGGAGAGGGTGGCCCACAGGCTTAGGGAGGCAAGGAGCACCAGAGGCGGACCATCCACCCACACACCATCCACCCCTATGGAAGACCTGGTGGAGTCCACATTGCTGCCAGAAGCTGTCAGTGGTGTAACTGACATCAACACCTCAGGGACACCCAGCACCAGCCTAGGTAAGGCCAGTGATTATGTGTATCCCCACATGTGCGTGTATACATGGCCCTTAGGAAATAGAACCTAGCTTGATGCACAATGAAAAGTAGTCCATGTCACATCTTACATGCAGCACAACGGTGCCTTCTGGGAATGGTAGTACACAACCCTGAGGTGAATACACAACATAAATAGCAAGATAGTGGGCAGCCACATAGAGAAACCCCACAAATGACTCAGGGTGACACAATTTATTTGTACATATAAAGCAACATTGTGGAAATCTGTGACAAATGCTAGAACTGACATGCTGCACATTATCCTTGCAGATGACTCAGTCCCTGCTGCTGCAGGATAGAAAAAGTGGGGGAAGCAGAAACACACCCACAGTCCGACTCAAATATAAGTGAGTCCTACAGTATTGTTCCGACTAGACGCAGGGCAAGGGTGTTACCACTGCCAGAGTACAACCTGGACTCAGATGAGATGCCAGAACATGAACCCATACCACCACCAGAGCCGAGTCCCACAGGAAGACAGCATTCCATGCACCAGCGCCAGTCTACTCCCCTCAGGAGGCATCACGATGCAGGCAGACAGGGCCCAGAAGAAGGAGTGGGTCCATCAATCTTTGGCGGCCTGGAAGCTTCCATGCAGAAGGTGCAGCGCCTGCAATGCAAACATTTGAAGTCTCTGCACAGACAGTTTGAGTCTCACAATAACAATATGGGGTTACAAAACAAGCATTTGAAGACCCTGATTGAATGACAGCAAAGAGTTGCTGAGAACACCAAGGAGTTGACACAGGCCATTGGGGAGATACGGCAGGAGCGTGTCAGCCAGTGCAGGCGCCATCACCAATATTTGGCTAAGTTTGATAGCTTCTGTAGATCAGTCAATTGGCTTGCAGGTTCAACAGCCCTGGTATCCCGGCGTGCTGTTGCCTCACAGGTGGAGATGTCACATTGCAGTAGGGACATTGCACAGGGACTGGTGCAAATTACCAACGTAGTGGATGCCATGCAAACAGCACCCAGTGCCACAACCAGCGAACTGGGTGTTGGTGACAGTGAGGAGTCCTCTAGCCTCAGCAGTCTGACAGTCCCTGTGATTGATCCGAGGCATCGAAGTGCCAGACACAGTACTGCAGGTGAACCTGCTACCAGAGGTGCCAGCGAGGGCACTGAGCACTCAAGTGGAGTGCGTGGACGAAAGAAGTGATGTTGAGGGCTACAGGGGATCACCTCAACATGTGTAATTAAGTCATGCTATGATGCTAATAGTGTGACACTTAATAGATCATGTCTGCCCATTGTGAATAGCTATGTCCTACTGACACAATGTTTACCTGAAGTCAAGGTAATAAAGATGCTAACTACTGAAAAACATATTGTTGAAGTGGATTTGTCATTACTTACGTCAAAAATGGTTGCGTGTGATGTCAGCACATCTTTGCCTGCCTTCTGCTGCACTGGTCCTGTCGGCTGGTAGAAGGGGTGGTAAGGGATCATCATCCTCATCTGAGTCTGGCTCTGTGAGTTCCACTGGTATGCCCCTGGTGGTTGCTATGTTGTGCAGGATAGCACATGTGGCCACAATTTTGCATGTTGTCTCAGGGCTGTACTGGAGTGCACCTCCACTCCTATGGATGCACCTGAAACGTCTCTTCAGCAGCCCAGAAGTGCGCTCCACCACGTTGCGGGTAGCCCTATGTGCAGCATTGTACCTCCTCTCTGCTGGGGTGGCAGGGCTCAGGTAGGGCGTTAGCATATAGGTGCGCACTGTGTAGGCACTGTCTCCTGAATGCACAGAGAGTACAATGAGTACATTTGCTGTCTGACTTTATGCTTAAATCAATGCATTATTGTGAACTATCAAATTACCTAGTAGATATCCTTCCCCAAACTACCCAGCTACCAGTCGTGTGTATCCTGCTGTGGCGAAATATGTAGGAGTCACGTGTGTTCCCTGAGTATCTGGCCACGAGATCAGTTTTGATGTAGGAGGCATTGCATATCACCTGTATGTTCATGGAATGATGTTTTTTACGGTTGTGATACACATACTCGCTGGATGATGGTGGACAGAGTGCTACATGTGTCCCATCAATGGCACCTAGCACATGTGGGAACTGTGCTATCTGGTCAAATTAACTTTGGTTTGTTGTACTGCCTGTTGGGGAATCTGATTTACAGTTGTATTCTGCTCAGCATGGCATTGAGAAATGCATTGAAATATCTAGAGAGGGCAATCTGTGATACCCCTCCAGCTGCTGCTATGACCCCTGGATAGCTGCCTGAGGCTTGTAGGTGCAGGGAGCATAATACCTGCACATGTGTGGGTATGCTATTGGTCCTGTGTGTTGTGCACTGCAGCATGGGTTGTAGCTCAGCTATCAGGTCAAGTATCATGGCTGAGCTAAACCTGTACTTATCCAAAATGTCCTCCTCAGTCTGGTTAAAAAGGGTTATGCGCACTCTGAAAATTCACTCTAGTCTCCTCCACTCTCTCCTCAAACCTGCCAAGATTCTCATTCTCCTCGCCATGACGTAGAGTGCAGCCATTGTGGAAGCGGGCCTGTTTATATAGGTTGCACCTGGTTACCACCTGGTTTCAGTTTGTGGTAATTTGCATGTGCAAACGGCCATTCTGCGAATAATCGCAAACTGCGATTTTTTGCTACATCGCATTGCAAATCCATTTTTGTGTGTTGCAATCTGCCTCTCGCAAATAGCGGCATGATTTTGTAAATCGCTGTCTGCGATTCGCTAAACTGTATCACAATTAGCGCTTCGCTAACAGCGATTCGGTAAATCATGTTGCTTTTTGCGATACGCTGCTTGCGACATGCAAATTTGTCTCTCATTCGCAAAAATTTGCAGTTTTGGGGATTTCTAAAATTCACACTGCGAATGTGTTTCATACATTGTGATACACATTTTTGCATTCGCAAACGGACATTCGCACCATTTGCGAATGCAAAATCCTTTGATACATCTAGCCCTAAATGCTCAGGAAAATAAGGCAGTACCGCGATGAAGTCACATTTGTATACACGTGGAAACCGGAGTCTTTTTGTTTTTGACTTTCATGAGCCAGACTAAGGATTCTGTCATCAATTGAGTTTGGATATCAAGCAGTGATTATCATGGATTATGGTGAGTAGACGTCGATCTGGTTCTGATTGAAGTTTTTTATCACGGAGGAATGGTAATGAACCCCATGTCTGATTTTTCAGGTTACCCCTTAAGAGGAAGGTTTCATTATAGGATTCTAAGACAACATTAAGTGGACATGAGGTATATTGGTGATGACCACAGTCTTTTATCATCTACCACCTAGTAATGTTGAGTTTAGTGGTATAAATAGTGTTTAGTTTGTGTTTTAGTGATCAACAGTTCTGAGTCCTAAAGAGAACCCAAAAAAAGGTTATAGGTTCGAAATACATTGACATGTGTGCAGCCAACGGATGCATGAAACAATAGGTGCTGGTAATCAGGGCTGAAGGGACTTAATGTGAAGAAAGTTGTAAACCTGGTTTTGACTAGCGCAGCACTGATTGGTTACTGGGCCCATTGTGCAAGGTGTTTTGAGTTATTTGTACAGAGTGTCATAAAGTAGTACCTCTTAGTGAACAGCTAAAATTCATAACTGACATATTTGTTTGTTGTCCTATATGTTATGTTTGTATGAAATGTCATTTTTTGTGATGTGGGGTAGTGTAATGTATTACAATATATTTCTATGATATATTCATATTTTTCTTTTGTGTATGATAATCTTTATCAAAATGTGTTATGATCAATGACTCAAAATAATAAATGGTGGTCAGTATTATTGAATATAATGGTCATGAAGGAAACTAAGGGTGTGTAGCAGTAGCGTCAGTACTGGCACTTGTGAGATGTTGAACTTTTAGAAAGTTGGCGTTTCCCTGCCTTAGCCATTTGGTGCCTCCAGCCTGTCTGTAAGTCACATAACTGGGTGTGGCTGACAGCTGGACTTTATGTATTCCTCCTACACAGCCACACACAATGGGGAGCTTAGATATGACTAGATGAGCCATCACTGGCAGGATGGGAGAGGGTTTTGGGGCCCAGTGCCCTGTCTCCACACAAAGGGCTGCCTATGCACTGTAGTTAATTTGGAGCCAGAATCAAGAAGGCAGGGCACTTGTGCACTTCAAAAGCATACCACTAGAAGCTTCTTTCCAGTTCAAAGACCCAACTAGGTATAAATATTGGACCTCAAATACAACAACTTCTGTACACTTCTGGACCTGTGGATACTCTGCAAAAAAGAAGGACTGTTGTGCTGCTGAAAGCACTGCCATCTGCTGGACTGCTGTTCTGAAGTAACTGCTCCCCTTCTATGCTGACCTGCTGCCTGCGACCCTCTTGCCTGCGTGAGAAGAAGTGGACCTGCATCTCTTGAACATAGAATGACTCTAAGGGCTGGCTGGCTGCCAACCTTATCTAAAGCCTCAGGGACATAACAGGCTTCCAACAAACCCACACTTGCTCCTGGAATCTGCCACCTCTGAATCTTCCTTGCCAAGTGCTGTGGATCCAGCAAAAGTGGCGCATCTCCTCTGCTGCATGGGGCAACCCGAGCAGAACTGTCGTACCTCTGCTACTGCATGGATTGGACTCATTACAAAGCCATACATTGCCACCACAACCCGCAACACATTTGGTACCATCAGTGTGTGATGCACCCTTGGTGCAGGCCCTCGCATCCCTTGTCGAAGCCAGCCTGGATAACAAAGCTGTACTCCACTTCGTAGTCTCCCAGCACATCAGGACCAACGCATTGCCCCAAATGCATGGCACATCCTAGATTTCTGACTTTGTATCGCAAGCCCCTTCCACGGGACCCTCGATGATTACACAAATTCTTGCATCACAGCCTTGCCGCATTTTCAAACTGATGCATTGCTTTGGCTGCACAAAGCATCTTTGACGCGGATCCACAAAAAAAAGGTCAGCAAATCAGGATTTAAGTTACTTTTTCCAGCTGGCCTAACTGGATCCCTGCAGCCAGCCCTCACTCCATTACTTGTGACTTTGGACTTTAGCAAACTTGATGTATACCCCATCTGCTGTATTATGATTCCTGTTGCATATAATGGAATCGTAATAGGACATGACAGAATATCCATCACATTTGTGATGAAATAACCCCATCCACCTAAGTCAGGCCCTTAGTCCCAGTCCGGCATGAACAGTTATCCACAATTGACGTTTTGTGCATTTTTGCACTATTTTTACTCAAATTTAATATCCCTGGTTCTGCTCTTCGGATGTTTGTTGTTATGGTCTTCTTTTATTTATTAAAGCAAGTTATTTTTTAAAAACTTTGTGTAAGATCCTTTTTTGTGCGATGTTTTCAATGTGTTACTATTTGGAATGTTACACAAATACTTTACACATTGCCTCTAAGTTAAATCTGACTGCTCTGTGCCAAGCTACTAGAGGGTTGAGCACATGTTAATTTAGAGTTGGCTTCTGCCTCCTGTGACAAGGATTGTGGTTGCTGCTTGACCTGGGGTCACACCCTAGTCAACCAACAACCCAATGTCTCATATTGGTGATCAGCAATGAGGGTTAGGACTTGTGCTTGTGCAGTGCCATACAATGATTTGATGCTCACAACCATCCCATATCTAAGAGCAATTACAATTTAAATTCTCTTTGATTGACTTTTTGTTTTTCCAAATGCTTCATCTGACTATTATGTCTGAAACCACAAATTCAAGGATGGAATTCAGCCTGGCCAACATGGATGTCATGGATACTGTGTCCCAGCTTGAGGTGATGTGCAAGGAGAGGGGACTTCCAGTGAACAGCACCACCAAAAGGGTTGAGCTCCAAAAGGCACTGAGAGCCTGGCTAGAAGCTCACCAGTCAGTGGTGGAATCCAGAGAAGGGGATGGTGTGATGGAAGGACAAGGAGAGGGTCTCCCTTAGATGCAGCCTTAAGCTGAGGGGGATAACTTGGCCCATAAAGTGGAGCCCCTCCCAGGTCTTCTGGCAGCCTGTCCTCAGAGGAGCTGAAAGATAGGTTGGAGAAAAGAGAGTTCAGACTTGAGATGGATGGAGATTAATCCTTCAGACTCAGGATGGAAGAAAAGAAACTGACCATGGAGGCAGAACAAAAGAAGGCTGAGGGGGCCTTAAAAAGGCATGGTCTGAGGGTGCCTTGGAAAAGGAGACGGCTGACAGTGTGCCTTGGAGGAGAGGAGATTTACCATGGAGGAAAGGAGGATGGCTCATGAGCTAAGTCTCAAAGAGCTGGACATCAGAGTTAAGCAGGTGGACTCCATTAATAATGGTGGCAGCATACCTACATTGTCCTCTGAAGACCAGAGTGTCCATATTCCTAAGGTCTGGTGCCTGGCTTTGTAGTGTGGGATGACATTGGCAAGTGGTTTGAAGCTTATGAATTTCTTTGACAGAAGCTTAGGATCCCTGAGGAGGATTTGGGAGCTAGTCTGTGGAAGCATATCCCTAGCAAAGGGAGAGAGACTCTACTGCCCTAGAGAAGGAGATCAGGATGAGATACCATCCCATCAAGGAAGCCCTTGTCAGGAAGTATGGCCTTACACCAGAGAAATACAAGCAGAATCTAAATTACATCCGGAAACTGGCCCATCCGACCTGAGAGGATTTTGTAGATTCCTTTTGCAAGGCACTGGATTGTTGGGTGAAGTGCAGTGAAGTAAATTATTAGTAGGGGATGTATAATTTGATTGCAAAGAAGCATATGTTCACTTGTTGTTTTGGTCTTATGCGCCAACACCTGATTGATAGTAAGCTCACTGACCCTAAACAGCCACTCACAATGGGGAGCTTCGATGTGATTGGATAGGCTAACCCTGGAAGGATTGGAGGGAAAAGCTGGGCCCAGCCCCATTAAGCCCTTGAATGGGTTGTGTCCTGCCTCCACTTGAAGGGCTGCATATCCCATGTAGTTAGTCAGGAGCCAGGCACATAAAAGCAGGGCACCTGTGCATTTCAAAGGCATACCTCTAGATGCTTCTCTCCACTTCAAAGGCACAACTGGGTATAAATACTATATCTCACATACCACCACTTCTGTACATTTCCGGACGTATGAATACTCTGCCAGGAAGAAGGACTGCTGTGCTGCAGCCACTCTGTAAACTTACGCCTAGAAGGAACAGCTGCCCTGCTGTGCTGACCTGCTGCCTGTTGCCCTCTTGCCTGGGTGAAAAGAATTGGGTCTTCATCTCTGGAATTCAGAACCCATAGAGATTTCAAGGGCTAGGTTATTGGCCTACTGATTTAAAGCTTCAGGAACAGAACAGGCTTCCAACAGCCTTGCACCTGCTTCTGGACTGGGAACCCTGTAAAGTGGAGCCACCCCAGTCTGTGACCCTTGGAAGAGGGCTTAAGGTGCTCTCCCAGCCTCTGTGGATCCAGCAGAACTGACACATCTCCTCTGCTGTGCTGTGTAACCCTGAGCAGACCTGACACATCTCTGCTGCTGCATGGATTGAACAGGTTGCAAAGATCAGCATCACTGCCATAATTCAAAATACCTTTGGAAACAGCACTGCGTGATGCATCCTCGATCCAGGCCCTTACAACCCTTGTTTACAGCAGCTTTGATGACAAAGCTGAACTCTGCATCGCAGCCTTGCACCTCTTTGGATCCAACGCACTGCCTGAACTGCACACTGCATCCTTGACGTCGGACTCACAGATATTCAATGACGGTGCAGGTCATCGCATTGCAGCCTCACCATTTCTCGAAACCAACACATTGTTTTCGCTCCACAACTCATCTTCAACGTGGATCCTTGCAGATCCCCAAATCAGGATATAAAGGGGCATATTTATACTCCGTTTGCGCCGAATTAGTGTCGTTTTTTTCGACGCAATTTCGGCGCAAAACCAACGCCATAATTATACTTTGGCGTTAGACGCATCTAGCGCCAAAGTATGAGGAAAGAGCGTCATTTTTTTGCGTGAACGCCTTCCTTGCGTTAATGAGATGCAAGGTAGGTGTTCCCGTCCAAAAAAATGACTGCGACACAAATGCGTCGTATTTATACTCCCGGGCAAAAATCACGCCCGGGAGTAGGCGTGGCAAAAAACCCCGCATTTGCGCCTCTTTTTAACGCCTGGGTCAGGGCAGGCGTTAAGGGACCTGTGGGCTCAAAATGAGCCCACAGCTGACCTCCCATGCCCCCAGGGACCGCCCCTGCCACCCTTGCCCACCCTAGGAGGACACCCAAGGATGGAGGGATCCATCCCAGGGAGATTCAGGTAAGTTCAGGTAAGTATAATTTTTATTTATATTTTGGCATAGGGGGGCCTGATTTGTGCCCCCCTACATGCCTCAAGGCCCAATGACCATGCCCAGGGGACATAAGTCCCCTGGGCATGGCCATTGGGCAAGGGGGCATGACTCCTGTCTTTACTAAGACAGGAGTCATGTAAATGGAGTCTGGGCGTCGTTAAAAATGGCGCAAATCGGGTGGAAGCGATTTTTTAGCGTCAACCTGACTTGCACCATTTTTAAGACGCCCTAACGCCATTTTCCCCAACGCCGGCGCTGCCTGGTGTACGTGGTTTTTTTCCACGCACACCAGGCAGCGCCGGTCTGCTAGCGCCGGCTAACGCCATTCAATAAATACGGCGCCCGCATGGCGCTTCAGAATGGCGTTAGCCGGCGCTAAACTTTTTGACGCTAAACTGCGTTAGCGCAGTTTAGCGTCAAAAACTATAAATACGTGCCAAAGTACTTTATTCAGCAGACCTAATTGGGTCCACATAGCTGGCTCATACTCCATCATGGTGGGCCGGATCTTGTGATTTTTTTCCCAGTCTGACACAACCAGATACCCAGAGTTGGTGCTTTGTGCTTTTTGATGCTATTTTTACTAGAATTTTTAAAACTGTATGTCTCTTGTTCTACTACCTGAATTTTTGTCATTTTGGTCTTGTTTTATTTATTCATGAAAGTTCAATCTTTCCAACTTGGTGTGCGATCCTTTATGTGTGGTGTTGTCACTTTATTACTGTTTGAAGTGTTGCACAAATACTTTACACATTGCCTCTAAGTTAAGCCTGACTGCTGTTTGACAAAGCTACAATAAGATTGAGCATAGCTTAATTTAGGGTTGGCTTGTGCCTCACAGTGACAAGGATTGTGGTCGCTGGTTGACCAGGCCTCACATCCCAGTTAACCAACACCCCAAGGCCCTTAGTTGGAAACCACCTCTCATGGACGAGCTTCACTCTTCTCTTAACTCTGACTCTTCCACTCTCCTCAAACTCAACTCCTGCAAACTGTTTACTAAACGTTTTCATCTAAAGGTCAAAGTAAGCTGCCATCTCACCAACCACCAAGCCGATTTTCCTCCATTGCTGCTGCTTGCTCACCAAAGTGTTTTCCACATTTGAATGCAAGGAGGAGTGATATCACAGCCCTTAGAGCTTCTATTTTAACCCAAATTATTTTAGCTCAAAATACTGTGCAAGCTGCATTTTGTCAGCATGCAACCTATATCAGGTTTTCACAGGTGCATAAGTGAGGAAAGGACCATTCCTTTACAACCTCCAATACCAGCAATTGTCAAACAATTAATTTATTGCACTCTAGGAGAGTTTACTACTTTTATCCAAAGAAGTGTAAAAAGACACTACCAACGCATTTCAACCTCTCGGTCATGTTCACAGTTTACAAAGAACACTTTCCCATGAGGCTCTATTTATAGTTCATTTTCCCTATAACCACCCAAGTGAATTATGGGACATGTAGTTACCCTAAAAACTCAAATAACAGCCAAAAAGTGTAAACAACCCAATCCACCTTTTTTTGTTGATTTTTTGAACATCCCAATTTAACTATATAATAAAAACATGCCAACAGAGATTTATAATAATAGTTATCACATATCAAAGAGTGGAAAATGTGTTTTCAATTTCTAGGATGATATTTGTAATGTCTATAGAGTGTATAGGATATTAAATAATGATTATATCTAGTACAATATTGGAAGGTACTGATATTCTATTGATATTAACCAGATTTTCAGGAAACTTATCTTCCTGATGTATATCAGTAAAATATATGTAGTTGGATATAGTTATCCGAATGAGATCTTAGTAATCATACATATATCTATCTGCCTCTATATATCTAAGGACCTATACAGTATAAGCATGATGCTCCCCTTAGTCTATATTTGAGTACATTCCGTATCTATACCTTCAACTTTATTAAATAATTAGGTCAACCTAATATCAATTTTTCATGACCACTCAGTACCTATCCCCCCTTGATGTTACCACTCTCTTTGTCTGTTACTTCCCTAAACTAACTCAGATTATACTTGTTGCTTTTATAACCACAAATATCATCCTAATATGTTTTTGGCTTTCTCCTCATAAATGATAATGAAGTTCTTCATCGCCATTGAGTCCCCTCAGGATCTTAGTTTTAAATTGTACTAATCGGGATTCCAAATGTCTCAACTTGAGCTCACGATTCCCTCCTCTTTCATTATGCTCAACAGTCGCAATACCGAAGAATGTTTGTCCAATTTTTGTCTTTATGTGTATGTAAGTGTTTTGCCATAGCATAATTTACATCCTTATTTTGCATGTGTTCAAGTATACATTTCTTTAAGGGACAGATTGTCCTCCCCATGTAGCGTAACCCATAGACACATTCAATTATATATACTACGTGGGTGGTGTTGCATGTGATTCTCTTTGTAATTCTTATCAGATTGCCCTTAAAGTCTGAATATTCTCTTGTGTTCACACCTATCCGACAGGTCTTACATTTGCCGCAGCAAGTAAAACTTATTGTCTGAGTCTGTAGCCAGTTCGAAGGCTTGTTTAGCTGGAAGTGACTGTTCACCAGAAGATCTTGTAAGGATGATACCTTCCTATATGTCACCATAGGCCTTTCTCCAACAAGATTTCCAATGTCGGGATCTTTTCCCAGTATTTATTAAGTATCTTCAAAATCAGATGGTTTTCTTTGCTAAATATCATAATCTTTCTTATGATAGAATCTTTATTATCCTTATTCAGTTTAGGTTTATTCAATATTTCTTCTCTCGTTTTGGATCTCGCTTTACATTCTCCCAAGTTTATATCTTTTGGTTTATATTTTCTTTGAATAAATCTTTGTTGGATTTCTCTAAATTAAGATTCCATTTCATATTCTGTAGAGCAATTGCGTTTGATCCTGATGAACTCTCCATATGGTATGCTTTTCTTCAAAGATGTTGGGTGGATGCTATCTCCTTGTAATATACTGTTTGTAGAAGTGGCATTATGATGTAATGTTGTTTCAATCTTGTTATTCTCAATATATACTTGAACATCTAGAAATTTAACATATTGGGAGCTGATATTGTGGGTAAATTGTAAACCCACTTCATTTTTATTCAAACGTTCAAAATATTGTACAAATTCCTTTTAAGATCCATTCCAAATGATTAATAAATCATCAATATATCTCAGCCACATAATGGCTTTTGCTGCAAATTCCTCATTCTCTCCACTCCATGCCACATGTTTTTCCCACCATCCCATCATCAGGTTCGCAAAGCTGGGCAAAAAGGAAACTCCCATTGCTGTCCCATAAACTTGAGCATATAACTGATGATTAAAGAGAAAAATATTGTTCCTTAGACACAAGTCGATTATCTTCATTAGCATTTTTGAATGTTTCAAATACTTAATATCCTGCTGTTGTAAATAATAATGTACTGCCATCAAACCCATTTCATGCTTGATTGAGGTGTATAGGGATAACACATCTATAGTAACATATTTATATTCTGATTCCCAATTAATTCCCAAAAGTGCTCTTAGAAATCCCCCTGTATCTTTGATGTAGGAACTTAAGCTCGTTACTTTCGGGGCTAAGAAGGAATCTACATATGTTGATAAATTCTCATACAATGCGCCACAGCTGGAAATTATCGAACGACCAGGTGGTTTTTCCAAGCTTTTGTGAATTTTGGGGAGAAAGTAGATTGTAGGCATGATTGGATTATCATTACTCAAAAAGGATCTCCCATCCTTATTTAGCAAGCCCTCACCATACCAAGTATCCAGCAATTGTTTTCATTGCATGGTTAATTGTTTAATTGGGTTTCCTTTTAGTTTTAGATAATGATTTTTAATATTCGATTGCCTATGTTCTTCTTTCATATAATCTTGTTTATCCATAATCACTATGTTTCCCCCTTTGTTGGCCGGTTTGATTTCCAAGTTTTGATTTTCCATCAATACTTTAAGAGCCTCACGTTCCTGTTTGGTTATGTTTTCCCTTGTCACATGTTTGATTTCATGTAGTCTTTCTAGATCTTCAACCACCAGGTCATGGAATGTATCCATCCTATTTCCCGGTGATAATATTGGACACAATTTAGATCTAGGTTTCAGATATGTATAGCAATGTCCATCAATATTTATGCTGAATTCTTCCAATACTTGTGTTTCCGACAATTCATGATCCTCAAGGTTATGCATCAAATCGTATGCTGTTTTAACATCTGATTTCTGTTCAATAATTAAATTAGTCAATGGCGTGCTCGGTTCATCTTGTCATTGTTCTCCTGATATTTATTTGGAGAAAAATTTGGCCAGTTTAAATTTTCGCACAAATTTATATAAGTCAATCCTTGTTTCAACATGATCATAGTCCATCTCCGGACAGAAGGACAAGCCTTTGTTAAGGAGGGTCATTTCTTGTTGCATCAATTCATGGTTTGAAAGATTTACAATCAGATTCTCAATTAAGTTACTATCCATTACTTGATTTTGTTGGTTTGTTTGCTTCTCAATGGATAGCTTTTTGCTCTTTCCAGACCCCCTTCCTGTTTTCCAATACTTCCTCGATCCCATGTGACTTTCCTTCCTTGACCTCAGATTTGGCACCGTCCCCCTCCCCTTGGTGTTCTTTGATCCATGTAGACTAGTTTCATTTCATCTAAAAAAGTAGTCTTCCTTGTTGGTACTAATATTTCCTCTCCCTCCCTTAATTCCACATTTGATTCACTGATAGATGTTTCTGGAGATTGCATCTTCTTATCTAAAATGTTGGGATTTTGTTGTTTCAAATCTTTTCGCAAATGTTAAAATTCTTCCAGTTTCATAGTCAATTTCATCTCTTTCAAACTTTCTTTGTTTTCACTCTTCAATCATTTTTTCATACTTTTCCAGAGTAGCATCCATAGTTTGTCTAAATTTGTTACTTTCTTCTTCTTAATTTGATGCTTCAATCTTCTCCTCCATTTCCCTTATTTCCTTCAAGATTGATTCTAGATCCTTCCTGGCATACTTGATGATAATACGCATCATGTTCTTCAAACACTCCATACTGTTTGCACCCCATTCTTCAAACATTTCCGATTTGGTATCTGGATGGTTTGATAATGTAAAGATCCTTAGCCCTCTTGGAACTCTGTCAACTTCTATATATTTTTCCAATGTTAATACCTTCCAGCTTTTTGTAATTTCCTTCTTCAATAGGGGTTTCAATTGAATATACAAATGCTTCAAATTATTCTCTGTGTGAACTATTGCTGATGTCTCAGTTGTCCCCGTTGTTACCTTTTTCCCTTTTGAAAACAGACATTCTGCACTTTGTAATCTCTTGGACACTCCCATTTCCATTTTTCTACACTTAAGGCTTCTCACTGTTGACACTGTGATTCTACTATTTTGAACATACACCCATAAGGTGTTCAGGTAGGTGTCTATTATAACCAAAACCTCTATTTTAGTTTGATGGTTATATACTGTCATTAACTTATTTTTCTTTCCCAGAAAAAAGATTCTCTCCTGATCTGCTTTACACGTTTTGGCTGTTATTTGAGTTTTTAGGGTAACTACATGTCCCATAATGCACTTGGGTGGTGCTAGGAAAATAAACTATAAATAGAGACTCATGGGAAAGTGTTCTTTGTAAACTGTGAACAAGACCGAGAGGTTGAAACGTGTTGGTGGTGTCTTTTTACACTTCTTTGGATAAAAGTAATAAACAATGCAACAAATCAATTGTTTGACAATTGCTGGTATTGGAGATATATATATATGTATAAATGCATATATATATATATATATATATATATATATATATATATATATATATATACACGTATATATATGTGTGTATATATATATACAAGTATATGTATGTGTATATATATATCTATATATGTATATATATATATATATATATATATATATATATATATATAGATCATGATCATGTTAAGATTCAAGTAGCAAACCAGATGATAGTGTGCTCCTGAGTCAATTCAATTTGCTGTTGACTATTGCTTAGCCATATATATTGGCCTAACGTTATATCAAGTGAAATGCTTATAACATTCCAAAGTGATGCAGGGTATCTCATTTCATATTAATACATCTTTAAACCAATTACATCCCAGCTAAAAATGTTCTACTGGAACTTTGTGCAAGCCAGAATTACATTCAAGCACCTATACATCATTTGCAAATGCTTATAAGGTCCTATATCTAAATACCTCCAAGAGTAAATCAAATGTTACTATCACACCTATCAACTCCACTCTGCCAGACGCAACTTATTGATCAATACTAAATACAGATACAAAAGCATAGCCAAAAACCCTTTGCAGTAAGAGCACCGCACTAACAAATGCTACCCATGAAAATGTTATGCTCACTTTGTTAAGACAGAAAAAGTCAAGTTTAGGTTCCCCTTCTCCATGTTCTTGTAATGCTGTGATTGCTATATATTTGCCCCTGGTTACTTGTAATCATAACCCCCGGCCCTCAAGTTATCCAACGTACCATAAATTTGAACAATTATTAAGAGAAATGTTCTCTTTTTGCTTGGCCCACCCCATTTTTTTCTGCTGACTCATATTGCTGACTTTTTACCTTTGCACACTGAGGAACCTTCTGTTCATTCCCCCATTTATGAGATCTGACCTTTCAAACATGGTAACATTTGCTATTCCCCAATATTGTAAATACACCATTGGCATGGAAAATACATTTCACCTGTGGACTGTAGCACATATTGTGCCATCCACTAGGCTGACCAGTAAAGCATTGCTTCGGACCTACATGTGCAACATTTAAATTTAAAGGCAGGACAGTCAAAATAATACTTTTTGACAGGAAGGAATCCTACCTTTAAATACTGCATACATCACCTCTACGAAGGCCTTGTAACCCACAAGATATGGAGCGTAGGCCCATATTTATGGAAAGTTAGCATCACCTTAGCGACATTTATGTTAACACTAAAGCGGCACTAACTTAACTTCATATTTATATTTTGACGCTAGATACGACTAGAAACCAAATATTGGAGTTAGCGCCATTTTCAGGAAGCATTAACCCACCTTGCGTCTTATTGCAATAATGAGATGCAAGGTAGGCCTTCCATTCTTAAAAATGATGCTATCCCCCAGTGCCATATTACATTTCTAATGGTGAAACGAGACACACCTAAGAGGCGGACCTAAATAATGGCACTAAGCCCGATTAGCATAATTATTTAACACCTGGTCAGACCTGGTGTTAATGGGCTGCTAGGCCCATTTCCATGGGGAAACACCGTGGAGTAGGCGCAAAGTTGCCCACCCCAACCCCCAGCATCACCACCACCCACACCACCGGGACACTACAGGAGAAGGGAACCCAACCTAGGTAGGTTGCAGGTCAGAGTCCATGCGTAAGTGTGGTGTGCCACCCTTACAAGGGGCCCCCTGGCTGGCACTGGGCATGTTGGGGTTGTCCTGGGGACATCAGTCCCCTTTGGTGGGCATTGGGGTTTTGGTAAAGACTCCTGTTTATAATTAGACAGGAATCATTTATTTACTGCTTATACGTAAAAAAATGACACTAGGCTGACTAGCGGCAGATATTTTGCCGCTAACCAGCCTACCATCATTTTTGACTCACCAGTGCCATTTTCCCTAACACCATACATCACTGGCTAGCCTTTTTTTTATGAGATGTTAGCCATTCTTTAGCACCATCATGTGTCATTTCTTAAATATGGCGCACGCATGACGTTAAGGAATAGTGTTAGCTTGCATTTAATTAAATGCCGCACAGCTGCGCTATTGCAGTTGTGTGCCATTTTTCCTGAATATGGGCCTTAGTGTTTAAAAGTGGACTATGTAAAAATGTAAGGTTGGCATGTTCCTTTTCCTCTGTATATGATTGTAGCTGTTTCTAATAGAATAATTAAATTACATTAAAAATGCTACATTTTGCAATTTTGGTTTAGAATAAGCTGTGTCGTTCATTCATCCATCCACTGTTATTAATATTAATAAAAAATCCAACAGGTCAAGGCTGAAGCTGGATGTGCATATCTATACATCTACATGTATATCTAAATATGTAGTAGAAGGCGGTAGCCGAAACGCGTAGACATTTCAGTGGAGACAAAATTGCTTTGATCACAATTAATAATAAAGCAGACTAATTATATTAGATGAAATTGGTTTCCTTTTTGGAGCCATAATTGATTTGGTGCAGCCGTTCGATGAGCAGTTTAAACTTGTTTGTGGATAATATATATATATATATATATATATATATATATATATATATATTTACATATATATATGTGCGTGTGTGTGTTTATACATGTATATAAATCCATATGTGTACAATATATATAAAAATTACATATAATATATATGTATTTAAATATATATGTGTCTATACGTATGTACACATATATATCTATCTATCTATATGTATATATTTTATATATATATATATATATATTACAGAAAAGTTATATTTATGAAAACATCTGCCCATACAAACCATACTTAAATCACACAAACATTACAAAGATATAGTTTTAACTTTATTTTACAATTTACACGCCACATTCACATTACTATGAGTCACCCACCTATGTACACAGTGTTACTTATAGCTTACATTTTAACTTAACACACCACCTTGAAATTACGATGTCCAGCAGTTTTGTACACAGTGTTCTCACCTCAATTTTCATGCTAGATAAACTGTATATATTTAGCTATGATTCTTGTTGTGCATCGAAATTTGGCATAAGAAGGTGGCGACCGGTGGAGTACGGGGGGGACCGGGCAGCCCCCACTGGTACTAATTTTTAAACGTGGTGGTGGTCACCAAGGCTCATAAGGAGGTCTCTGTGTGCCCTCCTCCTTTTTTTTAAAAATGCCTCCGGGGCTCAGCTGTTTAAAAAATGCCCCATGGACCTGGCGCATCTGGAGTCTTTTTCCACACTTGTTTTTCTTTCATATTTACAGTGAAGCAGAGTCCCATGACGGCTGCCCACACTTCCAGGTTGGAGTGTTGGCAGCCAATAAGAGCTCTGTATTTCCCTGCACATTATCATTCACAAAGTCATCGGGGAGAATCAGCGGCCGTAGATATACAAATTTCAATTATCTTATATTTCCCAATATCTACTGAACTGATTTACACCATACCAGCCACCAAAATAGCCTAGTTGTGGTTGCCACTCAGTAGTTATATTTAGGGCTTTTTTCCCCATAGACAAAGCATTTTTTGTTTTGCCAATAACTTTGGTGCCACTTTATGAATCTTCACAAAATGTTCAAAACGAATAGTTTGGTCAGTTCAGTTACTATCTTGAAATTTCCAGGGTGATCTGTCAAGTGGGGTACGAGAAAAATGTGGGGTCCCAAAACACATTTTTTTCCGTTTTAAGTCAATGGGACGTTTCAAATTTGTGAACACAACTACATCCCAAACAGCTGAATGGAATTTAACCCAGATCTTGGTCCCGAAAGCACGCTTTTTGTGATTTGGTGTCTATCCATTCAGTAGTATAGGAGAGTTTTAAAAATATAGAAATCTAGGGATGTAGCTACTCCACTGATTCAACTGTTCTCAAGCTGATATATGATTGGCTGCCAACATGTCAACAAGGAAGTTTTGGCAGCCATTTTGGGACTCAGCTTCAGCCAAGTCCCTGAAAAAAAAAAAATAAGAAAAGCAGCCAGGGTAGAGTCATCCTGACCCCTTAGCTATTGTGCTGGAATCCTAGAGAGTGCTACAAAGCATTTTGTTTAAAATGTCAGACAAATCAGTGAATCCCGTGCTTTTGTTTTATGGGACCACTGGGTGGGCTAGGTTCCAGGGGCATTTAGAAAGGAGAGAGGGCTTAAATTAGCCCTGGGGACCACCACCTTCTCGCACTGATTTATGTTATAGGTGCAGGGGCAGCCCGTGTCCTGGGGACCGCCGCCTCCCGGGGGCAAAATGCTTTATTTGCATTGGGGAGGCCCTACGACCTCCCCCACAATACCAGACACCACCACATCCCTGTGGAGATAGATAACATCTTTGTGGGGTAGCCCTGTGACCCTCCAGTACCTCAGGGACTACTACCTCCCCGGGGCTAAATGCTTTATCTGTGTGGGGGAGGCCCCAGGGCCTCCAAAACAGCCCATGGTACCTCACCTCCCTGAGATGATAGATGAAATATGTATGGGGGAGCCACATGCCTCCCCCATGTTCTGGGAACCACCATCTCCGAAGGCTTGAACTTAATGTAAGGGAGGCCACATGGCTATCCCCACAGCCCCAGGGACTGCCACCTCCGTGGGGTATTGATACATTAGAATGTGGTGAGCTGTCTGGCTTCCCCGCAGGCCTGGGGGCGACCACCTCCAGTGGCTTTAATAAATTAATGAAGGGGATCTGTGGTGGTCCCCCGGCGCTAGGGGCCACCAACTCCCTGGGGTTATTTCCTTGTTGATCCCATCAAGGATCCATTAATGGTCCTGGGGACCACCACCCCAGGGTAAGCTTCTTCTATCTCCCAGGGGTGCCGACCCCTGGGCCTTAGCTGTTTGCTGTAACTTCGTAGCTGCTTTGACGGCTGCCACAAAGTCACAGCCAACACTCCGCTTTGAGTAAGCGAGAGCTGTGAAACAGAGGAAACAATCACTTTTGCGGACAGGGAGCTGCATGTTTTCCAGCTCCCTGTCTGCAAAAGCATTGCCGGCTTCTGCAGGAGGTGGGAGCGGCTGGTCTGAGGGGGCCTTGATGCTCCCCCCACAGTCCACAATGCATACACTGGAGGGCACCCAGGATTGAGGCGAGGCCCCAGGGGTTGGGGTGCCAGGGGCCAAAATCAGCTGGGGGAGGGGGCCCTCCACCAAAAATTAATATTTAAGCCAGGCCCGGGTGGATGGGGACCCCAGTGCTGAGATCAATTTAGAGGGGTGAGCCATGTGGACCCCATCTACTCCAAAAAATAATTATTTAGGCTGGGCCCTGGGGGATGGGGTCCCTGGGGCCAAGATTGGCCTGCAGATGGGGGCTGTTCGGCTAGGTATGGTGGTTGGCTGCAGGGCCTGGCTGCAGGGCTGATGGGCTCGCTTGGCCTGCCCACACCCCAGTGAGTACCACCTCCCCAGGGCAAATGCTATTAAATAGATGCAGGGGGGCCTTGACAGCACCCCACCACCCCAGGGATTGCCACCTCCCTGGGGCAAATGCTCATTAATGTATGCATGGGGGCCCATGTGGCCCCGGTGCCCAGGGGACCACCATCTCCTCAGGGCAATAAATATAATGTATGAGGGGGTGTTCACCCCCCAAAGCCTCAGGGACTTCCTCCTCCCTGGGGGCAATCAATACTCCCTGGGGTTCAGTTAACTGAATGTAGGGGGTCCATCGCAGATCCCTACCCAAAGGGACCACCACCTCCACGCGGCCAACTTTCATGCAGCCATAGATTGACCTGGGGACCGCCATACCCCACGAGCAGCTCCTGCTACCTTGTGAGGTGTCCACCCTTGGGAGGTAAGTGTTTGCTTTTGCTAGAAGAGAGCTGACAGCTTCACCAAGCAAAAGCAAACATGACTCCACTTTCAGCAAACGGGAGCTGTGAAGCTGCTCCCACTTGCTGGAAGCAGAGTTTTCATCTCTATCCCTGCACGCAAACATGCATGCTAGGAAAGGGATGAAAACATTGCTCCTGCAAGCAGGGAAATGCTATTTAAAGCAGCTCCCTCTTGCAGGAGCAATGCCGGCTCCCACAGGAGATGGGAGTGAGTGGGACCACGGGGCGCACGTTTAGCTAAGTTAATGCATGAGTCATGGAAATGGCCCTTTTTGCAAGGTCATTCCTAAACTTTTTGTCTCCTTCCTCCTAGTTTGTCTGACCTGTTTCTGTTAGCTTTATGACTCTGGGCCCTTTACCACTTCTACCCAGTGCTAAAGTGCATATGCTCTATGTGTAAATTGTATTCTTGATTGGTTTATCCCTGATTGGCATATCTGATTTACAAGTAAGTTCCTAGTAAAGTGCACTATAGGTGCCCAGGGCCTGTAAATCAAATGCTACTTGCGGGCCTGCAGCACTGGTTGTGCCACCCACATAAGTGGCCCTGTAAACATGTCTCAGACCTGCCACAGCAGTGTTTGTGAGTGCAGTTTTAACCTGCCAATTCGACCAGACAAGTGTACCCACTTGCCAGACCTAAACCTTCCCTTTTTATACATGTAAGACACCCATAAGGTAGGCTCTACGTAGCCCCATGGGCAGGGTGCAGTGTATGTTAAAGGTGGGCATGTACTGATATGTGTCACATGTCCTAACAGTGAAATACCGCTAAATTCTGTTTTCACTGTTGCAAGGCCTATCTCTCTCATAGGTTAACATGGGGGCTGCCTTTAAATCTCATTAAAGTAAAGATTCCCTTTGAGAGCAGATAGAAATGTGGAGTTTGGGGTCTCTGAACACACAGTTAAAAAATACATATTTTATTAAAGTTTTGTTTGGATTGTTAGTTTAAAAATGCTACTTTTCTGTGGCTCTGCCTGTTTGTGGATTCGCTGTCTGGGTCAGTTTGACAGTTGGGCTGTTTGTGAATCACCTCTAGACAGTGAGACAAAGGGAGCTGGGGTGTAGCCTGCATATCCTGATCAGCCATGTGTGTTAGAGTGGAGGGAAGAGTGGTCACTTACACCTGAATGGGCTGTGTCTGCCTCTCACAATGCAGTCCCCGACCCCATGGTGTGTGTCTGGGGCCTGGCCTGGGCAAGGCAGGATCTTGTGAACAGCAGAGACGTTCCTTTGAAGTTTGCCAACTTAAAAGGCAGAAAGGGGTATAAGTAGTTGACCCAAAACCACATACTTTAGATTTCTTCAAGATCACTTCCAGAACCAAGAGGAACTTCTGCCAAGGAAAAGAGCTGAAGAGCTGAGGAAATGTGCTGCCCCTGCCTGTGACAGTGCTTTGTTGGGCTATCCTGCAGTTGCTGCTCCTGTCTTTGAAAGGGGACAAAAATTGGACTTTGTTGAGCATTCCTGCTTGAGAAGAATCTCCAAGGGCTTGAATTGAGCTTGGCTCCTGTCGTTGAAGTCTCAGGGTCATCAAAGACTTCCCCTGCCAGCACCTGGACTCTCTGCCGGGACTCCTGCCCTGCCAAATAGTGCCCTATCTAGTCCCTGAGCCCTTGAAAGGTGAAGTTGGCAGAACAAGACCTGAAAATCCATGCACAGAGCGCCGTGCAGGAAACTTTTCAAGGCACCATCTGGAATGCAGCTGATAAACAACATGCCGCCGGCTTCGCGACTAAACTAAACGATCCACCTGCAGAGCGGCTGGAAGATTGATACATCGCGGCTGGAGAAACAACGTGCAAAACCCACATTGAGATTTTCTAACACTGTGCAACTGGATTTTCCACGCATTGTCCGTTGGTGTCAAAGTCAACCCGACTCTGCGCAGATCCGAGGTGCCCCGCCCGGGAAATCGACGCATCAATCTCTCGCAAGGGAGAAAAATGATGCTTCGCCGAACTGACCAGAGAGGAAATGATGCACAGCCTCCCTTGTGAGGAAGGAATAGACGAATCGCTGCCTTTCCAATGCATGCTCTCTCGTGCTGCTTTATTTTTTACGCTAACCAGGTACTTTGTGCAAAATCAATGTTTCCATTGTTTTCTATAGAGTAAGACTCTTATTCTTTTGAAATTTC
Source organism: Pleurodeles waltl (assembly GCF_031143425.1). Lineage (NCBI taxonomy): Eukaryota > Metazoa > Chordata > Amphibia > Caudata > Salamandridae > Pleurodeles > Pleurodeles waltl. The sequence goes on along the minus strand of NC_090446.1, from coordinate 856,375,565 downwards.
ATACCCTGACTTGTGTATGTTGGATTTTTGTCCTTTTGGTATTGTTTTATTTAGATAAATAGTGCCTCTTTTTCTAAACTGGTGTGCTGTACATTTTGTAGTGTTTTCACTGTATTACTGTGTGTGTTGGTACAAATACTTTAAACATTGCTTCTGAGTTAAGCTTGCCTGCTCGTGCCAAGCTACCAAGGGGGTGAGTGGGGGTTAACCAGATGGGTTTCACCTTTGCCCTGACTAGAGTGAGGGTCCTTGCTTAGACAGGGGTAACCTGACTGCCAACCATAAACCCCATTTCTAACAATGAGTTATAGTTACTTTAAAAAACTCCAACTACAACGGCTGAATTTCTATGGTTTTGTACGTTTAAAATGTGAGCCTAACTATAACGTCCCTGTGACTTCGTTTGTTTTAAGTGAAAATATATATATATATATATTCTCACCACAAGTTGCAAAATCAAAAATGCGCACTCAGGGCTCTTCATTCATTGCTCAATTTTATCATGTCCAACATCACGCCATGCAACACATTTCAAATGACTAGCCGTGTTTGTACATGCTCACATGTTCTAAAACAAGTCATCATTTATGTTTAAAAATATTGATAACAAACAAAGGACTAAGGCTTTCAAGGGCTCTGTAGGGCAAACGTTCAGGTCATATTGGAGGGGATGCAAAATGGTATGATGTTATGTAACACAATATAAAATCAGTTTCACAATGTTAAGACTCCTTGCCAATGTGGTATTTGTACAGTAGCAATCCACATAATAGTAAGGAAGCAGGCCAGCCAAAATAATACTGAAAAAGTGAAATTAAAATTGTACCTGTTTAAAACAAAAGCCACTTTAGAACCAAAAGCTCAGAGGAAAACAGAGGGCATTAGTACATTGAACAATACTTAACAGCAATCCAGTCCCAGGTTATTCCAAGTGCACATGTACTTCCTCAATAACATTCAAACCGCTAGGAGATTTGCTTTCTAAATCAATATTATTCCATGACTCCCTTTTACGTAAACGCAAGATTATGTCCCCACCACAATGATGTTGATCTATCCTTTTGTTACCATAATACCTTAAGCCATTCCAATTGCTGCTCTAAGTGGAGCTGTCTGGTGATGGGATAGTGTCAATCCTTATTGGTAATGACACAAATGTGTTCCAATACTTTAAACCACAAGGACATTCTATAATATAGACCACATACCATGTAGTACATTTGATGAATTGCTGTATCTTTCTCTTCTGATTAATCCCTGTAGTGAATTCTTGTCAGTTCTGAGAGTAAGTGCACACCTTGCATTTACCACAGGTAAAGAAACCTTCTAATGTTTCGGAATTGTGTTTGGTTACCAATCCTGCAGTGGTAATATCTCCACGCATCATGAGGTCTCTAAGAGATTTACTTTTTCTGCAGGTAATGGAAGGTTTGTCATTGATAAGGTTCCCTATGGCAGGGTCACTCTTCAATATCCTCCATTTTCTGGTCATTATCCTCCTCACATGATAGCTAGCCACATTAAAAGTATGAATCCAACGTAAGGTGTTATAATCAGCTTGACTCAGTTTCATGGGTTCGAACAGAATATCTTCCCTAGTTCTGTTTCTAATTTTGTTTTTGTTTTTTGAGGACCCACTCTGGATACCCATCATTCCTGAACCTTGTCTTCATAACCATCAATTGCCTTTCGAAGTCACTGTCATTATTGCAATTACATCTAGCTCTTACAAATTCCCCATAAAGAATACTCAATTTCAACCATTTGGGATGGTTACTCTTGGCATGGAGTATGATGTTGCCTAAAGTGGGTTTCCTGAGCAACATAGATGTTAATTTGTTCCCCACCACCTACACATTCACATCTAAAAAATCAATCTCAATATTACCCATCTGGCATGTGAACTCAAGATTGCAATTATTCCAATTGATTCTGATCACAAAATCCCTGGCTTCTTCCTTAGTGCCCTTCCAGATAAAAAAAAAGCTCATCTATGTACTGTACCCAAAGATGGATCTTGTTCATGTCCTCCTTAAAATCAGGGGAGGTGGCCACCTATTCCTCCCACTAGGCCTTCAGCAGATTTGCATAGCTGGAGACAAAACAGGTGTGCCTCACAGTCTCATGGGTATGGCTGTACAGCTCACCATTGAACATGAATACATTATTCTGCAAACAAAACTACATCATTTGTAAGAGCATTTGGGAATGGGCAGACAATGCTATTGGTCTTGCCCTTTAGAAATGTTCTGTTGCAGTCAACCCATCCTTATGCTTGATGCACATATACAGTGACTTATCATCCAAAGTCATGAGGAGGAAAACCTCCTCCCAATGGATTTTATTAATACATTTCAGGAAATCTTTAGTATCTTCACTATGTCATGGTAATGGGTCGGAGGAAAATACCAGCGTACTGTGAGGTGTTATCTAGCAGGCTCTCTTTGAAGGACACAATGGGCCTGCCTGATGGATTCTCTAATGGCTTATGCACCTTGGGTAACAGGTACTGAATCTGGTACAGGTATCGGGGTGGTAATTCTGTAAATACTGGCAATCTTCCACCTCAAAAAGCCCCTTGGCTTTCTAAACATTCAACAAATCCCAATATTGCACATTGGTCTCCTTGTATTCAGCCTGGGTAATCTTACTGTAACACCCTGATCCATTTAGTTGTCTCATTGCTTCCTTAATATACATGTCACTTGGCTCCACCAGTACATTGCCCCCTCTTATCAGCAGGGCACACAACAATACTTATATCATTAGCCAATTAATCAATGGCCTTTCTTTATGCCCTGCTAATATTCTCTTTGGACCTCGTGGTACACAATCTCAGTTCTCTAAGACCTATCACCATAGTTTCATGAAATACATCTATGGAGTCATATGAGAGCATGGGGTGAAGTTGGACTTGGCTTTGAAGTAATTTTTAATATTACAATTATAAACAATGTTCATATCTTAATTTCTTCAAAAATGTTTTCAGTACTCTTCCGCTCTTCTCCTTGCTGCAGGTCATACAATGTTGTCAAACAATCAATATTCCCCACTACCATCTGCAGTATCTGGTATGCTATAACTAATGCTCTGCACCTTGGTTTTGGAGCTCAACCTAAAGGCTCTTTTCAACTTAAGTTTCCTAATCAATTATCAATCGTAGCTTCCACAAAGTTACAACATTTTGAGGGGCAGAAGGAGAGGCCTAGGCCAGTAAACTGAGTTCTGTGAGAGTTAAATTCCTGTAAGATAATGTATTAACATATTTTCCATTTTGTTCACTGTTCCACAGTTGAACCTCTCTTTGCTGTTCTCATGGAGGGATTTCTTGTTCCTCTGCTTCTGATACCTCTTTATCTTCCTCTGCCTCTTCTGCCCCCTTGAGGTTTGTCCTCTTCCTTTGGAGGATGGTGAATTTGTTACTTGCCCCCTCCTCAGAAGACAAAATTGTTGTCAAAAAGTTGTGGTCTGCTTTTCCAACTTGGCTAGTTGTGTCTTCATTGTGGGACAAGTGTCACTGGTTACTGTTGTGTCACCAGTTTTCTTCATTTCCACTGCTAGATATAGGGCTTTGACAGTGACTGCCTTCTGTGCATCTTTCACAGATACCCTCATTGGATTAGTGTTGTAAGTTTAGTTTATCGTCCAAGCAACTAAGTGTTAGCAACCTCTGAGAACCCACCCATGTAATCATGGGTCCCCCTGCCTCAGTTCCTAATACTGTATATATCTATGGAGAATTGGCGATAAGTGTTGACAACTTTCTAGATTTCAGTTATGTATTCCCATGAGGTAGTGCTCTCTGGTGGTCTGCATTCCTCAGGTGATTTTGAGGAAAAGTTATTACTGTGTCAGCCACTTATTGTGGACACAAATCATCAGTTTTCCATGAGAGTAGTAGTCTGTTAACCTTTCAGATAGACTTTGCAGGGAATTAAGGAATCCAAATGTCTTCTGGCATCAAGGAGCCAGGATAATTCTCAAACAGCTTCCAAACCGTAGGTGGCAGACACCCCCTGAATAACGCTAGTATTTAATTGCCCACTGCTGCCCATACACTGCATGTTATTCGTAGCTTGAAAAACGTAGGATCTGCAGGCATCGCAGACCCAAAACAGACATTTCCTTGGTGGCGAGTGGTAAATAACCCCAGGTTACAGCTGGACTCTCTCCTGCCAATTACTGCCATGACGCACAACAGACTAGAGTAACAGTCCATTCCCGTTGACAGTTCAGTATGTTGCTGTGTGCCTGACAGCATAGCTAAATCACAGCATCACTACTGTGTCAAGAAAATCACTCAGAAGTCATCATTCTTTAGGTTATATGGACAGAGAACTACAACCAACACAGTTCTACCATGGCGTGTTATCATTCATTCCTTTATGCATACAATATGGCATCACCTTAGAGCATGAGTTATAGTTACTTGAAATAACTCTAACTATAACACATAAATGTCTATAGTTTTATACATATGAAATGTGACCCTAACTGTAACGTACCTGAAACCTGTGGTTTTAAAGTGAATTTTTATCTTTTTTAGATTCTATTTCCTAACTATAACATCCCTGTAGCCTTTGTTTTTTTCAGTGAATTTCAATGTTTTTTATTGTAAAGTAATTTTAATTACTATGGGGGTCATTACAACATTGGCGGTAAAAGCCGCTTACCACGTGCAGAAGACCGCCAATACACCAACGCGGCCGCGGAATTCCGCCACAGCTATTATGACCCACATCTCGCAATCCGCCAAAATTCAGACACCCACACAAGTCCGCCACACCAAAGGTCAGTGATAAACTGGCGAAAACAATTCCTCCACCGTCACGCCAACAGAAACACGCCCATGCTATCACTACACACGAATCCACGCAGCGGTCTTTCAACCGCGGTATTCCATTGGCGGTACACACCGCCGCGCTCAAAATACACACACATCTCCAAAACACCGCCACATTGGACAATTCCAAATACACACACCTGATACACATACAAACGCAACTCCCACACGCCCATGTGTGCCGAGAGACAGAGCACAGCAATTGAGAACCCCACCACACAGAGGCACACAACACCATCACCCTTACAACATTCCATGCACAAAACACCACACACCACTTCACATCACCACACACATCAACACTTACACCACCCCACACATCACCCACACCACCCCATGTCACGCCAAAGACACCCCAGGTTTTCCGAGGAGGAGCTCAGGGTCATGGTGGAGGAAATCCTACGGGTAGAGCCGCAGCTATTTGGCTCCCAGGTGCAGCACACCTCCATAGCCAGGAAGATGGAGCTATGGCGAAGCATCGTGGACAGGGTCACCGCTGTGGGACAGCATCCAAGAAATCAGGAGGACATCAGGAAGAGGTGGAACAACCTACGGGGGATGGTGCGTTCCGTGGTCTCCAGGCACAACATTGTGGTACAGCGAACTGGTGGCGGACCCCCATCTCCTCCCCCACAACTAACAACATGGGAGGAGCAAGTCTTGACCATCATGCATCCAGAGGGCCTCAGAGGAGTCGGTGGAGGAATGGACACTGGTAAGTCAAATCTTAACAATCATATGACCCACCCTAACTGCAGGCAATCACACCCCCCCACCCTCACCCCCTCCCCTATCACTCCAACACCTCACTAATGTACTAATAACACAAACCACCCATCCCAACAACAAGCCCTGCATGACACAACTAAGCATGGTCACCCCTCACCAAAGCATGCTCACTCCACATATCCATAACAACCCCCTAACCATCATCACACAAACCCACACACAGGAATGCTTGCACTGGGGTACACGCACACCCACCCATTTCACACCATTACACACACACATGCAATAATCATGCTCTTATATCCCTGCAGGACCACTACGGAACGTCACCACACAGGAGGGTCCAGACATCTCCACTCCACCCACAGAAGAGGCCCACAGTGACGACAGCAGCTCTGCCCTACTGGATCCTGATGACCAGCCCGGACCATCGTGGGCCTCGGGACAGTCGGTTCCCCTTGCACAGGCACAGCCCAACACTGACCTTCCATCCTCTGGTGACACCAGCACAGCACCCACCCAGCGGGCCCATACCTCCGTACCCAGGACACGTCAATCAGCGGTGTGTCCACCACTACAGGGAACCCAGGATAACGGATAACCCACCACCCCAACAAGAACAGGGACCTGGGGGCAGTGGTAGTGGGCACACGGTCCAGGGGACGGAGGCCCAGGAACACAGGGGAACTGGGAGGGCTGCTGTGCGACAGGGGGCGGACAGGCCAAGGGAACCCACTATCCACCAGGCCCTCTCCTCCATCATGGGAGCATACCACCACTCCCAGGAGACAATGGCGACGGTCCTGGACAAGTTTCAGGAGACCCAGCACCTGCAGGAGGAGCAGTATTTGGGGTTCAGGGAGGAGCTCAGAACCATCAGCTCCGCCCTGGGCACCATCGTAGGGGTGCTGAAGGACATACAGAAGACCATGAGGGACACCGTGGCACTCCAAGGGGCCCCTGACACTAGCCAGGACAATGAACTGCCCACCACCTCCGCTGGTGCTAGTGGACAGGACGCCCCGCCACAGTACCACAACACCAGCACCCCACCCCCTGCAGACGGACAACCACCCCGCAATTGGTCCCTGAGATCCAGGAACAGGACAGAGCAAGATGGCAAGATCCCGCCAGGAAATGAAACCACCCTGATTGTCCTCCCACTGTCCCACTTTGTTACCCTGTCCATACTTAAACTGCCCCAGCTCCACTTCCTATGCCCATATGGGCAGTGCACCTGTGTGACCAATAGACTGGACTCTGCCATGGACATTCCTCCACCGTCCCCCATCACCATTTTACAACCCCCTCCATTTTTGAGCACGTAAATAAACACCCTTGAAACACAAAACAATCTGGAGTCAGTCTGTGATTTGGTAAAATTGTATTATCAATGACAGTGTCAAAATGCGTGTTCAATTGTAAAGCCAACATACCTATGTCACACATCACAAGTCCATGAAGGATGCAAGCAGATGACACACGTTGGTAACCACGCCTGTGAAACTGTAATGGAAAGGTACAACTCAGTTACCAAATACTGCTACTAAATGACAGACAGGATCGAGGTAGAAGTGTGAAAGTGAATGTAATAGTAAAATAAAATGTTCCCACCTGTGTGTCACTGGAAATATTGCTGTATGACTGACTCCCTGTTGTCTATGTCTTCTTCCTCAGCTTCCTCCTCATCACTGTCCACAGGCTCCACAGCTGCCACAACACCGCCATCTGGACCATCCTCCTGCAGAAAAGGCACCTGGCGTCGCAAAGCAAGATTGTGAAGCATCGAGCAGGCGATGATGATCTGGCACACCTTCTTCGGTGAGTAGAATTGGGAACCACCTGTCATATGGAGGCACCTGAACCTGGCCTTCAGGAGGCCGAAGGTGCATTCGATCACCCTCCTAGTCCGCCCATGGGCCTCATTGTAGCGTTCCTCTGCCCTGGTCCTGGGATCCCTCACTGGGGTCAATAGCCAGGACAGGTTAGGGTAACCAGAGTCCCCTAATAGCCACACACGGTGCCTCTGGAGTTGACCCATCACAAACGGGATACTGCTATTCCGCAGGATGTAGGCGTCATGCACTGAGCCAGGGAACATAGCATTTACCTGGGAGATGTACTGGTCTGCCAAACATACCATCTGTACATTCATAGAATGATAACTCTTCCGGTTCCTGTACACCTGTTCACTCCTGTGGGGGGGGACCAGAGCTACAAGGGTGCCATCAATAGCACCTATGATGTTGGGGATATGTCCAAGGGCATAGAAGTCACCTTTAACTGTAGCCAAATCCTCCACCTGAGGGAAAACAATGTAGCTCCTTACGTGTTTCAGCAGGGCAGACAACACTCTGGACAACACAGTGGAAAACATAGGCTGGGACATCCCTGATGCCATGGCCACTGTTGTCTGAAAAGACCCACTTGCAAGGAAATGGAGCACTGACAGCACCTGCACGTCAGTGGGGATTCCAGTGGGATGGCGGATTGGTGACATCAGGTCTGGCACCAACTGGGTACATAGTTCCTGGATAGTGGCACGGTCAAACCTGTAGGTGATGATTAAATGTCGCTCCTCCATTGTCAACAGGTCCACCAGCGGTCGGTACACCAGAGGATTCCGCCATCTTCCCAAATGGCCCAGCTGACGGCGCCTAGGAAGGACAACAGCGGCCACAGAGTCAACAAATTCCCAGGTATGTACCCACAGATACACAGAACACGACACCAAACACAAAACTCTTCCTGTATGTGTGTTGAGTGTAGGCCTAGGTATGTGTGACGCAGTAGTAAATGAAGCCTGAAATGGCGGCTGCCTGACCTCTAAACTGGGACAATGGGATGTGAGGTATCTGCGCTGGCGTTGTACACCGTCGCGGTAGGCGGTCGTAGACCACGGCGCAATGCTGCATTGGGTCCCAGGAGCCAATGATGAAGTGCGCCGGCGGTGATGATACACACCGCCGCGGACGTGACCGCCATTTTCTATCTGTTCAATCACTCGATACCTGATCTTCGACAGGAGAGGACCTACACTGCAAGTGCTGCTGTGACCTCGGTCTGGAAGAGACAATGGCTGCTGCATCTGGGGAAAGGGCCCCTGCCTTCACTGCTCAGGAGTTGGAAAAGCTCGTGGACGGGGTCCTCCCCCAGGACACGCTACTCTACGGTCCTCCAGGCCAACAGGTAAGTACGCACGGAGCACGTTGTATGGCCTATGCCTGGGTGGAGAGGGCTGGATGTTAGTTGGAAGGGGGCAGAGTTCAGGGAACATGAAGGACTGTGAATGCATGTGCCACATGGCAAGGGTAGGGATGGGGGCCCCTCACATTGATGGTGCAGTTGGTAAGGACTTCTCTTCTTCCCCTGTGCATGTCATGTAGGTCAGCGCCCACCAGAAGAAGGACATTTGGCGTGCCATCGCCAAGGACGTCCGGACCCTGGGGGTCCACCAGAGACGGGGCATCCACTGCCAGAAAAGATGGGAGGACATTCGCCGCTGGAGCAAGAAGACGGCGGAGGCTCAGCTGGGGATGGCCTCCCAACGTGGGAGGGGTGCCCATCGCTCCATGACCCCCCTGATGTTCAGGATCCTGGCGGTGGCCTACCCGGAGTTGGATGGGCGCTTGAGGGCATCACAGCAGACAACAAGGGGGTGAGTGCACTCTCATTCTGGGGACTTTGCGCGCAGTGGAGGGGTCTGGGTGGGGGAGGAGGGCTGTGGGTTTCCCTAGGCCAGGGCGGGTTCCGTAGGCTAGGCCCCTCAGTAATGCAGGCCATGTGGCACTCCACCCCACCTCAGTAGAGTGCCAAGTACAGGTATTAATGCCCCTGTGGCATCTATGTGTGCAGATGTCCACCATAGCCATGTAGGCCAGATCCCAGGAATTGCATCTGTAGAGGCCAAGAGCGCGGCGTAGTGCAGGGGGCTGCTGTGTCTGTATTGTCCGCCAACGGTAGCGGTAAGCCATGCACTCAACCTGTCTTTCTTCTGTTATCACCCCCCCCTTTTTCTGCTCTCCCTGTTCTTTTGTGAATCAGCATCATCAGGCGGAGGTACAGTGGCACCGGAGCACGAGGGAGCTGCATCCCACATGTCCATGGAGAGCCACACCACAGACTCTGAATACACCAGTGGGACGGAGGGCGAGGGGAGCTTCACGTCGGTCACCGGATCACCAAACAGCGACACGGACTCGTCCGCCGATGGGAGCTCCCTTGTGGTGGCGGCACCATCTGTGCCCCCCACTTCTACAGGTACAGCCGCCACCTCCCCTACCAACACCGCCCTCCCAGCAGCCCCTCAGCGTTCGCCCCGTGCCCGCTCACCCAGGAGGGTGGGCATCACCTTCGCCGCAGGCACCTCAGGCCCTGCCCCTGTCACCACTGCTGCCCTCAGTGAGGAGGCCATTGACCTCCTCAGGTCACTCACTGTTGGGCAGTCTACCATTGTGAATGCCATCCAGGGTGTAGAAAGGGAGTTGCAACACGGTAATGCATTCCTTGAGGACATTCATTCTGGTCAGGCTGCCCTTCATCGAACCCTGCAATCTCTGGCCTCAGCACTGATGGCAGCCATTGTCCTTGTGTCTAGCCTCCCCCCTCCAACTTCCTCCACCCAGACCCAATCCCCTGTATCCCAGCCTATCCCAAGCACACCATCAGACAAGCATGCATACAACTCAATGCGCATTGCGGCAGCCAGGGGGCCGCGGGAGAAATCGGCACCAGCAACTGAGTAATTTGGGCAGGAGCCCTTTAAATTTCCAGCTTGCGCTCCCGCTCGCGGGATGTGCGAGGGCGGCACCCGGGCGAAGCCCGGGCCAAGGGCGGGCCCGTCCTGTGCCCATCGGAGACCGGAGGAGGCTGGGCTGGGCCCCCTCTCTTTCACCTGCAACAAGAGTTTAGTTGATATCCAGGGAAATTGCACAGTTTAACTTGGGTGGCTCTGTTTTGTAGAACGGACCCACCCTCGCCCGTCATTGCTCGATTGAGGCCGGGACAGGACGGTCTTCTCAACGGGAGCTCTCAAGTAAGACTATATTTTCCTTTTTTGGGCTTTTTCTGACATTAAAACTATGGGGAAAAGGAAAGCTGTTGACCCGCCAGCACCACTGGATGACACAAAAAATCTGAAAAAGCGCCCTAGGAAACTAACTAATAAGCCCGTACAAGGTGGTCCGAAATCACTTAACGAGATTGACCTATTATTTGAGAAGGTGGAGGCCATACTTAATAATGAACTAGGCACCTGCGAAACCTTGCCTCAGAGGAAGCCTTCACTCCATCCCAAAAAGATACAGGAGTTTTTTAATAAGAAGGAGAAGAGCCAAACAGTTGTCTCTGGGGAACCAACTGATGGTGCAGGAAAACTGCCCATTGTCAATGCCACTATTCCCTCTATTCAGCAGGGTATTGTGGCTTATAGTAGCACCCCCAATTCTCCACACACCCAGGGGTCATTTCATGCAGAGGAAATAGAACGCATTCCCCTACCTTTGAGTCCTGAGATAAGGCTTGTCTCTAATATACCATGCAGAAATCGCTTTGAGCTCTTGACCGAGGAGGGCGATTTGATTGAGACCCATGACCTCCTTTTTGCCAAGACAGATATCGAGGCTGCTATCTCCCCCCCTATTACTGTTACGTGCTCTGAACCATCTCCTACTAAAGTTAACTTGCATCTAATTCTTCATAGAGTAGAAGAAGTTAGGAATCTAGTATTGCAGCTAACTAATCTTTTGCAGGGAAAAACAACCAAGATGTAAGTGCCAAAAGTTAGAGACAATTGAGGAAGGAGGAATTTTGGCAGTTGAACAAGTTTCATCCAATATCAATGTGTGCAAGAGGCCGGCCGTCTATTCCCAAAGCTCTGGGTTCTATTTGGATGCCACGGAGGCTAATTTAAATCCTTATACAGCCAATCCTAAAAGTAATTATAATAGTTCCATTTCTGGTGGAACTATGGCGGCGAGTGGTGTTGATTCTGTCGGTAGCTCCCTTGCTCCACCGAATCGCCATCTTACTACGAGGCATAATGTCACTACCAATATTTTAAAGAAAATGGACTGCCCTCCTCCTAATATTGATAGATATCCTATCAACTCTCTGATTAAAGGCTCATCCTGCATCACTCCCTCCCAAAGAGCTCATTGCGCCTTAGATGTGCCTTTATCAAGCATAGGCTCTAGGTATGGAGGTAATACTCTCTACTTAACCAATGTTCCAAAGCTGTCATACAGGTCTGCTGAGGACCAAGAGTCTAGGCTTAATAAGGTTATTCATTGGTTGCTCATCGACAGGGATGTCTTTCAGTTATACGCTCGGATATCCTAAAAACCGAAAGATGGAGTCCCTCTGGGTCAAACTTTGATGTAATTGCAATTGTGTTTTTGGACAAAATCATGGCAGACCAACTCATTGACTTTGTCGCACGTATGTGTCAGTTCAAGGGGCTAAAAAGAGAAGGCATTATGTTAGTCCCCAAACTAGTTGATTTAAAACAGGTCCCTGTGTCTGGTCATAATTCCCATGCTAATAGGAGAGACTCCCGGAAGGAAGGTGAATTTATGCAACATGACTCTGTATGACTGTCATTTGCCCAGGAAGTCCTTAATAGGGACATTTTAGAGGAAGCTCAAATAATTAGATTTGACAAGACCCCTGATGAGTGGAACTACAAGGATGTTTTTCCCACAACCTATGATACTAAAACAGACACTATTGGTTTATACATAATGACTTGGAATCTTGCTGGCCTCGCTAGGAAATTGGACGATATTGATTGGGTTACTTACATAAAGTCCCAAGATGTGTGTCTTTTCCAAGAAACATGGGTCGAGGGTCAAACTAGTATAGATGGGTTCCTTTCCTTTAATGTCCCTGCACTACCCTCTGAGAAAGCAACAGGTCGAGCAAAAGGGGGACTTTTAATTCTTTTAAATTGAAAACTGCAATGTGAGTATAAGGTTTTAAAATTCGATTGTCCTGACCTGATGGGTTTACAAATTTCTTTCCAGCAGAATTTTAACATAATTCTTATTAATGTATACGCACGATCTGTTTCACGTGGATCAGAATCACATATTTTAACTTTACTTACAGATTTTTTAGACACTATACAAACTAATTGTTATTTAATTATTGCTGGGGATGTAAATTGTACTTTCGAACCCTTTGAGTTTTTTAGTGATTTATCCAGGGAGGAGGACGAATTATGGGGGATTGCACAACTGAATGGTGATAGCCTCTGCCCACGTTCTCGTGTTGCAGCTCAGCTAGCCTCACTATGTTTAAAATTTGGCCTCAGGGCTTGTAATGGGCGCACTCCTTCTGACTTAAACCTTGCTCCTACATTCCAACGAGGTTCTTTGACTAGTGTTATCGATTATTTTTTAGTGGATGTGCGACTTTGGCCTTTATTGCGGGATATGAGATTCCAGATGCGAGAGCGATCATTATCCCCTGTTACTCACCCTCTCTGGGAATATCTTTGGTAGAACCTCGAACATGCAATTCACAATGGTCCCTCCCCCTATTTTTAACAATGCTTATTCAAAGGTAGGCTGGCCAAAAGTGATGTTGAATCCTTACTTGTTACGCGAGATTTACTTAATGTTTTCTGATAACTTGTCAGCCTATGAAGATTTTGACCCTGAGGTTATTCCACTTCTTGGTATTCATGCAGACATGATGGTTAAACTCCAAAGTATTTTTTACAAAAAGACTAAGGTAAGCCCGTGAGGCAGGGCTTTGAACAACAGCAGATGGTTTAACGATACATGTATGAGGGCCAAGTCTGGTCTAAAAAAGGCCTTAAAGGATGGGACTCCGGGGGTGATCAAACAAGCAAGATGTATATACAAAAAGACAATCTTACACTCAAAGAAATCTTGGGAAGACTCTATTTGGCAGGAGTTGTTGGATGTTTCAAAAACAAATAATAACAAGCTTTTCTGGGAATTGTTGACTAAACATGAGAGAGGGGATAGATCTAATCTAAAGAATCATATTCAACCTGAATGTTGGGTGGAGCATTTCTCTATTCTTTATGAGGAAACTAGCTCCTCTGTGGCCTTTGACTGTGAAAATGTGGGTTTAGACCCACTCACTTTACCAAATGACTCTGAGAGTTATATTTGTTTCTCCTTAGAAGAAACTGCTGATGCTATTAACTCTTTGAAATCTGGCAAAGCCCCAGGACCAGATAAAATTCCAGGCGATCTATATAAATCTGAGCCACTTATATGGACCTGGTATATCAACTTATTATCAAATAAAATCATAAAAGGAGGACAGATTCCCGAGACGTGGAAGGGTGCCGAAATTATCCCCATCTATAAAAAGGGTAACCCAAATCTCCCAACCAACTATAGACCGGTTAGTTTAACTGATAATCTGCAAAAAATCTTCGCAAAACAGCTTCTATATAGACTATCGAGCTGGGTTACGGAGCAGCAGATTCTTTCACCGTTATGGGCGGGGTTCCGGCCTAAAATAAGTACGGTAGATCAGACCTTTAGGTTGGCTGTGTTACATTGGAAATATGTAGTTCTGGCAAAGCAACCCTTATATGTTGCCTTTGTTGACTTGCGTTCCGCCTTTGACTTGGTCCCAAGGGGAAAACTTTGGAAAGTGCTATATAAAATAGGGATACCAGCTCATACAATTCTCTTATTGAAACGCATGCATGAAGATACATATGCGCAAGTGAGGTGGGGCAAACAAGGTGAATTGACTAATAAATACCATATTAAAAGATGCGTCCGGCAGGGATGTGTGTTAGCACCACTCTTGTTCTCCCTATTTATTAATGAGGTGGTGCAAGAATTAAGGGCATGTCAGAATGATGCTCCCACTTTAGTCAATCAGAAAATTCCTATTCTCCTTTTTGCGGATGACTCCCTACTTATTTCAAAAACTCCTATGGGTTTACAAATTCTGGTGGATAAATTCAATTTATTTTGTGGGAATTCTGGCCTAGAGCTGAATCTGAAGAAAACTAAACTGATGGTGCTCCGCTCCGGACCTCAGAAGAAATGCACTATAAGGCTAGATGGTGATATTTTGGACCAGGTTAGCTCCATTGATTACCTGGGTGTGAGGCTCACAGATTTACTTCATTGGGAGGACCAGGTCAGCAAGAGCGCCGGGCTTTTGCAACATCGGGCAGCATCCATATTGCGCCTTTATAGGAGTACGATTGCCAAAGCTGTATCTCCAGCAATAAAGATCTATGTGGCTAAGGCGCAGGGTGCTGCTACCTATGGTGCAGAGATTTGGGGCATGTCAGATAGTAGTAGAATAACTAAAATTGAGAATAGCTTTGCTCAGGCTTTATGTGCATGCCCCATCAGCACCCCATTAATTCCTTTATTTTTAGACTTAGGGCTAAAACGAATGGCTGACTTAATTATTCTACGACCCTTGTTGTATTGGGTGAGGCTATGGGTAGTCCCAGAATTGGTCGTATACTAGTCCTCACTTCTAGAATTGCTAAAATGTACTAATTCTACCTCTATCCCATGGATCAAACATGTATCCAGCTGGTTTCGTACATTGGGACTGAGAGATTTATGGGAGAACCCTTATCAACTTGAGAAATCCCATGTTAAAGTATTGAAGGAGGCCTACTGGTCTTATGTATGGAGTAATTATATTTCCCGCAAATCTAGTGGTCGTTTACCCAATCTTTTCATTGATTTTAAATGGTACCCAGAATTTGAATTATATCTAGATATAATACCTGACCTATTAGGCAAAGGACTGTATGCCAGATTCCGATTTGGAACACTACCATTAATGGCCTTGACAAGCAGATGGGGATCCAATTTAACATCTGATACTTGTCCTGTGTGTGGTAATTCCCCGGAAACAGTAGAGCATTTTATGTTTTTCTGTCCTGCTTATTTAACTACAAGGTCTAAATGGATCCGTAGCATATGTCGGGAATTGAAGTTAAGAAAATGTGTTTTAACTTTGAGGATTATGAAAAATTAACAATTCAAGTGTGTTAATTTATGCTGTAAACAAGTTTTTAGTAGAGGCATGGCGTATACGCAACTTTTATCAATAATGATTTTAACTGGTTTTAGCTTGGGCAGAACGGATTTTACTTTTTTTATAAATTTGGTTAATGGTGGATTTGTATTGCTCTTTTATGATGATTATTTTACTTTGCATTGTATTGCTTTGATGGCCTGCTGGCCGAATAAAGCTTGTGTGTAACTAACAACTCAACACACACAAGTAGCTCAGGCAAACATAAGCACCACACAACCCACAGGCACTCATGCAATCATCACCCACATACAGACACAGCAACATCCACTGCCTCCACTGTGTCCCCCTCGTCGTCGTCTCCCTCCTCCCTCCCAGTGTCGTCTACACTCTCACCTACATGCACTACATCTACAGGCACTAGGACTCGCACCAGAACAACCAGAACCACACCCGCTGACCTGCACTCACCACCCCCACTACCATTTACACGTCCCCTGTGTCCACTCCCAGTGTGTCTGTGATGCCCCCTCCCAAAGTACACAAACGCGGGCACCCACACACCCAACATCCATCCACCTCATGACAGCCTCCAGTACCTGCACCTGCACCCAAATCACCTAACGTTACACCTCCTACAACCACCTCCTCTTCCTCCACTCCCAGACCCCCTCCAGCTACCCATCCCAGTCTTCATCAGCAACTCTTCCTCAGCAACGTTGACCTCTTTGCCCCCACCCCCACCCCTCCAATTGATAGGTCCCGTAGTAGCACCTCAGCCAAGAAAAGTCCTGTACCAGTGGTGCGTGTTAACGGTGTGTGGAGTGCACCGGCCACCATGGCAGCCAGTGTGACACGGAGCCAAAGCACTGCCAGTCCACCCCCTGTAAAGCACCTCAAGTTGGAAAGTGGCCGACGGGACAGGGCGAAGACTCCTGGCGGCAAAACTGCTCACAAGGGTCCCAGGGGGATTGCAGAGTCAGCTGTGACTCCTCCAAAGGTGGTGAAGGGCCAGAAGAAGTCTGCAGAGTCTGGGAAGAGCAGCACGGCGGATAAGGGCGCCATCCTCCCCTGCGGCCGGGACACCACCGCCAGAGTCATTGCCCAGGAGGGCAGCACAATCGTCACTGGTCCTGAGACCACCGCCAGAGTCAGTGACCAGGAGGGCAGCACAATCGTCAATGTTCCTGAGACCACCGCCAGAGTCATTGCCCAGGAGGGCAGCACAATCGTCACTGGTCCTGAGACCACCGCCACAGTCATTGCCCAGGAGGGCAGCACAATCGTCACTGGTCCTGAGACCATCGCCAGAGTCAGTGCCCAGGAGGGCAGCACAATCGTCACTGGTCCTGAGACCACCGCCAGAGTCATTGCCCAGGAGGGCAGCACAATCATCACTGGTCCTGAGACCACAGCCAGAGTCAGTGCCCAGGAGGACCCCGGCAGCCACAGCCCTGCTGAGCAATGAGGGTCCGTCATGCCACACACCAATGCACAGGTCAGAGACCGCCATGGCAAGCACCGCTCAACAGGTCAGAGACCGCCATGGCAAAGCACCGCTGAACAGGGAAAACACCGCCATGGTGAAGACCGCTGAACAGGGCAAAGCACCGCTGAACAGGGCAAAGCACCGCTCAACAGGGCAGAGACCGCCATGGCAAAGCACCGCTGAACAGGGAATACACCGCCATGGTGAAGACCGCTGAAGAGGGCAAAGCACAGCTGAACAGGGCAAAGCACCGCTCAGCAGGGCAGAGACCGCCATGGCAAAGCACCGCTGAACAGGGAATACACCGCCATGGTGAAGACCGCTGAACAGGGCAAAGCACCGCTGAACAGGGCAAAGCACCGCACAGCAGGGCAGAGACCGCCATGGCAAAGCACAGCTGAACAGGGAATACACCGCCATGGTGAAGACCGCTGAACAGGGCAAAGCACCGCTGAACAGGGCAAAGCACCGCTCAACAGGACAGAGACCGCCATGGCAAAGCACCGCTGAACAGGGAATACACCGCCATGGTGAAGACCGCTGAACAGGGCAAAGCACCACTGAACAGGGCAAAACACCACTCAACAGGGCAGAGACCACCATGGCAAAGCACAGCTGAACAGGGAAAACACCGCCATGATGAAGACCGCTGAACAGGGCAAAGCACCGCTCAACAGGGCAGAGACCGACATGCCAAAGCACCGCTGGACAGCGAAAACACCGCCACATCAAGCATTGTTATCCCATGTGCAGCTGGGACAGTGACGGAACAGGAACGGTCACGGGGAGCCTGATGCAGTCTGGGCACCAGTCCCCCTCCAGAACCAGTGGAGACTGTTATCCACTTGAGAGACTGTGGCTTTGCACTCCCCAGAATGGTACAGTGGGTAAGCCACACACTGTAGAGACTTGAGAGACTGTGGCTTTGCACTCCCCAGGATGGTACAGTGGGCAACCCACCCACTGTAGAGACTTGAGAGACGGTGGCTTTGCACTCACCAGGATGGTACAGTGGGCAAGCCACCCACTGTAGAGACTTGAGAGACTGTTGCTTTGCACTCCCCAGGATGGTACAGTGGGCAAGCCACCCACTGTAGAGACTTGAGAGACTGTGGCTTTGCACTCCCCAGGATGGTACAGTGGGCAAGCCACCCACTGTATAGACTTGAGAGACTGTGGCTTTGCACTCCCCAGGATGGTACAGTGGGCAACCCACCCACTGCAGAGACTTGAGAGACTGTGGTTTTGCACTCCCCAGGATACATCAATGGGCATGGAGCCCTGTCGTGGATCTGGTGTGGTGCTGTAATCCGGCTGAGGTGCCCCCCCCTTCCCTTCCCCCTGAGGTGCCTGTTGTATTTCTATCTGATGCCCCTGCAGTGTTCTCTCCGTTTGTGGACAGGTATCTAGTGTGGGCCTCGCCCATGCATTTTGGGCCCAGTGGTGGATGGACATTGATATGTGCATACCTCCACTACTTCTCGTAATATATAAAATCTGGAATGTGTATATATATCTGTATATATTTGGTAACTGTATTTTGATACATTACAATGTTTGAACTGATTTCCTTTTGTCTTTGCATTCTTCCGGGGGGGTTGTGGGTTGTTACAGTGATGTTTGGAAATGCATTGGTGTGTGTGTTGTAATGTGCGAGGGTGGGGGTGGGGGTGTTGCATGTGTGTCCCCCTGACTTTTGCCTCCCCCTCCCCTATGTCGTAGGTGCAGTACTCACTGTTGTCACCTAAATGATGGGGAATAGGGTTGTTATAAGAGGTTGGCCAGGCCCTGCGGCCAACCCCCATACTACATTGCTTAAGGTTGTGTGCAGTGGTGGTTGGATCAATGTATATTAATTCAAATGACTTTACATTAAAAAAATTGAAACTCTTGTCTATGCCCAAGTACAGAATGTTACTGTTGTCCAAACAGGACAATACCAGTGCCGAAATCACTGTTATTAGAGCAGAGAAAGGAAGCATCAATCTTATTTTCCTGAGCTTTTAAGCACCAAAAAACAGGTGAAGGTTACTTTGACTACTTGAGGCCACATTGATAATGTGTCATCCAATAAGAAACCTACTTTTTTAACTTGGGAGGATGGAATGGGAAGAGGAAGAGGTCCGAGAGAGGTCGGCCTTTGTTGTGGGCCCCATAACAAATGGTGCTTACCCAGGATCACAACCTCCGTCTTGTCCCCATTAAGCTTAAGCATATTCACAAGTATCCAGTGAGCAATACAACGTAAGCCTCGGTAAAGATCAGAGGGAACCTGTGACTGTACTGAAGACAGTGAGAAAATGAGTATCGTCGGTATAGCTGAACGTCAACCCACAACTCTCCTGTACTTCTGCTAGAGGGCAAACGTAGAGAATAAACAAGAGAGGACTTCGAATTAAGCCTTGTGGGACACAAGATGTTAGAGCTTGCAAGTTGGATTTGGCATCTGCAGAGAAAACTTGGAATGAACATCTTTGTAAAAAGGAGCTAAACCATGCCCTTGCCAAAACCTTAAGAACCAGGGATGGCAATCTATTCAGCAGAATGGCATAGGAGACGCTGTAAAATGCTGCACTCAGATCAAGCACCACCAGAGCGGCAGACTCACCATCAACTCAGCACTATCTCAAATCTTCTGTCACTCCCAAAAGGGTGAACTCTGTGCTGTAACCAGTCCGAAAACCCAACTGAGAGGCATGCAGCACAGTAGGGCTTCTATAAAGGCAGTAAGCTGCACATTAACATGTTTCTCAATATTTTGGTGGGCTTTTTTTAGCGGAGCGAACACCATAGCGTATTTCCACTTTGATGGCCTATTGTAGTGAACCCTAGTTCGTTTTAATGGGATAGCATGAGTTAGCTTTGCCGCTGGCTTATAGACTCGTGCCCCCGTCACCTAGTGACTTTTAACCTACTTAGCTTGCTCTGTCTTAGCCCATTTAATTATTTATTTCTTCTAAGATGGCTGCCTTGTTTATAGTTAGGCCGCTTGTTATGAGTTACATTATCAGTGTCACCGTGCCAAGGCGTCAAGATCAAGCACCAAAGACAAACAAACAGTAGATGTTCACACTTAGGGATTTTCCCTCTCTTTACTTTCGAGGGATTATTGATATTAATTGCCGTCCCAAGCATGCCTGTTATCTATTGTTTTGGAATACACCTACGTCAGGGGACCTTGTAGATCTGTATAAATACATCACACTTTAGACAGATAATCAGAGGGATTCCGACCAGAGGGCATCGCCACCATCGCTGATACCGATGCTGCAGTCGTCTTGACGCTGACCCAGTCTTCGTGTCCCTACGGAGTCTGAGATAGAGACCTAATTCCAAGGTAAAGAGGGTTGGGGGCACCTCTCATGGACACGGCTTTGTCAGATTAGGTTTAGCAAACCCAGCTCTCCTTTAGGTAGGAGGTTAGGCCTATTCTCATTAGGGTATTAGGGCATATTCCATAATATATATATATATATATATATATATATATATTTATATATATATATATATATATATAGATATTTCTTTCATATATTGCAAAATGGTGGGGGTCTTCATAACAATGACTCTCTTCTTCACAATACTGTTACTTGCTATATTCATTATCCTAATCATTACAGTCCTTGCAACTTATCGCAAATTGCAGTTATGTTAAATAAAAAGCTATCATAACTTTACTGCATCTGTGTCATTGCCTGTATTTGTATGAGACATAATATATCTGTGAGAAAAGGGTAATCTCCGTTCAACCACGACATACGCTGAGAATATCTTACTTTGAGTCCATGCGTAAGCGACTGCCATAAATCACCTTTTACTATTGTGTTTCTGGTGAGGTGCTGCTAGTGAGCCGATAAGGTTGGGACAACAGTTGCAACTTGTTGTAGGAAAGACTTAGTGGCCTACAAACAAAAGTACTGTTTTCCTTAAACCAGCAGTCTTGCTCAGAGCAAGAGTCCAAACTACGACATGGCGCCACCAACGATGGTGTTTAGGCACTAATTTACGGATACCCTGACTATCACTGTCTCACAGACAACAGGTACCCTAAGTACCGTTATACGGAGACGTCCGTGGTCTTTGGGAGAATCCTCCTCAGCTGAACAGGTAACACCTAATTAAGCTGTAGGTTGTTCGAGCTCGAACTCATAAAAAGGAAAAACTTCCCCTATTTGGTGTTCTGTTTCTCTAAACAACTATGGCTAATACCATAGACATTCCTGCAAATGCTAGACATGCACTTACACAACATTTATTAGCGCATGGCCTTACAGAAGAGGGCGGGGATGTTACTCTGATAATAGAGGCAACTGAAGCATACCAAACAGAAACATTTTACTGTTGGGTCACCTTTCCTGAGGTTGACCAACGAACGCACACATTTCACACATATGAAGTTGCGAACGTACCTGTACGGTACGAAGCATACCAGTATCATGAAATATCGCTCACATATCAAGAGCATCAGAACTGGTTTGAAGGCGCCCTACCACATGTACTACGAAGAGTGAGGCCAGGTCCCTTAAGTAATGAGCGACTTACATGGCCTATGTTTGCCACATATACACCTCACCCAGGCATACAGACCATGCCGATCGCAGATTTACGAGTATTATATAATGAATTAGTGGCATTATATAGACGATTGGTTCAGTTCATAATGCGAACGTTGAACACTACACCAGCGCGTCCAGCACCGCTAGTAGCTGGTGGTTATCCACAAACAGTGCATACTATTATGGGTAAAGTGGCCACGGAACGGGAAAAAATACCGTTCTGGATAGCACAGAAAACTAATCAGCTGGAAGCTGAGTTTCCCCATACGGGACCACAGGAAAAACATGGATTGCTCACTATGTGCTTGCCATTTGGGATGGTTCCCTCGGTGGATGACTGTGCCACATGGGGTACAGTCTTCGCTGCCGTGTTTACTACCACACATGGTACCCCGACACTTGCCAATTTACCGGAAGTGTTAAAACAAATACAGAATGAACATGGGGCTGCACCGGCCCTGGATCTGGGGATGAAATTGATGCATAACTTTGATGCCGTCTCCTCGATAATACTGAGTAATATTAAAGGGGAAGCGGTGGCACTGGCAATACGCCAGCGTCTCCGGGAAACTCCAAATATGGAACAAGAGAGACAGCTACCGAAAATAATTTCCGATACCTATACTAGTATAGGACGGGATAGTTTGGGAGCCAAACCTAAAAAATTGGAGTTACAAAGTACAGCCCATAAGGAGGGTACAAAGCAGGCACAAGAGGGCTCTAAGAAGCGCTGGGACAAACAAAAAGATTTCAAAGAAAGAAGAAATAAGAGAGCTGATTCTCCACATCCGGAGTACTCCGAAAGGAGGTATAATCTCAGAAATAGGGAGCACATTAGACCTCCAGACAGATATACTGATTCATGTCCCTCTCGTTCCTTTCAGGTTGCACCGGATAAACGTAGCGAGAGAGGGGGCCGTCAAGATCGACGTCCGGAATACGTGAAAGAGAAGAAAGACTCACCACAGTCTACCATTAAAAAAGAAGAAAAGGCTCCTCAGCAAAAGCCACAGTTAAAAAAGAAGAAGGTGGCAGCACTGACAGTTAAAAATGCCAGTAGTATTGAGAACACTGTTGAGGAACAAGAAGTGGGCCGTGAATCTGTTGGACAGCGCGGCAGAGGTCACGATATGTCGCCGGAGTCTGAAAGATCATCTGGATGCAACAGCAACTAGCGAGTACATCGCGGTTGAGACAGCGGATGGCCGTGTTCTTCCCCCCAACAGGGTTTATGATTTGACAATTCAGATAGAGGGAGACGTGAAATGCACTATTAGTGTAATATTTTGGGATTAACTTACTAGTGATATCCTATTGGCCGAGATAGACTGGCCACCTGAACACGTCCGCAAGCTCCCTCATGGGGAAGATGTCATTTTGCCTTCTTTCTCCGATCTTGTTCCAGAAGCAGCGAAAGAAGCCTATGCTGCTGAATGGGCTTTAGCGCAAGCACCTGCGCTATATCGCAATCATGTCGGTTGGGACAGGGAGTCTCCTTGTCATGTTATTCCCGTTAGGTCTACACCCCAACCGCAGCCACAATACCCTGTTAAACATGAAGCGAAAGCTCCAGTGAAGGAGATACTATCACAACTTGAGTACCAGGGAGTAATTGAGCCCTGTACATTGGCAATGAATAATCCACTATTCCCCGTTGCAAAGCCAGATCATTCATATAGAATAGTGGTTGATTATAGACACTTAAATAGTCATACGCGCACATATGCTATACAAAATTCACACAGCACAGCACTGATAAATAATATACTGCGTAAGACATATAAAACTACATTGGATATATCTAATGGATTTTTCTGCCAGAATTTAGCACATGAAAGTAGGGACCTAAGTGCATTTTCATTTGGCTCTCAGAACGCTTTTGTCGTTTACCTCAAGGCTATAAAAATATCCCAGGCCTGTTTTCAGCCCGTGTAACATCAATTTTGCATGAGCTTGATTACGATACATTGTCCTATGTGGATGATATCTATCTCACTGACGACGCCCTCGACATTCATCTTGCGAGGGTCGATCGGATCATTTTTGGATTTGCAGACCTCGGTTATAAATTTAATTTTGAGAAAAGCAAGATAGCCTTTCTTGGTGTATTGTTCCTGGGATATGAGCTATCAAACGAGGGGAAGAGCCTGGCACCACACTTCCTAGAAAAGTGTGCTCAACTACAGCCTCCGAACACACTTATGAAATTACAGTCATTACTGGGTTTCTTCAATTTTGGCAGAACATACATTCCAGATTATGCAGAACGCATCAAGCCACTTTATGACTTAATTCAGCCCAATTTTTCTAGCAGACGATGGACGATTGAACACACACACATCCTTAGAGATATGCAGCGGGACATGCTAGAAGCTAAACACTTACACTCATGTGGCAATAAAACAAATTTGGTCATCAGAATAATTGCTGGTGCCTTGGATTTACTTATGTCACCTTTAATGAGGATGACACAGTGCCGATAGCTTATAAATCACATTTATATTCAAATGCTGAAAAATGTTTTGCACCTACAGAAAAGATTCTTACAGCAGTTCAAATGGCCGTCATAAAAGAGAGGCCACTTGCCCAGGGGAAACGCATTATTGTTGTCTCCCCAGTGCCGGCCTTAGAGGCTGTCACTAAAGCGAGCGTTCCGAACGCTATGGCATTACATCCACGCTGGATTCAATGGGCAACGTCTCTGACCGCCACTGATGTCGATTATGTCTTCGATACAAGGCTTCAGGCACAAGAATTTCTCCAGTATGAACAGGAGTACCCGCTCCTCTGCATATCTTGCCACTAGACAGTTATAATACTATCATTTATACTGACGGATCAGCACAACCGGCTGTGGGTACTAGACATCAATACTTGGCAGCCTGCGCAGCCGTGTGTGGGGTGATGGAAGATGGAGTTTTCCACCCTCACAATACCTACACGCAGACCTTAGGGGACTGCACAGCCCAGTTGGCTGAGCTTAAGGCTCTTCTTCTAGCACTCGAACATGCTGAAGCAGGAAGCCAGACTTTGATAGTCTGCGATTCATATTACTGCGTCCAGTCATACAATGAATATCTCAATCATTGGAAACTGAACGGGTTTAGGGATTCTAAAGGGAACACCATTAAACACAAAATGTTGTGGGGAAGGGTGGCTGATCTTAAGGATAAGCTACCATGGTGGTCATTACGACCCTGGCGGATTACTTCCGCCAGGGCCGCGGGACGCGGTGGCACCGCCGACAGGCCGGCTGTGCCCCGCGGGGCATTCTGACCGCGGCGGCTTAGCCGCGGTCAGAGAAGGGAAACCGCTGCCCCCAATGGCATGGGCACTGCAGGGGCCCCCGTAAGAGGGCCCCAAAATGTATTTCACTGTCTGCCTTGCAGACAGTGAAATACGCGACGGGTGCAACAGCACCCGTCGCACCTTCCCACTCCGCCGGCTCTATTACGAGCCGGCATCCTCATGGGAAGGGAGTTTTTCCCTGGGCTGGCGGGCGGTCTTTTGGAGACCGCCCGCCAGCCCAGGGAAAAACTCATAATACCCTCTGTGGTCTTCTGACCGCGGAGCGGTATTATGGAGGGCGGAATTCTGGCGCAGGCCCCATGTGTCCATGTAGTTCATACATTAGGACACCAATGTGTAGGAATACACGTTGCCGGCAATACATTGGCTGATGAAGCGGCCAAAGCATCAGTAGCTACGGCTTCTGTGGCTGCAGTGACTCGTTCTCGGACGAGGTTGGATAATCAAATATTGATTGCTGTTAAAGCTTCGTCTGCAGGCAAGACCCTTCCGAAAGGATACCCTACGAACTATACTTACCATATCAGTGCGCAGAATGTTGCTCATACAACAATTCCTGGGGTTGGAAATCGAGTGATCCCCAACGAAGACCAGAGATTAGAGCTGATTACAGCCGCTCATGAGGGTGTTGCTTCTGCACATGCTGGTATACAGGCCATGATAACAATTCTACAGCAACGATACTGGTGGCCTGGTCTATGCAGACAAACTAAACAGTATGTCCTTTGCTGTGACATTTGCCAGCAGATTAAGGGCTCTAATATCAAAACCCCCGACAGACATCCCTCTTAGTGTCAGACAAGCCACTTCAGTGTGTGTACCTAGACCATTGTGGTCCCTTGCAGCCTGATGGTGCATACAAATACATCTTAGTGGCTGTGGAGTCCTGTTCTAGATTCCTGTGGGTATGGCCACAGCGGTCGGCTGACGCCCGGACTGTTATAAAAGATTTGCTGATCTTTCTTGGTACATATGCGGTTGGAGCATTCCATTCGGACCAGGGCCCTGCATTTGCCTCTAAAGCATTCAGGGACACCATGGGGACGATGGGTGTTGAACTCCATTACTCCTCACCATACCATCCCGAGGGAAATTCGGTCGTGGAGAGGCGGAATCGTGATCTAAAGCAGTCCTTAACAGCTCGAGTATTAGGTTCAGGCCGCAGTTGGTTACACCACCTATATGGGGTCCAGAGAGCACTGAATAATCTGCCAAGACGGTCCTTGGGGGGAAAGTCTCCATATGAGGTTCTCTTTGGGATACCCATGTATGTCCCCGATCTTGATGCCCTTTGTATGGTGGCAGCAGAAACGCCATTTGACATAAAAGAACGTCTCACTGTTTTACAGGAGCTTCAACAATTTTGTGATGATAAATCATCTGCAAGTGCTGCCACCTTAGGAATAAGGGAATTGGCGAAAACTGCGACTGGCTGGATTCCTAACGTTGAGGATCTGGTTTGTGAGAAGATCGCTGTGAAAAAGGAGTTCGGTCCATCATACAGAGCACCTGTACCGGTCTTGGGAATAAAAGGCACCAGGACTGTCATCCTACCACCATTGTCCGGTTCTAAATCAAATAGATTCATCTCCATTGATGACATCAAATTACGCCATGTGGCCGATTCTTCACAGTAGACCAGGAGGTCCCTTGGGTGGTTCCCGATCACCTCTCACTACCCAACAGGACATCCATCTACATAGTAGGATGAATGTCACTACTACTGACTATGCAACAATGTCAACTGCTGTTCCAGACACTTTCTCGACCATGGGGAGGGCGGAAAATGAACTTTTGTTGGTTCTAGTCACATCTTCGGTGACCACCCCGCTTCAAGATTTGGCTGTATTTTACACGAACACTTCCACGACTAATGATGTTGTCTATCAAGAACCTCCACGAGCGGTGGATCAGAATTCAGCGGGTCCTGTGTTTGCAGAGACTTCCTCTGGCTATTTCATTGACATTGATGATTTTTCTTCGGATTCATCCTCAACTGTGTCTGACAAACTTTCAAAAAGTAGTAAGCTGTATCGATGGCTTAAAAAGAACTATTTGATCTACCCATGGAACTATCTATGGTTCTGTTTGACATTTATTGCATTATTGTTATGGATTGTTTTTGTGACTGTTTTCTTTTTGCTGATTAGTGGTTACTATATTCCTGATCGCTCCTCTGTGGAGCCTGTTGATGAAATTTTAACACCACATCATTCTTCACATAAGGTCCGACGAGATTTGTCCCCTGTAAATATTACAGCTATCCCGATTACTGATGGGATTGTTTGAGACAAAGTTCCATTTGATATATACGGACCTACAGAGATTATTCAGATACCATACGTATTCAAAATTTCAATGTCTGATGTTATTACACCCAATGTTGTCTCTGATGATTGGGATGTCCAAACAGTTGATTCCATGCTAGCTGAAATGAAGGACTATTCCGCTTTTGGAAGTGATGATGTATATGATTATACAATGAATTATGGGGAAATGTTCTGCTATAACAATTGGGGACATCACTACCTACACCGTGCCACTAGATATAGGCCTCTCTTGAACTACACACAGTGGGAACACTGTTCGACGCCACAGGAGGGGAGTCCAAAGTATTACAGCGATAAATTTACATACTTTTCCGGGCATGATACAAGAAAAGCAGAGTCGTATTATTTTAAAATACCTCTGGCACAAATTAGAAAACTTTTGCTAACAGATACAAAACTGATTTATTCAGATCCCTTCGTTTCCCGGCTCTCGATTGAGGGTTACGAATATTGGAAAAACACTATTGATTTGAAAAGTGTATGGGGAACACAAGATTGGCAGATACAGGGTTAGGAGGCTTTGTTTCGGGCATGCCTGATTCCTGTGCAAATGATTTTCTTAAATGACACTATTGAGCAGACATCCTGTCTAGGGTTAGCAAAAATTAAAGATCTGAACACGCCCAGTAGTATCCCTACTCCAACAAAATTTCGAGATTGGCAACACTTTCTTAATGTCTCAGAAGACAGGCTAGATGCAATGGTTAAGGCTGGTACCTATAATTCTTCACTTTCCTCTCCCGGCGGGTGGTTGGTATGGCCCTCCAACACTGATATGTGTCAAAAGCGTTTCTTGAACTCTTCAGGGGTTTTTTCAATTAACAGGCCTGACCCTCGCTTTCTATCAGGTCAACATACAGGTATAATTACAACATACAGTGTGGGTAAGCTGTGCCAGCAATGGGTGCAGACAAACACTTTAACAGCGGTTAAAAAACACCTGAACACTCTTTCTGACAGTATAGACTTACAGGATTTCCTGTTAGGTCCTAGAAAACAGCGCTTGAAAAGGTTTTTATATGCTATGTACAATGAAATTTGGAAACTTTCCCAGATTGAGGCTGCTGCACGTTTAAGGCAACTAGATAAATAGAATTTGGAAAAAACATTAGCTGTTGTCTACAATGGCATGAACACGCAGTCCAACAGGATTTATTCACTATCATATATAGTGCTGTCTGCTATTGATATCACTCAGACAGACTTGTCCCGGTTATATCATGGGCAAACACAGCTATGTTCCATCATGCAGCTGGGTTGGACATTACAGACACTGAAAAGTGGCCACATTCCATGGAGGTACATTAATGGGAGTGAACTATTCACTGCTTTTAATTTTTCCAGGGAACAAGAGACAATGGCGAAAAGGGAGGCTAGTTTCACCTTGCTTCAAGTAGAAAAGTTAGATAAGTTGCCCTTCACAGTGGCAAAGAGTCCTTCAACTATCTGGCTCTTCCACGGCATTATTAATTTACTGATTTCAATGTTTCATTTCTCGAGCTGCCTGAAACATCTTGCAGTGGGACAATATGAGCAGCTAGGAGATAGCTTTATTAAGGAAGAGTGGGAGTTGTTCTTTGACTATAGATGTCTGAACGGTGAACAGGAGGTCTTTCTTAGCGGAAGTGAATGTGAGACTGCTGTTCGTCATTCTATGATATGCAAACAGGTGTCTCTTCACGGTCTTTGCAATGCGGGGGTTGCGTATTTGGCCTGTTTTCTGAAGGGTACTCCCGTCCCCTTGATTCGTCCAGTATTGCATGTACTTTCCAATGGCAGTTATGTGGTACTGAACGATCAAAGCTGTTGCGGCTTGCGACCTGGAATTACCTACGCAATCTCGGTCACGAAGGTCGTTACGTGTTTTGGACATGTTTTGTTTCCCCCCACACGAGAGATAAAAGTATCTGACATGTGGCCCCACATAGATACTATTAATGTGAACTATGACAAGTTCAGTAGACTAAAGGCGCTATTGTTTCAGAAACAGGTCGCCTTGACATCCGCAAAAGAGACGTATGCTCTCCAGATTGCGAGATCATCAGCCGAGATACAATCCCTTTTAAATACCGATTTCCCCAAACACTTTGGAGAGCTGGTATCCAGAATATTCAATGCTTCAAGCACCACTGGGATTGTGCATTTCTTTAAGGCTGTCGGGTCTGGTTTCGTGTCCATCTTCCAGACTGTCTTCGGAGTCATCCCATCAGCCATCCATTCTCTCTTTTCAAGTGTGTTTGGTGGCTTTCCAATTATTTTGGTTTTAATTGGCGGACTACTACTGCTATTTCTTCTAATTCGCGGTGGTTGTTTCTTTCCAGCAACACAGAGCAATGGAGCCGCTCCCGCCAACTCCACTGTGCCGTGAGCGCATGGTTCGGATCTTCGGTGCACCTTTGCTGGTGGAACTGGAGCTTGACTGGTCGTTGTCATTCCGGCCACTTCTCTGGTGTGTACAACCAGTCTTCCGCTGCATATGGTGTCTCTTTGAACATCTACCTATGGTCTGTCTTGCTGTTGCACCGACATCTCCTGTGGACCACGAACTGCTGATGTCCCCGATGAGGGTTCATACACGGTCATGCCCCTTGAGACTGAGGTTGCTCCGCGAGGCCACCTATGAGCCTTCCGTTATGAGATCTACCATGGATGAGGACACTACAGCAAGTATCGATGCACCAGGAAATATGGCTCACTTCTGCTCTGTGGATCCGTTTGTCCGCCCAGCACTAGACTTAACCTCGGACGATGTTGACTCATTTTTGAGGTCCTTGACTGGTGACTTCGATGACATTCTTCAAGATCATGTGTATAACACATAGGGGGTTATTCTAACTTTGGAGGAGGTGTTAATCCATCCCAAAAGTGACGGAAAAGTGATGGATTTACCACCAGCCGTATTACGAGTTCATTATATCCTATGGAACTCGTAATACGGCTGGTGGTATATCCGTCACTTTACCGTCACTTTTGGGACGGTTTAACACTCCTCCAAAGTTAGAATAACCCCCATAATTTGATGAATTGACTTGCCATTTCTCGATTCCAAATTATGCAATTTAATAGACATTTGCTGTTGCACGCTGTACTTGTCATAGTTGATATTAACATCTCTGTATGTATTGTTAGACAGATTTGTTTTAACATATTTTTAACACATGCAAATGCTTTTTTGCCTTGTTTTAGCATTTAGCTTTTAGTTCAGGAGCAATTTTTTTGCTTTTTGGGTTCCTGTACCTTCTTCATACCTGTGACGGCAATGGGGAGGGTGTAGTGAATCCTAGTTCATTTTAATGGGATAGCATGAGTTAGCTTAGCCGCTGGCTTGTAGACTCGTGCCCCCGTCACCTACTGACTTTTAACCTACTTAGCTTGCTCTGTCTTAGCCCATTTAATTATTTATTTCTTCTAAGATGGCTGCCTTGTTTATAGTTAGGCTGCTTGTTATGAGTTACATTATCAGTGTCACTGTGCCAAGGCGTCAAGATCAAGCACCAAAGACAAACAAACAGTAGATGTTCACACTTAGGGATTTTCCCTCTCTATACTTTAGAGGGATTGTTGATATTAATTGCTGTCCCAAGCATGCCTGTTATCTATTGTTTTGGAATACACCTACGTCAGGGGACCTTGTAGATCTGTATAAATACATCACACTTTAGACAGATAATCAGAGGGATTCCGACCAGAGGGCATCGCCACCATCGCTGATACCGATGCTGCAGTCGTCTTGACGCTGACCCAGTCTTCGTGTCCCTACGGAGTCTGAGATAGAGACCTCATTCCAAGGTAACGAGGGTTGGGGGCTCCTCTCATGGACACGGCTTTGGCAGATTAGGTTTAGCAAACCCAGCTCTCCTTTAGGTAGGAGGTTAGGCCTATTCTCATTAGGGTATTAGGGCATATTCCATCTTATATATACATATATATATTTCTTTCATATATTGCAAAATGGTGGGGTCTTCATAACAATTTCTCTCTTCTTCACAATACTGTTACTTGCTATATTCATTATCCTAATCATTGCAGTCCATGCAACTTATCGCAAATTGCAGTTATGTTAAATAAAAAGCTATTATAACTTTACTGCATCTGTGTCATTGCCTGTGTTTGTATGAGACATAATATATCTGTGAGAAAAGGGTAATCTTCGTTCAACCACGACATACCCTGAGAATATCTTACTTTGAGTCCATGAGTAAGCGACTGCCATAAATCACCTTTTACTATTGTGTTTCTGGTGAGGTGCTGCTAGTGAGCCGATAAGGTTGGGACAACAGTTGCGACTTGTTGTTGGAAAGACTCAGTCGCCTACAAACAAAAGTACTGTTATCCTTAAACCAGCAGTCTTGCTCAGAGCAAGAGTCCAAACTACGACACTATATCCCTCAAGCACGGATAAGTTAAGGGAATCCAGGATGATATTCAATCAACTGGTTTCCAGTAATCCCAGCTTGCCAGAAGGAAGGGAATTTTCTGGGGAGCCTGATTTGGTGAATATCAGAATAGCCATCAAATTGTCCATATCTAATGGAGCCAAAGCTTCAATAAAAACACTGAGGCAACAGATGAGGATGTAACACTAATGTCCCTAGAAGAGGGGTTAGAATCAACAACTGCCACTCCTGGATGGGATATGTGCACTCCACACGCACGCTCATTCTCCTGTTGAGCATAGATGTTATTAACTGTGGAACTAAAGAAGCAGACCAATTCCTAACATTGAGATTGGAACAAAGTGTGAGGAAGAGAAAGCTTGTTAGGATCCAACAGTTCATGTACAACCTTAAAAAGTGTTTTGGGGCAGTTCTGGGCATAGGACATTTTGTTAGAGTAAAATGCAGAGAGTCCTACTTTGCACAGCCCATGATATTACTTGTGCACAATGTACGAAAATACCATTTTGCGTGGCATGTTACCCCCATTTTTACATGTATGTCAGTTTGTTTTTGCCTGTCTCAGTGGGATCCTGCTAGCCAGGACCCCAGTGCTCATAGTTGTGGCCTGAATGTGTGTTACTGTGTAGTGACTAACTGTGTCACTGAGGCTCTGCTAACCAGAACCTCAGTGCTTATGCTCTCTCTGTCTTTAAACTTGTCACTATAGGCTAGTGACCACTTTCACCAATTCTTATTGGCACACTGGAACACCCTTATAATTCCCTAGTATATGGTACCTAGGTACCCAGGGTATTGGTGTTCTAGTAGATTGTTATCGGCTGCAGCATTTCTTTTGCCACCCATAGGGAGCTCAAACAAATCTTACACAGGACTGCCGCTGCAGCCTGAGTGAAATAACGAACAGCCATTTCACACTGCACTTAAGTAACTTATAAGTCACATAGTTCAGGGCAATTTCCCTGGACTTTGGGAGTGCAGGGACACCATTACACACGTGCACTACATAGCGGTCAATACCTATATGTAGCTTCACAATGGTAACTCCGAATATATCCATGTAACATGGCTAAGATCATGGAATTGTCCCCCCATGCCAAATATGGTATTGGGGTGCCAATCCCATGTATCACGGGGGCTCCACTATAGATCCCGGGTACTGCCAAACCAGCTCTCTGGGGTTTTCTCTGCAGCTACTGCTGCTGCCACCCCACAGACAGGGTTCTGCCCTCCTGGGGTCTGGACAGCCCAGTCCCAGGAAGGCAGAACAAAGCATTTCCTCTGAGAGAGGGTGTTACACCCTCTCCCTTTGGAAATTGGTATTAAGGGCTGGGGAGGAGTAGCCTCCCCAGCCTCTGTAAATGCTTTGAAGGGCACAGATTGTGCCCTCATTGCATAAGCCAGTCTACACCAGTTCAGGGAACCCCCAGTCCCTGCTCTGGCACAAAACTGGACAAAGGGAAGAGGAGTGACCACTCCCCTGTCCATCACCACTCCAGGGGTGGTGCCCAGAGCTCTTCCACTGTATCTCAGACCCATGCCATCTTGAATCCAGGGGTGTGGGTGGCACACTGGAGGCCTCTGAGTGGCCAGTGCCAGGAGGTGATGTCAGAGACCCCTCCTGATAGGTGCTTACCTCACTAGGTGGCCAATCCTCCTCTGAGGGCTATTTAGGGTCTCTCCAGTGGGCTTTTCCTCAGATAACAACTTGCAAGAATTCACCAGAGTTCCTCTGCAACTCTCTCTTCGACGTCTGCAAAGGATCGACTGCTGACTTCTCCAGAACGCCACAAAACTGCAAAAAAGTAGGAAGAAGACTACCAGTGACATTGTAGCACCTAATCCTGCCAGCTTTCTCCACTGTTTCCTGGTGGTGCATGCTCTGAGGGCTGTCTGCCTTCACCCAGCACTGGAAGCCACAAAGAAATCTCCCATGGGTTGACGCAATCTTCCCCCTGCTCCAGCAGGCACCAATCTTTAGCGTCACTGGTACTATGGGACCCCTCTCATCCTGACGAGTGTGGCCCCTGGAACACAGGTGGTAGACCCAAGTGACCCAGACTGTCCAGTGGTCCAACTGTCCAAATTTGGAGGAGGTAAGTCCTTGCCTCCCCTCTCCAGACAGTAATTCTGTGCACTGCGTGAACTGCAGCTGCTAGGGCTTCTGTGCACGTTTCCAAGGAATTCTTCATGCACAGCCTAGCCCAGGTCCCCAGCACTCCTCCAGCTTCGTGGGACCCTCTTTTGTAGTGTTGATACAACTGCCGTGCTCATTCTTCTTGAACCCATGTCCAAGGACTTCTGCGGGTGCTGCCTTCTTGTATGTGGTCTCTCTCTGTTGCAGAGGGCCCCCTTTGTCTCCTCTCCCAAGTGGCGACATCCTGGTCCTTCCTGGGCCTGATCAGCACCCTTTTTCTTCATCTGCAACCTTTGCAGCTAGCAAGGCTTGTTTCTGGTCTTTCTACAAGGAAACAACTTGGTATCCTTCAGCACTCCGTGGGACATCTTCTTGCTGAAGGAGAAGTTCCTAGCACCTTTTGTTGTTGCAGAATCTTTAGCTTCTTCCACCCGGAGATAGCCATTTTGCATCTTCATTTGGGGTTTAGTGGGCTCCTGCCCCCACTGGACACTTTCACTACTCTTGGACTTGGTCCCATTCCTTTGCAGGTCCTCAGGCCCAGGAATCCGTCTTCAGTGCTTTGCAGTCTGTTGTGGTCTTTGCAGAATCCTCTATCACGGGTTTAGTGTGTTTCTGAGGAAATAGTAGTACTTTACTCCTACTTTTCAGGATCTTGGAGTGGGGTATCTTGGCCACCCTTAGTGTTTTCTTATACTCCCAGCGACCCTCTACACACTACACTAGCTTACGCATCCATTTGTTGTTCGCGTTCCCCTATCTTAGTATATGGTTTGTGTTGCCCCTAGGCCTATTGCATCCTATTGTATTCTACAGTGTTTGCACTACTTTCTGACTGTTTTACTTACCTGAGTTTGGTTTGTGTTTATATTTTGTGTGTTTAACTTACCTCCTAAGGGAGTATATCTTCTGAGATATTTTTGGCACATTGTCACTAAAATAAATTACCTTTATTTTTAGTAACTCTGAATATTGTCTTTCTTACCTATGTGATATAAGTGGTATAGTAGGAGCTTTGCATGTCTCCTAGTTCAGCCTAAGCTGCTCTGCTGTAGCTACCTCTATCAGCCTAAGCTGCTAGAACACTATTAATCTACTAATAAGGGATAACTGGACTTGACACAAGGTGTAAGTACCATCAGGTGCCCACTATAAGCCAGGCCAGCCTCCTACATTGGTGGTGCAGCATTGGGATAAGTACTTGTAACTGCGTTACCACTTTGTCATTGGTGCTTTTCATAAGAAAACCATATTCCAAATACTTAAAAATATACACAGTTAACCTAAACAGTCTAACTTTCTTTCTAAAAACTTTCTAAAAAGTTTTGAAAAGTTTGAAAAAGTTGTTCTCTTTTCTTTAAAAGTTTCTAAACTTTTTTCTCTTTATCCTAAACTCTTTCTTGCAACTATGTCTGTAGTAGAGGCCACTCTCAAAGTTGTCCAGACAACTTATGGCAATTTAAACTTTAAACTTTAAACGTTTGAGGGATCTCTGTATAGAAAGAAGTTTAAGTATTGGTAAGAACCCTACAAAAGATCTTCTCCTTAGCCTTCTCCTAGAAAGTGACCAGAACCAATCAGGCCCATCCCAGGAACAGGAGGTAGGGGAGGAAGGCACCCAGTTAGAATCAGGGGAGGGCCCTGAGGACTCTGGGGAGGGTTCCTCCAAAGACCTGTCAGCCATCTAGTGAAGCTGTTAGTGGGAGGGGGTCACACATCAGTAGGGCACCCTTCACTCCAAAAGGCCATGTAACTAGAGTTCAGGCAGTTAGAGACAGGTCCACTTCTGCCAATTCCCACATCATCTCTGTGTCAGAGAATTCCCAAGAGGCAGAAGGTGGGGTTAGTTCCCCATGGTGGCAGCAGCAGTGCTCTTGATAGTCATCTTGCAAGAGAAACAGATTCAAGAAACCTGCACAAAATTGTCCCCCCTTACAAGGAGGGGGATAACATAAACAAGTGGTTTGCTGCACTTGAGAGGGCCTGTATGGTACAGTTGGTCCCTCAAAGGCAGTGGGCTGCTATCTTGTGGCTATCTTTCACTGACAAGGGTAGGGATAGGTTCCTTACTGTCAGAGAGAGTGATGCCAACAATTACAAAGTTTTGAAAGGTGCACTCTTAGATGGATTTGGCTTAATCACTGAACAATACAGGATAAAATTCAGAGATACCAGAAAAGAGTCCTCTCAAGACTGGACAGACTTAGTAGACTGTTCAGTGAAGGCCTTGGGGGGATGGTTACATGGCAGTAAGGTGACTGACTATGAAAGCCTATATAATATTATTTTGAGAGAGCATATTTTGAATAATTGTGTGTCTGACTTGTTACATCAGTACTTGGTATACTCAGATCTGACCTCTCCCCAAGAATTGGGAAAGAAGGCAGACAAATGGGTCAGAACAAGAGTAAGCAGAAAAGCCCATACAGGTGGTGACAAGGATGGCAAGAAGAAATATGGTAAGTCTTCTGACAAGGGTAGGAACGAAGATAAAAAGCATGCTGAGACTTCATCAGGCCCACAAAAATCCTCTTGGGGAGGTGGGTCCAAATCCTCTTCTAACAATCAAAAGAAGCCATGGCGCTATTTATGTAAAAGTAAAGGCCATTGGGCAAGTGATTCCACTTCTCCAAAGAAAAACACCAAGGCTCCCACTACCACAACCCCAACTGTGTCCTCTAGTGCCCCTAGTAATAGCAGTGGTAGTGGGAAGAATACTACAAATAGCCAATCCAAGGGTGTAGCTGGGCTCACCATTGGTAATGTAGTTGGGGTTGGTCTTGTTAGAGAGACCACAGAGGCTGTTTTAGTCTCTGATGGTGGTATTGACTTTGCCACCTTGGTTGCTTGTCCCCTTAATATGGGTGAGTACAAGCAACTTCCCCCAATAAATGATGTGGAGGTTGAGGCCTACAGGGATACAAGAGCCAGTGTCACTTTGGTGATTGAGAAACTGGTTCACCCTGATCAACACCTACTTCATCAGAAGTACCAAGTGACTGATGCTAATAACAACACTCTTAGCCACCCCATGGCTGTTGTGAATCTCAACTGGGGGGGGGGGTTACTGGTCCAAAGAAAGTTGTGGTAGCCACTGATTAACCTGTAGACTGCTTACTAGGCAATGATTTGGAGACATCCGCTTGGGCTGAAGTGGAGTGGAAGGCTCATGCAGCAATGCTGGGCATTCCAGTGCATATCTTTGCTCTCACAAGGGCTCAGGCTCTGAAGCAAAGAGGACAGGGAAACGTGGATCCTGGAAAATGGACCACATGCTCCCAAAAGCTAGGGGTTGAAAGGGTAAATCCTTGTCCACTATCCCTCCCTCTCCAGAAGATTCCCCTTTTGAGGAAGAGGAATCTTCTCCCTGTGCAGAACCTACACCAGATGAGCTGGCAGCAGACACTACTGAGCTTTTGGGTGCAGAGGTCCTGCTATGGAAGAGCTGAGTGTGGCACAGCAGACCTGTCCCACACTAGAGGGTTTAAGACAGCAAGCTGTCAAACAGCAGAATGGGGATATCACTGATAGCCATAAAGTCTATTGGGAAGATAACCTCCTCTACACTGAGTCAAGGGACCCTAAACTTGGAGCTGCCAGGAGATTGGTCATCCCTTTGCAGTATAGGGAGTTTCTTCTGACTTTGGCTCATGATATTCTTTTGGCTGGACATTTGGGCCAGAGTAAAACTTGGGATAAACTTGTTCCATTGTTTCACTGGCCTCAAAAGTCAGAGAACTCTAAAGAGTTTTGTCGCTCCTGTGTAACTTGCCAAGCCAGTGGCAAGGCTGGTGGCACACCTAAGGCCCCCTTAATTCCACTTCCTGTGGTTGGGGTGCCCTTTGAAAGGGCAGGGGTTTTAGATAGTTGGCCCCCTTGACCCTCCAACAGCTTCAGGCAATAGATTCATCCTTGTGGTAGTGGACCATGCCACTAGCTATCCTGAAGCTATACCCTTAAGGACCACTACAGCTCCTGCAGTGGCAAAAGCCCTCCTGCAAATCTTTTCTAGATTGGGTTTCCCTAAGGAAGTGATGTCAGACAGAGGTAGTAACTTCATGTCTGCATACCTCAAAGCTATGTGGAAGGAGTGTGGTGTAACTTACAAGTTCACTACTCCTTATCATCCACAGACAAATGGTCTGGTTGAGAGGTTTGATAAAACTCTCAAAGGCATGATCATGGGAGTCCCTGAAAAACTCAGGAGGAGATGGGATGTCCTGTTGCCATGCCTCCTTTTTGCTTATAAGGAGGTACCCCAAAAAGGAGTGGGGTTTAGCCCCTTTGAACTCCTCTTTGGGCACTCTGTAAGAGGTCCCCTTGATCTTGTGAAGGAAGGTTGGGAACAACCTTTAAAAGTTCTCAAGAAAGACATTGTGGATTATGTACTTCGCCTAAGACAGTGCTCTTCAAACTTTTTAATGCCGCGCCCCCCCCAGTTGAAAAATAAAAATCATTGGGCCCCCCTCAGAATTTTTCACAATTATTTTAGAAAGATGGCAATGTTTAAATAGGTCTAAACCTATTTAAACATTGCAGTTAAGTACTGTTACCTTTTTAAAACTGCAATAACATGCTTCTGCTTAAAACAAAGGCATGTTATCTGTATAATATTTCTTTTGGCCAGAGTTTGGCGCCCCCCCTGGGATCACTTGAGGCCCCCCAAGGGGGGCCCACCCCCCAGTTTGAAGACCTCTGGCCTAAGATCTAGAATGGCCGAGTACATGAAAAAGGCCAGAAAAAACCTTCAGGCCAGCCAAGAGCTCCAAAAGCAATGGCATGACTAGAAGGCTGTCCTGACCCAGTACCACCCAGGATAGAAGTTGTGGGTATTGGAGCCTATGGCCCCAAGAGCACTCCAAGACAAATGGAGTGGACCCCATCTCATAGTAGAAAAGAAAGGTGAGGTCACATATTTGGTAGACCTGGGCACTGCCAGGAGTCCCCTTAGGGTGCTCCATGTCAATCGCCTGTAACCTTATTATGACAGGGCTGACTTGACCCTGCTCATGGCAACTGATGAGGTGCAGGAAGAAGATAGTGACCCTCTCCCTGACCTCTTCTCTACCACTGAAGCTGATGGCTTAGTGGAGGGAGTGCTGCTTGCAGATTGCCTTACTGCTGAGCAGAAGGACAACTGCGTAAATCTCTTAGATCAGTTCTCAACCTCTTCTCACTGATCCCAGGTACAACTACCTGGTGTGAGCACACAACCGACGCTGGAGACAGTTTACCTGTCAAAAGTAAGATTTATAGGCAGCCTGACCATGTCAGAGATTGCATAAAACAAGAGGTACAAAAAATGTTAGATCTAGGAGTGATTGAGCCTTCTGGAAGCCCATGGGCTAGCCCAGTGGTGCTTGTCCCCAAACCTCATAGTAAAGATGGTAAAAAGGAAATTAGGTTTTGTGTTGACTATAGAGGTCTCAACCAAGTAACCAAAACTGATGCTCACCCTATACCCAGAGCAGATGAGCTCATAGATACACTGGCTCCTGCCAAGTATCTAAGCACTTTTGACTTACCTGCAGGATATTGGTAGATTAAGTTGTCAGAAGATGCTAAACCTAAAACAGCATTTTCAACCATTGGAGGGCACTATCAGTTCACTGTTATGCCCTTTGGATTGAAAAATGCACCTGCCTCTTTTTAGAGGTTGATGAACTCAGTCCTACAAGGATTGGAAGCCTTTAGTGCAGCATATCTATATGATATAGCTGTCTTTAGCTCCACCTGTGAGGATCACCTGGTCCATCTATGGAAAGTTTTGGAGGCCCTGCAAAAGACAGGCCTCACTATCAAGGTTTCAAAGTGCCAGATAGGGCAGGGGAAAGTGGTTTATCTGGGCCACCTGGTAGGTGGGGAACAGATTGCACGACTACAGGGGAAGATCCAAACCATTATGGAATGGGCTCCCCTTACAACTCAAACCCAGGTGAGAGCCTTCCTAGGCCTCACAGTGTACTATAGGAGGTTCATTAAGAACTATAGCTCCATTGCATCTCCTCTTAATGACCTCACCAGCAAAAAGATGCCTAAAAAGGGTATGTGGGCAGCTAGCTGTCAAAAGTCTTTTGATGAGCTGAAACAGGCCATGTGCTCTGCACCTGTCCTAAAAAGCCCATGTTACTCCAAGAAATTCACAGTCCTGACTGATGCTTCTGAATTAGGGGTAGGGGCAGTTCTATCACAGATTAACACTGAGGGCCAGGATCAACCTGTTGCTTTTATGAGCAGGAGGGTGACCCCTAGAGAAAAGCTTTGGTCTGCCATAGAGAGGGAGGCCTTTGCTGTGGTCTGGGCACTGAAAAAGTTGAGACCATACCTGTTTGGTACTCACTTTATTGTTCAGACAGACCACAAATCTCTATTATGGCTTAAACAAATGAAAGGTGAAAACCCTAAATTGTTGAGGTGGTCCATCTCCCTACAGGGAATGGACTATACAGTGGAACATAGACCTCGGAGTACCCACTCCAATGCAGATGGACTCTCCAGATATTTCCACTTAGACAATGAAGACTCATCTGGGCAAGGTTAGCCTTATTGTCCCTCGTTTGGGGGAAGTTGTGAAGGAAAGTACCATCTTGCCTGGCATGTTACCCCCATTTTTACATGTATGTCAGTTTGTTTTTGCCTGTCTCAGTGGGATCCTGCTAGCCAGGACCCCAGTGCTCATAGTTGTGGCCTGAATGTGTGTACCTGTGTAGTGACTAAATGTGTCACTGAGGCTCTGCTAACCAGAACCTCAGTGCTTATGCTCTCTCTGCCTTGGGTTGGGGTATCTTGGACACCCTTAGTGTTTTCTTACACTCCCAGCGATCCTCTACACACTACACTAGCTTAGGGGTCCATTCGTGGTTCACATTCCACTTTCTTAGTATATGGTTTCTTTTGCTCTTAGGCCCATTGCATCCTATTGTATTCTACAGTGTTTGCACTACTTTCTAACTATTTTACTTACCTGATTTTAGTTTGTGTTTATATTTTGTGTATTTTACTTACCTCCTGAGGGAGTATATCCTCTGAGATATTTTTGCACATTGTCACTACAATAAAGTACCTTTATTTTTAGTAACTCTGAGTATTGTCTTTCTTATGATATAGTACCTACATGATATAACTGGTATAGTAGGAGCTTTGCATGTCTTCTAGTTCAGCCTAAGCTGCTCTGCTATAGCTACCTCTATCAGCCTAAGCTGGTAGAACACTACTAATCCACTAATAAGGGATAACTGGACTTGGCACAAGGTGTAAGTACCATCAGCTACTCACTATAAGACAGGCCAGCCTCCTACACACAACTTTCTAAGTGGCTTTATCTGCTTCTAGGTATTTCTTTCTCCAATGTGGTTTAGCACGTTAATTTTTTTCTGTAACTCTCTCAAAGACTCATTAAAGGTGAATGACATTGAGTAAAACATTTTCCAGTAAGCGGAAAGAAATCATCCACCGCCTTTGTACGCCAGGCATGAACTATCTCCCAGTCTTCTAGATTTGAGGTATTTGGATTAAAGCAAGTGCCCTTTAATCTTTCATTAAGGGCAGAAACATTACATTTGGACCAATTTATAATGGTGAGTGAAGATTTGGGGCCGGCAGCGAGAAGCCCAGGAGCAGATCTAACCTAAAAGGAACAGCAAAAGTGTCAGCCTAGAGTAAAGTGATATGGTGTTCGGGTGAGCCACAATACTCTTCCGGGGGCAGAATTGTTTTATCATGTTAGATTTCATTAGGAATAGTGCACTGTTCAGTAAGACAAACAGGATGTTACGAGAAAGAGGGGTTGAATGTCCCTGGGAGCTATGTGCCCAGTTGTGCAGGAATGTCCAGAATTCAATTCCACCCACTGGCGAGTAAATTGAACAAAAGTGGCACCTCACCATCAGCCCCTCAGAACACTTCTAGATGTGCAGAAGATCAGAATAGATAGAATTCTGATGTCAATGACGTGTGGAGGCCTAAAGGGCTGGACCTGCTTTCACCTGTGCCACAGACTAAGACGTAACCTCCAAGAGTCAATTGGCTGACCTCCTTTATGGCTACAGGGAAATTAAAAGCTGCAAGATGCCTTTTCCTGGAGTGATCAATTGGCTAGTAGTAAGTAGACCCAAACTGAACAGTGCTTGTGGCCTCTCTTGGAGTGGGTCCTGGGCTCAAAGCACTGTCCTTGAGGGTCTGAAAGTCTTAGAATTCATTGAGAAGAACTGATCCAAAAAACGTAAATAATGACCAGGCTTAATAACCCAAGGTTATTTGCCAAAGGCACAACCCCGGCAAACAAGAAAATGAAGTTGGTCCTCCTAAAAGCTTTTTTCTGCCTGAAAGAAGGTGTCAGTGGAACCATGTAGCCAACGTGTCAGGCTTTTATATCAATTGCCTGCTGCAGCTTCCAGGCTTGACCTGCTGTAAGTTTTTAAGCTCTAGAAACTCAGGGCCCAATTTAGGGTTTGGTGCCTGGCATGGATGCATTATTCTACAACTACAATCTAATTATTTAGTTAGGAAATTTGGGACACAATGTTACCTGACACCTTATTCATCTGAGGCCCAAATGAGAGAGGGTAATCAAGAGTAACAACAAGGATTATTCACTGGTATTGTATTAAAATCAACTTCCCTCGTCAAATTCTCCACCTGCAACCAGCAGCTTCTAAGATTGTTAAAATGGACAGCAGTCTCATCCATGCTAATTAGATATTAACTGTAGTTTAGGCAACTCTGTATAATCAGTTGTAATCCTAATTTTGGTTTAGATAGTAGTTTGCACACACATCAGTGTTTGTGCAGTGGTATGTTGAAGAGGTTTTGAAATGTGATCTATTAATTATGTACATAGGTAACTGCGCTATCAAGGGGAGGGTATCCTGGCGCTTAGCAGGTGTGGGTCTAGCCTCAGTGGGAGGGGTTAATCAGTTGGCTAATTGGTGACATTTAAAGTGCAAAGAAAAATATGTTACCTCCTTTTCTCTCTATTCTATCTAAGATTATCTGGTCACTAATCTCAAGAGGAAACAAAAATCAGTGCCCACAAAACCCTCATTTGACCTCCGGTTCAATTCTGGTCTGAATGTATAAATTGAACCCACCCAATATTTGCATGCATTTCTCAATACAAAATGATAACTATGCACAATAACCTACCCAAAAACTTTCACTCACACCACACAGATGGTCCTTCCAAAATATATTATGTTTTACTAAACACCTTAAATAATCTTATTGTCGCCAATGCCATTCAGTAGTGGTATATCTAAAAATAATTGTGAAGAGAAAGACTTTCTTTCATTAAATTTAAACTGTACTGCAGTAAATTCTGCATAGTTTAGGCATACAAATCAATTAAAGTACTCCTGTAAAATTCACATTTTCGTTAACCTGCACGATGGCGTGGGGCGTGACCAAATAAGATGGCCGGCGGGACGCGTCTTTAGTGAGCTCCAACGTCCCTATATCCTCCTTAAGGGATCCTGGAGTGCCGGTCATTCGTGCACCACCCCAAAATATGAGCGGCAGTGCCCCGAAGATGGTAGCGGGCTACTGACTGCTTTTGGCTCCTTTGAAGCCTCCGCTCGGCTGTGGAGCAGAGTCGGACATCAGCCAGATGGGCGCGGCCCGCGCTGGTGCGGTGGGCCTGATACAGCCTTCCTTGGTGGGCGCGGCTGCTGGCCGGTCCCTGGAAAGGGTAGCTGGTGTTCTCGGGGGGGTCGTCTTTGGGGCCATCCCCATCCTGAGGTGAGGTGAGCGAGGCAGACGACTGGACCCGGGGTGGGCGTTTGGTTTCTACTCGACACGTGACATCATTTTGCGGAGAAGAAGGTGGGGACAAATTGGCCCCCTTTTTGGAGTACTGTACAATGCATAAGGCTCAGATATATTCCCCCACGTGCAGAGGAGCAGACCTGCACAGCGACAATGAGACGTGGGGACAGGAGTGGAGGCAATACATGGCCCAGTCTGGGCTCCTGAGGAGTGGCCTGGGGTGGTTCACCGCTCTACAGACCTCTCTGGTGGGAGACGATGAGGGTCCCCATTCTGAGACTTGACAGGTGACCACACTGCAATGGTGAGGTTTTGTTTGTGCTTTTGGAGTGTGTGCAGAGGTGTGGAGGACTGGGACCTGCGACCCTGCACGTAGTGCGCACACCTGAACCTATGCAGGGTTCGGAGTGGAAAGCGAGGCTGCGTGGGCATTCAGAGGCCCCTATTATGGATATTTGGGTTGGATAGCTGATTTGCACTGTCCTGGTGGTGACACATCCTATTATCTCTCAGTGGAGGTAAGATGGGAAGGCATCGACAAACTACGCCATCGTAGGGGAGCACAATGGAGCAATGTACTACACCCACGCTGCTCCCACAGAGACAGACTCATTTGGGGGGTCTGGAGAGGAAATGGTGGTGCTGGCCACTGCAGAGGAGCCCTCACATGTTGAACTGTTAGCCTCCATTCATGGCGCTACAGTGGCACTGTATGGGAAAATAGAAACGATGGCCGTGGGGGTGAACCTTCTTCCAGTTGATCTCCACAAGGTATCTGATAAGGTCAAGGTGGTGGAGGAGTCTATTGTGGACTTGCAGACGTAGGTTGACACCTTCCGCAAACAGATGGCTCCGGTCACTCCTACTATCAGGACATTTTAGGCTAGGCTGGAGGATTCAGAGGGCAGATCCCGACGGAACAATGTTCACCTCCCAGGATTCCTGGAGTGTGCAAAAGGCTCCACAGTGAGAATTTTTGTTGAGCAATGGATCAGAGATGTATTACAGCCGGTGGGGTTGCCCAGGGTGTTTGTGGTGAAACGCACCCACCAGGCTTTGGTAGCTCCTCCTCGGCCCGGCACACCTCATCATAGCATGCCTCCTGAAATATAAA
Source organism: Pleurodeles waltl (assembly GCF_031143425.1). NCBI lineage: Eukaryota > Metazoa > Chordata > Amphibia > Caudata > Salamandridae > Pleurodeles > Pleurodeles waltl. Next base: position 856,330,897 of record NC_090446.1, on the reverse strand, counting down.
GATAGGGACTGTATCATGTGGACCGCCCATGAGTCCGACAGGGCTGTCTTTCAAAATTGAAAAATATCCATTTACCCTGACTATACGAATAAGGTCCAGTCCTCCTGAAAGGGGTTTTTAGAGGTGAAGGCCAAGCTTTGTGCCATGAAATCAGATATATGTTGTTGTATCCGGCACGGCGAAGGTGATTTCCGGAGGCAAGTTGCAGTTCTTTGATCATCCTGAGGCAGTCTGGAGATGGCTGGAGATGTGGGATAAGGTTGGCCCGGGTCCTTCTGGGCAGTCTGGAGCTGGCTTGGCTCGCTCATCTGGAGTGGACGGTGCAGACTGGAGGAGGCATGGGGATGGCCCATTTCAGGTCCCTGCGCAGTGTTGTGATACCTCTGTCAGCAGAATTGAAATCCAACAGGATGGTATTATGGAGGTGGTTGGATCCTGAGCAGGCTGTTGAACTTGCTGATTCATTAGATGGGGAGCTGAGATGCTTTCTGTTGATTCTTGAATACATTGGCCTTTGGTGGATACTGCCCTTGCGGTCCTGCCGGGGGTCTTGTGTTCAGCCTGTGGAACACGCCTTGCATGACTGGGAGCAATGGAAATGTTACGGATGTCGGTTTAAAGGGGCTGCATATGTATTTGCGCTTTATGTATGCGGAAAATGCTGTATTTTGGTTTTATGTATGGGGAAAATGCTTATCCTAGACTATGATTGGTTGGGGTGGTAGGCACTGTGTATACTGTCGTTGGGGTGGGGGGTGTTCACTTCCACTGTTGTTAGGTTGTTGTTGGTAGGTTTTTTAGGTGATGGGGTGTGAGCTGCTGTCCTGGCAGCACACATATATATGGATCTACAGTTTGTTTTGATACATATGTTCTACTGTTCATCTGGAGTGGGTATAGAGGTTCGGGGGTTCACAGAATGCGCTAGGTCGCAGAGGTGTTATGTTTATATCAGCAGTGCATTCTTGAATGTGGGATGGGCGGTTGGGATTTATTGAGCCTCCTCCTTTTGGGCGTTAGTTTGGTGGAAGGGCCCTAGTGGGAGGCATAGATATGCATTCTTAACATGGGTCGACAGATTAATACACTGACAAGGAATGTTAGGGGACTGAAGAGCTATATTGCACGTTATAGAGTGCACTCCTCCCTAAGGTGATATAAGGTACATATAGCGTGTCTTAAGGAAACACATATGACAGAGGAGGAATCACATAAGTTGGCTAAAAAGTGGCAGGGTCAGATGTTCTCCTCATCCTTTTCCTCCTATGCAAAGGGAGTACTGATGTGGATCGCACCCGGGGTCCCGTTTACACATATCTACAGTGAAGCAGATGTGGAAGGAAGATATATATATTTACAGGGCACTTTGGATGGACAGCCCCTTACCATTCTCAACACATATGCACCTAACATAGACAATTCCTCCTTTTATGACAATATACCTGAAATGCTGGGGGAGGGGATAGTCTCCCCTCTAATATGAGCTGGAGACTGCAACTGTATATTTGATGGCGAGATGGATCATTCTCCATCTAAACTGGGCACCAAACCATTGATGAAGGGATCCCTCACCGAGGTTATGCATAATCTAGGGCTCTGGGATGTATGGAGAGAACTACATACAGAGACTAGGGAATACACCTGTCATTCTAAGACACACAATACATATAGTTGGTTGGACCGTTTCCTCTTGGGTGGCCTCACTTGTTCACAAGTAATGGATGTTAAGCATTTGGGGAGGTTTTTGTCTGATCATGCATCAGTGTTGATGCACGTGTTGTGGGGATCTGATGCTAAATTGTCCCGCCATTAGCGTATGCCTGCGTCATTTTTGATGGATGCTGGCTGTCGTGATAAAATGACTGTGGCCCTTAAGGACTATTTGGATTTGAAAATGGGTACAACTAACTCAAGGGGCATGGAATAGGAAGCCATGAAGGCGGTGTTAAGGGGAGTGTTTATCAGTACTTCATGTGGGGTGCGCAAACAATTAGAACAGGAACTTACAGATTGGGAGAGTGCACTGGAGGTATTACAACACCAGACACCGATAACTCAAGAGGTTGAGCAAGAGCAGCTTCGGCTGTTTAAGAAGGTTAGTAGCTGCTGGGACACACTGGATAAGGTCACCCTTAGATCATATAGACAGCGACTACATAGGGAGACAAATCTGGTAAATTGCTGGCATGGCTCCTTAAGCGAAGGTTGAATCCCCTCCCATCCTACGTATTAAGAACACAGAGGGGGTACAGGTCACCAATCGCAGAGATATCCTTTGGGTATTAGTGGAACATTTGTAGTTTGTATCCAGGGCTGGTCCTCCCATCCCAGATGGTAGATTAGGAGAATTTCTGAAGCGGATGAGACTCCTGCAGCTGGCGCCAGACTGTATGGAAAGTCTAGAGGCTGAGATAACAGTTGAGGAAGTGAGTACGGCTATGGAGGCGTTGTCGAAATCTAATTCGCCTGGTGGGGATGGTTTCCCAATTGAGTTGTACCAAACATTTTCTCTCCTACTGAGAGAGAGGTTGTTGGTGGTGTTTGAGGAAGTATGGGACCAGGGTATTCTTCCTGAGACCATGCGTCAGGGCATTGTCTGTCTAATGCTTAAGCCAGGGGGGTATTCTGATGACCCTTCCTCATATCGCCCTCTCACTATGCTCAATACGGATGTCAAGATGCTGTGTAAAATCTTGGCTACTTGACTGCGTGGAGTGATCTGGGGTTTGGTGCACGAGGATCAATGTGAATTTATTCCTGGTCGTAGTACGACTTACAACTTAGGCCGTGTGGCACACATGCTACATGAAACTTCGGGGGCTGTAGACAAATTGATTTTAGTATCGCTGGATCTAGAGAAAGCTTTCTCCATGCTGTGGAGTTGGACTACCTACTGGCAGTCCTGCAGGGAATGGGATTTGGTCCTCATTTTTGTGCTTGGGTTCGTTTGTTTTATACTGCTTCCACTGCGCTCGGGTTAGCGGAGAGCTATCGGACTCCTGGGCGATTGGTGCGGGGACCAGACAGGGAAACCCACTGTCACTGCTCCTCTTTGCTCTAGTAGTGGAGCCACTGGCGGTCTGGCTACATGAGGAATTGGAGCCCTGGGGTGTGCAGGTGGGACAGATTACTCATATTGTCTCCCTTTTTGCTGACGGTGCACTGATATACCTTTGAGAGCCACGCAGAAGAAAAAATCGCTCCTGTTTCCTCTAGGATCTATGTGCCCTGCCAGAAGATTTGCCGGGTGTGGGGCTCCGGTAGGAACTCAAAAGTTTTTGATATTTGGGCATGTGGGTCACACATACAATGACGGCACATGTGACGCATAATTTAGAACAGGTGGTGAAGGGCCTGGAGCGCTCTGTCTCATTCTGGAATAAGCTGCCTCTATCCGTGATGGGTAGGGCGGCTGTGGCCAAGATGGTGTTCTTGCCACAGTGCCTTTATTTTGTCCAGAATTCTTTGTTTCCATTGGCAAATCGGCATTTTAATTGCCTAGACAGCTTATTGATTTCCTTAGTTTGGGCTGGCCGTCGTAGCAGGGTGGCGTTGTCCATGTTACAAAGGGACATGGAAGAAGGTATCTTGGCTCTCCCTAATATTAGACTCTATAATTATGAAGATCATTTACAACATGCTGCTAAGTGGATGGCGCAGAAGGACAATTGGGAGAAACGATTATTCGCTAGCATGTTGGGAGGTGATGATTTGGTGCATGCATTAATGATAAGCGGTCAGTCGGAGACTCCTGTCCCTTATTTGGTTAAGACTACAGAAGGGGTCTGGGAGCAGGCAGTTTAGAAAATACTTCAACCTGCCCCCTTTGATAGGGAACTAAAGATTTAGAGTCTAGCCCCTTTTCGGGACATGGATACTTTAATGTCAATGGAAGCTTGGAGAATGGCTGGATGCTTGGTGGCGGATGACTTATACCCTAATGGGGAGTTTATCTCCTTTCAGGAGGCGCAAGATACGTTCGGATTGAACCCTGGACATTTCTAGCAGTATGCCAAGATCAAGAGTGTGGCTCAAGAGGTCTGGTTTGGATTCCCGGTGCCCCCCCCCCAGCATCAAGGGTATTGAACAGGTTAATAAATTGGGGAGAGGATTCCTATTTGGTTACCCTCTTTTATAGAGTGCTGCGTGGGGATCGTGGGAGGGTGGAATGTGCAGCTCGTAGGGCTTGGGATCGAGAACTGGAAGGCCCCCTAGAAGATGAAGGACTGGAATATGGCACTGTCTCTGGAACGCACGCTGTCTTGTAACTACAGATTTAAGTTGTTGCACTTTAATTTTGTATATTGAGTATATATCACGCCTGCTATACTCAACAAGATGGACCCGAAGACTAGGTGTTCTCGATGTGGGAAGGCAGGTGCTTCCTTTCTCCACTTAGCCAGGTCGTTCAGGGAGGTGCAGCAATTTTGGTGTGTGGTGGTTCGGAAAATAGATGGGGTCACCGGTCTGGGGCTCAAGGCGGCACCATTGACTTGCCTCCTGGGTATATTACAGAGACCACAGGGTAGGTGCATCCCATACAGATTTGCACAGCTTGCGCTAGTGTTGGCTAAGTGCAGGGTGGCTATAGGCTGGATGAGTACACAAAGTCCATCCTTTTCTAGCTGGACCCGTGATGTTTTGGAGTTGGGTGTTGCCGAAGAGTAAAACATGAAACTTGCCCGTAGGGACGAAGGGGCTCTGACTGACGTAAAGGCTTGGAGTATATTATTAGAATGCTTCACCGGGGTTCAGGAGTCCAGCTCTGATTGGAGCACTGATGATGATTTTTGACTGTGGAATTTTGGGCTGTAAATACAGGTGACAACCAACTGTGGTAACATGGTAGCGTTGTTAACATGGTATATGAATGACTTGGATACATGTGAGCTCCTCGGGAAGGGGAAGCGGGGGTAGCTATTGTTAGCTATTGTTGATCTGATTGGATATGTTCCATGTTTCTGTCTGTATATCGTACGGTACAAAATCTTTATTCGACTTTCAACAAGTCATAAAAGACATAACAGTCATAAGAAAAATCTCCAATTATGATACATACATTTCAATATATAATAAAAAATCGGGTAAGTAAAATAATAAAAATGTAAAAAAACACACAACAATAGAACAGTCTAGTGTAAAACTATTACAATGAATTATATTTCAATCGCCTCTCCCATAGATTTCCTTATCTTTAATACAGAACATAAAAAGTTAGCTAAAATTCCGCACATCTCTAAAGAAGCTAGTGACTGGAGACAGGCATAGGCTGCACGACACTGGGGGAGATTGATTGACCTTAAAAGCGGAACAACTAGGCGCTTCCTCTGGTGGGCGTAAAAATTACAGAATAAAACCACATGGATTGTGGATTGAAGTGTTTTTTCATCACAGGGGCATGGTTTTAACAAGGTGGACCAATCGTTCATAATTGGAAATGAAACTAGGTGATGAAACGTGTCTAGCCTAAATCTAGTAAGAACGTAACGGTGGCGAGGGAGTACCACGTTTGCCAAGTACGGCTGCATGCCCTCAGCCGTCAAAATTATTTGGTTATGAATGACTGAGGTTTTTTTTTATTCCGCCCCCCAACGTATGTCTTCTAGATAGTTTAATGCCAGGTTACTCAGGTCCTTCCTGGATATCTTCCGCAACGAGACTGGGTTTATATAGTAGTCTTTATTGCCCATTTTTTCGAAGAAGGTCATAATGTATTTTAACCATGGTACCCTTGATGTATATAATGACTTCGTACAGTCGGTCAGGATGGCCTTATTAAAATTAGTGTGTTCCGAGGTCCAGTCTTTATGCCATAGTAACAGTGGCTGGATCTTTATCAAGTATGCTATGAAGGGAACCCCGAGTTCCGAGTGTGTGACGTACGATGAAGTGCCTTTTGGTACCCTCAACAGATTTCGTAGGAAATCATTTTCCACTGTCTGCACTAGATCACAGTTTGTATGTCCCCAAATTCCTGCCCCGTACGTAACAGCCGGAATACACTTGGCTTTATAGATCTTTATCATGTTAGGTGGTGTGATCCCCCCAAGCCTTTTGGAGAAGAGTCGTAGTGCCATCGTTGTTTTGATCAAGTGCACTCTCTTCATCTTCCTGCAGTTGGCCCAGGAACCCAGCTTATCAAATGTTATACCCAGATATGAAAAGGTTTGCGCGATTTCGACCTTGCTATCTAAAATAGTGGTGTTATAAGTCTTGCCACGCTTCCCTCCGCAGTTCATGATAAAAGTTTTGGAGCGGTTCACAGTAAGTCCCAGCTGTGTCATGTATGTGATGCAGGTTGTTAGTAGTTTCTGGAGAGCTATTGGGGTCCTGGCCATTAATACTGCGTCGTCTGCATAAAGTCATGCCGGAACAGGTCGATTATATATTTGGGGTAGATCTTTACACCTAGTGGCCAATTCTTTGTCTAGGTTGTTTATATACATTGAAAACAGAAACGGAGCGAGAACGCAGCCTTGGCGCACTCCTCTGTGTAGACCAAAGCGGCGAGTACATTCCCCTTTTAGGCCGTACCTCACTCTTGCTCTGCACCCTGTATACATTTCGCAAATAAATTGAGTTAAGGCCGGTTCCACCCCCATACTATTTAAAATATCCCACAATTTATCATGGATTACACAGTCGAAAGCTGATGATAAGTCAATAAAGGCCAGGTACAGATTGCCTGCTCTGATCTTAGTGTACTTTCCAATAATGAGACTTAAATTTAAACTTTGTTCCACTGTTCCGATTCCTTTCCGGAATCCATACTGGACCGGGGATAAAATGTTCTTTTCCTCTGCCCATGTTTGCCGCCTATTCAGAATTATTCTCCCCCTCTAGTTTAGCTGTTGTGTCCAGCAGGGAAATTGGCCTGTAGCAGGCTGGATTAAGGCGGTCACCCTTTTTATATATTGGAATTATGTTAGAGTCTCTCCAAGATGGTAGGGGTCCGCATGTGCAGATAGCCCTCAATGTCTGCGTCAGTACAGGCCCCCACAGCTCAATATTGGCCTTAGATATGTCGATCGGAACGCCATCAGGGCCTGGCGCTTTCCCTGACTTGCTTTCTATTATAGCTTCCTCAACCTCCTGAAGGCTAAATTGGGGGGTTATAACTAGGCGCCGACCTTCCTGTGAATCGTGGTCATGTGTATGGTCTAGTGTGTCGCTCGTCAGTGAATATATATTAGAGAAATGTGCTACCCAGTCTTCTTCGGAGATGGCGATTTCCATCCTAGGAATGTCTCTGTCCCCTAACACGGGGGAGTTTATTGTCTGCCAGAGAGTATATTATCTTTCTTACGACTTGCTATATGGAGGGTTTCCGACAAGTTTGTTTTTATAGTCAATTTCCTTTCCTTTATTGCTGTCTTATATTCCTGTCTGCGTTTACGTATGTCACTCAAGCACCTTTTTGGGGCATTTAGGGCCTTTTTCAGTCTCTTATGTGCTTGAGTGCAGTTATAGTCAAACCATCCGCACGTCCTTTTTTTCCCTGCCTTACTGCTTCTAATAGTGAGGGCTTCTTTTATGGTTTGAGTAATCATCGTAAACGCACTTAGACATTGCCCTGGATGTGGGTTCTCTCTTAAACAGTCTGCGAAAGCATGTTTACATTGGCAAATTACCTGTTTCAATGAAGACTTGGGGTCTGTCTGAGACCACTTCATAGTGTATCCATTGCGCGTCACCAGTTCAATATCATCTACCAGTGTAATATTATCCTCCCTAGCTGCTAAAAGGGGGGATAGTAGAAGATTCATGCTCTGGGGGTAGTGATCACTAATTGCGATGTCGTGCAAGGTATAGTTTGTAAGGTAGTGTGCGAAGTGAGTAGACATTAGTACATAATCGATCACTGTATTTACGCCCCTTCCGTTATACGTTGGTTTAAGCTGTGGTTCGTCCAAAAATAATTCATTTACATTGATAGGTTATAGGTTTGAGCCAGTAAATTCATTTCATCTCCTTGAGTGTTGTGAGAGAAGTGGAGGCTTGCACCTATGCCTTCCGAGTCCCAACCATATATCTTATCTGAAATTTCTTTACACGGATGAACGTTAAAATCACCACCCCAAATCAGTAGAATCTCTCGGTTGTTTTTTCATCATATATTTTTAAAATCATTTTCCATTTCCACTAAAATGTTGGAGAATTCTCCTGGAGCAGCATTATTATAAAAATTAATAATGACTAAATGGGTCTTATGGTCCAGATTACTCTCTATCAATTGGTAGTATGGGCTCATGAATTGCATCTCTAAGTTCTGTAAGGATAATTTGTTGGAAATATATGTGCACAGTCCCCCTTTAGGTCTACCATACCTTGACTGCTCGGCAGGAGTATGAAATGTTTTATAGCCATTTAGATGGGCGGGAGTTAAAAGCCATGTCTCTTGTAAGCAAACACATGAATAGTCTTCTAAAAAATTGGCCCAAATCTCATTGCCTAGCTTGTTAGCTAGGCCTGCAATATTCCAAAATAGTAAGACTATTTCCGATTCCTGGTTAAAGTTCTGTTTAAAGTTACAGTGCTGGTCCTTTTGGGGAGTGAGGGGGGATATCACTGTGAGTTGGGTTTAGTATATATCTGGGATCATTGCCCTGCCTTAGATGAGGTAATATCTCATTCCTTATGGGAACCATAGTGTGTGATATGCCTTCCTTATGTGGGTCCGTCCCTGATATATGAACTGTCTTGGCTACTCTTTCAGGGAGAGCTGACTGTTTCATATCGAGTCAATCTCTATTTTCCAACGTTGAAAGGGGGTAAAATCTGTTGCCTGTTATAGATAAGTCTGGACTGGATAAGGGTGCTACAGCTCGCTGTGGATGGATGGCGTTATTCCCCGGTGGTCTTTGATAGAAATAACCCAGGGGTAGTAGCGAGATTCCTTGTAGGGTAACTTGTCTGGCTCCTAAGTCATGAATAATTCTATTCACTAAATTCGGTGAGCCAAAAGAAAGGACCACACAGTCTCCAGTTAGCGCTTTCATGCTGTTTCCTATCCATTTGATTCTTCTGACCATCTTTATGTCATCAAAAAGGGTCCTCACCGATCCAGCGCCCATTCGGGCCCCGATCCAATTGAGGGCCTTGTTTCTCAAGGCCGTCCATGTTTCTCGTTGTTGATCGTCTATCGGTGGGACATTAGCCAGGACCACGACATATGGTGTAGCCTCCGGGGGGAGATGTAGCAGGTCACTAGGGAGGTAGATGGGATTCGGGGGTCTATTCCTGCTAGTTGTGTTACTCCCTGGATTTGAATAGGGATAGGTAGTTGCTGCCTTATGCGTAGCACTACTTGCTGTCTTACGTAGTGTGGGATTTAGAACTTTGTTATCTGGAGAAGGATTATGTGGTGTAATAGATGAAAAAGAGGGTTGGGTATAATGGTACAGCGAAGGAGGTATTGGTTGAGTTTGTAGTTCAGTCTGAAAATTAACGTTTCGATGTGTACTGATTGGCATGTTGTATGGGATAGGCTGTCTGGTGTTCTCACATTCTGAGGACCGCAATGTGCTTCTGGAGACCTTGCTTTGAAAATGCGTGTCTTCCCGTTCTAAGGACTTTATTATTTCAAGACCTGCCTCAAGACTAGACTCCACCCCCTTTAGGCGCTCCGACATAGAGTCCAAGGAGCGACCGAACAGTGTCTCCTGCTGAAGTTAAGGATTTCTTCCGCGTTGATTTTTTAGAATATTTTTTAATTGGAGTAGATATTAGGTCTATCAATGGCGTTGTTTTTGCGGTCTTATCCACCAGGCCTATCTCTGGTTTTCTTGGTCGCTTGGCGAAAGGGGATATTTCATCCGTGGAATAGATTAGATTCGAAGAGTCTTTAACGCGGCCATTTGTAAGCCTTACTCTTGAGTGTCCATCCCCATGTTCGCTGGGTGGGGAGTTGTGTTGCGATGGTGCGGACCCTAATGGTTCATGGGAACGCTCTTTAGGTAATGACATTTTCCCTTCAACGGTAGCGATTTGCTTATCTATCATTCCCATCGCCCCAGAGATATATTTCAATATAGATGAACTATCTTTTAAATTTGTTGAGTTATTTAGTTTTTAATGTTTCCTTTTACCCATGTTTACGTAATGTAATGTAATTTAATTTATTGGCCGGTTACTCAAGGGGCTATGTTTGAGTATATAAAACGATTTCCTTAAAACAGGAGAAGGGGACTAGTCGCTAGAGGACCAGCTTATGGTGCAAGATTAAAGAGGGGGGGCCCAGCCCGGCCTCTTCCAGTGGGTGACAGGCGAGGGGCGGGCTCTTACTTTGTGAAATAGGCCTCACGGCCAGTCCAATCGGGGTGGCAAAATTTAAAGAGCTCCTACCCCCTCGAAGAAACGCAGCGCGACAGGTGGAAAAAAGTATTTAAAAGTATTTAAAAGAAAAGGAGAGCAGGCAAAGCACCAACACGATACCTTCAGGCAGTCAAACACTTGTAAGGTGCCTAGTCCCGAAGTCCCGAAGTCCAGAAGTTTTTTTTTTTTCTTTTAGGAGAAATGTCAGGGGGGTGGCCCTGCCCTGCCTCTTCTTGGCAATGACGGGCAAGGACGGGCCCACCCACGCGCGTCCCGCGCAGCGGAGGCTCCTGCCCCTCGATCAGGTCTCCAAGCAACGCGCTTCCTGTGACGGCGGGAGCACGAACAGAATTTAAAGGGCTCCTGCCCCTCGATCAGGTCTCCAAGCAACGCGCTTCCCGCGACGGCGGGAGCGTGAGCAGAATTTAAAGGGCTCCTGCCCCTCGATCAGGTCTCCAAGCAACGCGCTTCCCGCGACGGCGGGAGCGCAAACAGAATTTAAAGGGCTCCTGCCCCTCGATCAGGTCTCCAAGCAACGCGCTTCCCGCGACGGCGGGATCGCGAACAGAATTTAAAGGGCACCTGACCCTCGATCAGGTCTCCAAGCAACGCGCTTCCCGCGACGGCGGGAGCGCGAGCAGAATTTAAAGGGCTCCTGCACCTCGATCAGGTCTCCAAGCAACGCGCTTCCCGCGAAGGCGGGAGCGCGAACAGAATTTAAAGGGCTCCTGCCCCTCGATCAGGTCTCCAAGCAACGCGCTTCCCCATATATGTATCTGTATATGTCATCATCCTCTGCTCTGGAGGGCAATGGACATTGTGGTATCACACATTGAATTGCACTGCTTGTTTCTGTCTTTGTCTTTAAGTTGTTCTATTAGAAACTCAACAAAATAGAGTTATAAAAAAAATAAAAAATAAAAACCTGCACAATGGCACTTCATTTCATTTTTCAAGACAAACACATTAAGGGGCATATTTACAAGCCCCTAGCTCCTCCTTGCGCCACCATAGCATCATTTGTTTTACACTAAGGTGGCACCAAGGAGACCTTTTTCCCGCAACAGATTTACAAACTGGCGCAATGCATGCATTGCACCACTTTGTAATACCTTGCACTATATTATGCCTGAGCCAAGCATAATTTATGCAAGGCGGGACGTTCCCCTGTTAGGCGGCCCAGAAAAATGGTGCAGTGAAATTTACGAGATTTCACTGCATCATATTTCCCCTAATTTTTAATGCTTGCGCAAGGCAGGCATTAAAGTGACGCTCCCATTGTTTGAAATAGGCTTCCCCAAGCATTGCTGGACTAGCGACATAATTTTTGGCGCTAGTCGGCCAATGCGCCACTATAGCATCAACAATTCTGATGCTATTGGGCTAACGTGCGCCCTGTTGCGCCGTATTATAAATATGGCGCTATCATGGTGATGTTAGGGGGCGTTGCGATGCAAGAAAAGTGTTGCATCATAGCTGATAAATATGCCCCTAAATTCAGAAATGATTCACTTCCTCAACCTTAACAGCGTACTTGAAATACCTTTCTTTACTGGCAATAAAACTGGCCCTATCCCACTGTACAACACACAGAAATGGAGCTTGACCGGAAAGGAGCACATCCACAAGCAAAACACAGAAGTGTATTCTTTGAAATGTTATATCATTTTTATTACTCTTTAAAGATTGCACATGAGAATTGTTTTTCAACATTCTTAATTAGAACCGATTGTTAAAACACACTGAAATCTTCCTGTTCAAACCAGTAACATTTTTAAATGCAATACATGGTCAATGCATGCTAGTACTGACTTTTTATTTTGATGAATAATAACGTGTGAATGAAAGGATGTTCAATGATATATAACTCTAGATATACGCAGACCAAACAAAGGGCTTTCTGCTTTGATCTGCACCCAGATTTCCAACAAGAAACTGCATTTGTAGGGTTGTGTGTGCATTTTGGGATACCCATTCTATATTAATATGTTGCAATTATTAAAAATGTTTTTTTTTACAAATAACCAGTGGATTTTAGTTCTAAGTGCAAAAAATACAATTAGCATTTCACTTAATCCCCCCCCTTTTTTATTTCCCTTTCATTATGCCAGCATTATATCAACAGGCCTGCATAGGCCAGTGTGAGAGCTAAGATTTTCTTGGTAAATGTTTAGGCACTCATTACAACCCTGGCGGTCGGTGTTAAAGCGGCGGTAATACCGCCAACAGGCCGGCGGAAAAAAATGGAAACACGACCATGGCGGAAACCGCCCACACAGACAGCCACTTTAAAACTCCGACTGCCACGGTGGTAGAAACAAACACTGCAGCGGTAACCACCAACAGACAGGTGGAGGACAAAGTACCCCCCACTGCACTTCAACACGCCTATCTGCCACCTATTCCGGGGCAGAACCAACGCTATCAAAAGCACGGTGGAAACAGTACACAGAAGGGAAAACACTCACCTCTCGACACCCAACAAGGAACCAGGATGCTATGGAGCCCGAACTACAGCTGTTACCAATGCTGCTCTTCCTCCTGCTCTATCAGACGCAGGACAGATGCCGTCGACGACCACGGTGAGTACTGCGCCTACAACCCAGGGGAGGAGGAGGGAAAAGAGAGTGACACACACGCAACACGCAATACCCCCACCTCCACCCTCACCCACAACAACATACACACAAATACATGCAGCAACATTACATATACACCCCATCACCCCCTGGAAGAACGCAAGGACAAAACGAAATGATTGTAACCAGTGTAATCATGAAAAATCTGATAGTCAAAAATCAAAATTCAGTATATACAAATATGTACACCAACTACACAAGTCCGGATAGTGTATCAATCATTGTCCGTGGACCACTGGTCCCAAAATGCATGGGAGAAGCCCACACAAGATACCTGACTGGAAACGGAGAGAACACTGTTGGGGCATCAGATCGAAAATATACAGGCAGCTCAGGGGGAGGGGGGCACCTAAGCCAGATGAACGCACGACGCCACTGCTGCACGAGGGGGCTCCATGCCCAGTGCTGTATCCTGGGGAGTGCAAAGCCACAGTCTCTCAAGTCTCTCTAGTGGGTGGTTTGTCCACTGCTTTATCCTGGGGAGTGCAAAGCCACAGTCTCTCAAGTCTCTCCAGTGGGTGGTTTGCCCACTGCTTTATCCTGGGGAGTGCAAAGCCACAGTCTCTCAAGTCTCTCCACTGGGTGATTTGCCCACTGCTTTAGCCTGGGGAGTGCAAAGCCACAGTCTCTCAAGTGAATGTCATTCGCCACTGGTTCTGGAGGGGGCCTGGTGCCCAGAGTGCTTCATCCTGCCAAGGACTGAGGTAGTAGATGTATCTCTTCACTGGTTCTGGAGGGGGCATGGTGCCCAGAGTGCTCCACGTGCAGTGTGGCCGGTAGAATTCCCTCACCTGGGTGTATGTGCCACCAGATTGCCGACGTACAGGTAGCATGATACGCCATGGAGGCAGTGACATACCCCACACTGCTGCAGCTTCGCCTTCCACCTGCAGGTGCAAACAGTGATGGAAGTCATGCGACATGGAAGCTGGCCAGGGTCCAGGAAGTCTCCTCCAGCCTCGGACGACTGACCACTGGTAATGGTAGCCATTTCAGCGGTGGTGCCACTGTCCAAGCACATCGCAGGGCTGGTGGCGGTGTTTGCGGCAATGTCTGTGGCGGCGGTGCTGGCGGTGGAGCACCTGTTGAGGGACATAACAGGACGTCTCCTGCAGCCTCGGATGGCTGCCCACTGGGGAAGAGGCTGGGGACTGTCGCTGAGGCTGTAGACGTGCCAGTGGCTGTGCAGGTGGCGGGACAGGTAGCGGTTGTGGTGGCAGGGCAGCTTGCGGTGTTCGCCGCCGTACAGGTTGGTGTGGCCATGGAAGTGTGACACTGGTCCCTCAGTCGGGGCCACCGTGCCCTGTCCTGACCTGCTCTTCTGCTTTTGTCCCTTCCTCACCCTTGATGGTGCCGCAGTTGTCTTGCCACTATCCCCTTTTGTTTTTGCTGAGCCCTTGGTGGCTGGTAGGTGCGGCTTCTCCCTCTGGGATGTGGGCACCTTTTTCACCTTGCAGGTGGTGGAATGTCCTTGCCCTTGCTACGTGGCACACTGGCAGCCCTGATGGGTGTCGCACTCGATGACCCCACAGTTGCTGGCACCACAGTGCCTGGGGATTTGGTGGCTGAGGTGCTGGGCTGGGACCTGGAAAGCCTGCCCCTGGGAGAAGGACGGGAGGAGGTGAAGGGAAGAGGTCAAGGGTTGCCAGGAAAAGTTTTTTAGACACACTGGGTTGGGAAGATGGAAGGGGTTTGGGAGTGGAGGAAGAGGTAGTGGTTGTAGGAGGTGCATGGGCCGGAGGCTGTTATGAGGTGGATGGCTGTTGGTGGGTGTGTGCCTTCGTTTGTGTACTTTGGGAGGAGGGCTCACAGAAACACTGGGAGAGGACACAGGGGATGTGTGAATGGTAGTGGGGTGGTGATTGCAGGTGAGCGGTGTGTGGTGGTGGGTGTGCTGGTGATGGAGGTAGTAGCTGAGGATGTAGTGGATGCAGGTGTGAGTGGAGATGAAACAGGGAGGGAGGAGGAGGATGTGGAGGAGGGGGACACAGTGGAGGCAGTGGATGTTGCTGAGTCTGCATGGGGATGGTGCTTGTGTGAGTGCCTGTGGTATGTGTGGTGCTTATATTTTCCGGAGGCACTTTTGTGTGTTGATGTGCATGCATGCTGGTTTGATGGTGTGCTTGGTATAGGCTGAGGTACAGGGGATTGGGTCTAGGTAGTGGAAGTTGGAGGGGGGAGGCTGGACAATGGCTGCCATCAGTGCTGAGGCCGGAGCCTGAAATGCTCTCTGTTGGGCCACCGGCCCAGAATTTATGCCCTCCAGGTATGCATTTGTTTGTTGCAAATGCCTCTCAACACCCTGGATGGCATTCAAAATGGTAGTTTGCTCAACAGTGAGGGATCTCAGGAGGTCAATACCCTCCTCACTGAGGGCAGCAGGGCTGACTGGGGCAGGGCCTGAAATGCCTGGGGCGAAGGAGATGCCTTCCCTCCTCGGTGAGCGGGCACGGGACACACGCTGAGGGGCTGCTGGGAGGGTTGTGCTGGTAGGGGGGGTGGTGTCTGTACCTGTTGATGCGGTGGGCACAGAGGTCCCGTCCACCGCAAGGGAGCTCCCATCAGAGGAGAAATCACTGTCACTGGTGTCTGCTCCTGTCCCCGCCGTGGAGATCCCCCCGCCCTCGGCCCATTGGTGGACTCAGACTCCATTGCTTCACCCTCCAGGGCCAAGTGGGTTGCAGCTCCCTCCTGCTCCGGTGCCACTGCTCCTCCGCCTGATGATGCTAATGCACACAAGAACAGGGAGACCACAAAAAGGGGGGGGAAAGGCAGAAGAAAAACATGTTCAGTGCATGCAACACCACTACCGTTGGTGGACACAACACACAGGGAGCAGGCCTCAGCACTACACCATGCACTAACAGTTCCTAGAAAATTTACCTGACCATGGGGTACGAGGCCTAAGCCCAATTGCTGCACACCTGGAAGTCACAGAAGCCTGACTAGGTGTAGATGGCTCTTACCACTAGTTTGTTGGGGTGCTACATAGCCTGCTTCACAAGGGACCCTGCCTACCAAGTTTTCCCTGGCCTAGGGGAACCCACTGTCCACCTCCCCCACCCAGACACCTTGTAATGCACGCAGAGTCAGCTGAATGAGAGTGTACTCACCCCCTTGTGGCTGCTGTGATGCCCTCAAGTGCCCATCCAACTCCGGATAGGCGACCGCCAGGATCCGGGGCATCAGGGGGGTCATGGTGCGACAGGCACCCCTTCCACGTTGGGAGGCCATCCCCAGCTGGGCCTCCTCCATCTTCTTGCTCCAGCGGCACAGGTCCTCCCATCTTTTACGGCAGTGGGTGCTCCGTCTGTGGTAGACCCGAGGGTCCGGATGTCCTTGGCGATGGCACACCAAATACCCTTCTTCTGGTGGGCGCTGACCTAGAGGAATGGTACAGGGGGAAAGGAAATTACTCACCTGTCCGGACCATCATACTCATTGCCCACAAGTTCCCACCCATGCCCTGATGCACATACACTCACCATCCGCACATGCAGGCCTCAGCCCCCCCATGTATCTTTCATCCCCACCACTCAAAGCAGGCATTGCCCATGCAGCATGCTCACAGTGTACTCACCTGTTTGTCTGGAGGACCGTACAGTTGCGTGTACTGGGGGAGGACCCCATCCACTAGTTTCTCCAACTCCTCCGAAGTGAAGGCAGAGGCCCTTTCCCCAGACACTGTAGCCATTGTCGCTTCAAGACACAGGTCACAGCAGCACTTGCAGTGTAGGTCCTCTCCTGTTGAAGGTCAGGTATCAAGTGAGTGAACAGACAGAAAATGCCGGTCACGTCTGCAGCGGTGCGTACCGTCACCACCAGCGTACATCGTCATTGGTTCCTGTGACCCATAGGTCCCAATGTTAACCAATGCAGAATTGCGCAGGGGTCTTCTACCGTTCACTGTGACGGTGTACAAAGCCAGTGCAGTTACCTCACATCCCCTTGTCCCACCTTACAGGTCAGGCAGCCGCCATTTCAGGGGGCCACATGGGATGGATGAAAACTGTGTCACACCTATCTAGGCTGGGAATACAGACAGATACCAGCACATTGCGGATTACTAACGTTTCTGCAAATAACACATTGTGATACCTCAGTGTTGGATGACTCTCTGCTCGCTGTTCTCCTCCATAGGGCACGTCTGCTGGGGCAGGTGATGAGATGGTGGCATCTTCCGGTGTACAGACCCCTGGTGGACCTGTCGACAATGGAAGAGAGACACATCATAATCACATACAGACTTGACCGTGCAACAATCCTGGAACTGTGTGCCCAGTTGGAGCCAGACCTGATGTCATCTATCCGCCATCCCACAGGGATAACCCCTCTAGTGCAGGTCCTGTCTGTACTCCATTTCCTGGCCAGTGGGTCTTTTCAAACAACAGTGGCCATGGCATCAGGGATGTCCCAGCCAATGTTCTCTAACGTGTTGTCCAGAGTGTTGTCTGCCCTGCTGAAACACATGCGCAGCTACATCGTTTTCCCTCAGGTGGAGGATTTGCCCACAGTGAAAGGTGACTTTTATGCCCTGGGACATACCCCCAACATCATTGGTGCCATTGATGGTACACATGTGGCATTTGTCCCCCCCGCAGGAATGAACAGGTGTACAGAAACCGGAAAAGCTACCATTCGATGAATGTGAAGATGGTGCATTTGGCAGACCAGTACATTTCCCATGTGAATGCCAAGTATCCTGGCTTTGTGCATGACGCTTACATTTTGAGAATAGCAGCATCCTTTATGTGATGGGGCAACTCCTGAGGCACCGTGTGTGGCTAATAGGTGAGGCCAAGGTCCCAATACAGTTGACATAGGTGTCTGGGTATGGGGTTGTCCCTAAGGGTTAGTGTGTGTCTAACAGTTGTCCCTCGACATTTGCAGGTGACTCTGGTTACCCCAACCTGTCACGGCTACTGACCCCAGTGAGGAATCCCAGGACAAGGGCAGAGGAACGCTACAATGAGGCACATGGGCGAACTAGGAGGATAATAGAACGCACATTCGGCCTCCTGAAGGCCAGATTCCAGTGCCTCCATCTGAAAGGTGGTTCCCTAACCTACTACTTACTGAAGAAGGTGTGCCAGATAATCGTGGCCTGCTGTATGCTGGATAACCTGGCTTTGCGACGCCAGGTGCCTTTTCTGCAGGAGGATGGGCCAGATGGTGGTCTTGTGCAGCTGTGGATCCTGTGGACAGTGAAGAAGAGGAGGCAGAAGAAGAGGATATCATCAACCGAAACAACATCATCATGCAATACTTCCAGTGAGACACAGGTAAGAAGATGTCACTGCTTCCCACATCTGATACTATTGTTGGAGCTAGCAGAAGTCTGTCATTTTCACTCAGTGTATGGACACTGACTTGTCACTTTGACTTTCCATTTCACAGATCTGGGTCCCATTTTGTGCCCTCTGCTATGTTTACTCCTGGCCTACAGCTGTGTTCCATTGGTATGTGAACAAGTAAATTGGCATTGCTATATTCTATAGATATTGCAATTACAGATTTGTGAAAGCACAGACTGACTCCAGATTGTTTTGTGATTGAAGTGTGTTTATTCCTGTGCAAATAAGTGGAGGGGGTTGTAAAATGGGCTGGGTTAATGGTGGAGGTATGTCCATGGCAGAGCCCTGTCTATTTGTTTCACAGGTGCATTGTCCAAAGGGGCATAGGAAGTGGAGCAATGGCAGTTTAAGGATGGACAGGGTGACATAGTTGGACAGAAGGGTGACATTCAGGGGGGTCTTATTTCCTGGCGGGGGTCTTGGCAATGTTCTCTGTCTTGTTCCTGAATCTCAGGGACTGTTTGCGGGGTGGTTCTCCATCTGCAGGGGGTGGGGTGCTGGTGGTCTTTTGTTCCTGTGGTGGTGCCTCCTGTCCACTAGCGCCGGCGGAGGTGGAGGGCTGTTCATCGTCCAGGCTAGTGTCAGGGGCCAGTTGGTGTGCCACTGTGTCCCTCCTGGTGTTGAGAAGGTCTGCCAGCACCCCTGCAATGGTGACCAGGGTGGTGCTAATGGACTTCAAGTCCTCCCTGATCCCCAGGTAGTGTTCCTCCTGCAGCTGCTGGGTCTCCTGAAACTTGGCCAGTACCGTGCCCATGGTCTCCTGGGAATGGTGGTAATCTCCCATGATGCTGGAGAGTGCCTCGTGGAGAGTGGGTTCCCTGGGCCTGTCCTCCCCCTGTCACACTGCAGTCCTCCCAGCTTCCCTGTTATCCTGTGCCTCTGCCCCCTGAACCGTGCGCCCACTGCCACTGCCCCCAGGTCCCTGATCGTCCTGTGTTAGTGGGGTTTACTGGGTTCCCTGTAGTGGTGGACACACTGCTGATTGACGTGTCCTGGGGACAGAGGGATGGGCCCGCTGGGTGGGTGCTGTGGTGGTGTTTCCTGAGGGGGGAGGTTCAGTGGTGGTTTGTGACTGTGTCAGGGGAACCGACTGTCCCTAGGTCCATGATGGGCCGGGCTGGTCATCTTGATCCAGGCGTGCAGAGCTGCTGTCATCACTGTGGGTCTCTTCTGTGGGGGGACTGGATATGTCTGGCACCTCCTGTCCGGTGACGTTGGGTATGGGTCCTGTTGGGGTGCAATGGGTGAGTGACCCTCTAATCCTGTGCTTGCATTATTGGCTTGGTCCTTGTGTGATTGGTGATTTTGGGGCATGAGTGAGTCTCTGTACTGGACATGCTTTGGTGATGGGTTTCCATGCATTGGTGTTACATGCAGGGCTTGGTTTTGGGATGTGTGGGTTGTGTTAGTGGGGTATCTGTGGGTTGTTGGGATGATGGGTGTGAGGGTAAAGGTGGCGGTATGTGATGGCATGCAGGTGGGGTGTGGGGGATAAAGTAGTAAAGATATATCTTACCAGAGTCCAGTCCTACTGCTACTCCTGCGAGGTCCTCAGGATGCAGTATTTCCAGTCCTCTGTACAGCAATCTGGATACCATGGAACGCACCTTCCCCCATAGGTCATTCCACCTCTTCCTGATGTCATCCTCTGTTCTTGGATGCTGTCCCACTGCATTAACCCTGTCGACAATTCTGCGCCATAGCTCCAGCTTCCTTGAAATGGACGTCTGCTGCACCTGTGGTCCGAATAGCTGTTGCTCTGCCCGGACGATTTCCTCCACCATGACCCTGAGCTCCTCCTCAGGGAACCTGGGGTGTCTTTGAGGTGCCATGATGTGGTGTGGGTGATGTGTGAGGTGGTTTCTGTTGTGATGTGTGAGAGGATGTGTTGGTGTGTGTTGTTTGAGGTGCGTGGATGTTGTGTAAGTGATGGTGTTGTGTGTCTGTGGATGCTGGTGTTGTTTTAGGTAGTATCTCTCTCTGGCCTTCTTTCAAATTTTTGGTTGTAAGGGTTTGTGGGTGATGTGGGTGTGTGCTTTACATCGGATTGGGTGTGTGGGTATGGTGTGTGTATGTGTATCAGGTGTGTGTATTTTGAATTTTCCAATGTGTTTGTGATTTGTAAGTGTGTGTGTACTTTGAGCGCAGTGGTGTGTACCGCCAATGGATTTCTGCGGTTGAATGACCGCTCTGTTGATTTTGGTATCGCCAGTTTGTCACTGACCTTTGGCGTGGCGGACTTGTGTGGGTGTCTGTATTGTGGCGAATTCTGAGCTGTGGGTCGTAACACCTGTAGCGGAATTCCGCGGCCGCAGCGGTATGTTGGCGGTCTTCTGCAAGGCGGAAAGCCGGATTTACCGCCAGGGTTGTAATGAGGGCCTTAGTCTTCATGTAATTATACTTACAGATTAATGTGTGAATTAATCTAGAAATAATATTGTGTTTACTAGAATTGTGATCAAGTAAATGGCCACTGTTAGAAATGGGGTTTTTGGTTGGCAGTCAGGTGACCCTCTGGCCAAGCAAGAACCCTCACTCTAGTCACGGTAAGTCACACACAATCCAAAATTACCCTGTGCCCACCCTCTGGTAGCTTGGCACGAGCAGTCAGGCTTAACTTAGAAGGCAATGTGTAAAGCATTTGTGCACTAAATCATACAATAACATAATATAGCACCACAAAAATACACCACACAGTGTTTAGAAAAATATATAATATTTATCTGGGTATTTGCAGGTCAAAGTGATCAAAGTTGCAATATGAATTTGTAAAGATGTCACTAAAAAGTTATATGAAGTGTCTTAAGTCTTTAAAAAGCAAACAAAGTCTCTTTCAAGCACAAAGTACCTGGTTTGGAGTGGAAAATCTCTGGAAAGGGCCGCAGAAGAAGAGATACGTGGAAAAATGGTGTGTGCGTCGATTCTCCTCTGCACACACGGACTTGCGTCGTTATTTTTCACGCGGGGAAGTCGTGCGTTGTTTTCCGGCGCGCGGACAGTCTCTTTCGGTGGGTCGCGGGATTACCAGATGTCCCGTGGTCTGTGCACAAGGAGCTGTCAACTAAACCTAGCCAGACGTGGATGGTAAGGCACAGAAAGATTTAAGTGCAAAGAAATGCTCACTTTCTAAAAGTGGCATTTCTAGAATAGTAATATTAAACCCAACTCCACCAGTTGGCAGGATTTTGTATTACCATTCTGGCCATATTAAATATGACCTTCCTGCTCCTTTCAGATCAGCAGCTGCCTCTTCAACAATGTATGAGGGCAGCCCCAATGTTAGCCTATGAAGGGAGCAGGCCTCACAGTAGTGTAAAAACAAATTTAGTAGTTTTACACTACCATGACATATAAACTACACAGGTACATGTCCTGTCTTTTACCCACACAGCACCCTGCTCTAGGGGTTACCTAGGGCACACATTAGGGGTGACTTATATATGTAGAAAAAGGGGAGTTTTAGGCTTGGCAAGTACTTTTAAATGGCAAGTCAAAGTGGCAGTGAAACTGCACACACAGGCCTTGCAATGGCAGGCCTGAGACAAGGTTAAGGGGCTACTGAAGTGGGTGGCACAACCAGTGCTGCTGGCCCACTAGTAGCATTTAATCTACAGGCCCTAGGCACATATTAGGGTCTTACAAGTAAATCAAATAGCCAATCATGGATAAACGAATCAAAAGTACAATTTACACAGAGAGCATATGCACTTTAGCACTGGTTAGCAGTGGTAAAGTGCCCAGAGTTCAAAAGCCAACAACAGGTCAGAAAAAATAGGAGGAAGGAGGCAAAAAGTTTGGGGATGATCCTGTCAAAAAGCCAGGTCCAACAGCCACCATCTTATGTACGGCTTATATTTTATACATGCTAACTTAAGCTGGTGAAATTATTTTGCCTTTACAAGAGAGTGTGTTTCTTAAATAAATGATAGAATTAGATGTGTAGTCAGTGGCCTCAGCTGGACTGAAGTATAAGCAGATGCAAGGTCATTGTGCAATGCAAGCTGTTTAAAATGTTTCTAGTGTGTTCCCTAGTCTGACTGACTTCACTGTAGTTATGTTTCTAACTCGTATGTTGTTCCTCGAGGGAAAATAAATGGTGTGGTAACATACTTTGTAATTATTTTCCTGTGACTTCGTATTCCAGTGGAGTGAAAACAAAGGATCCACAGATGAAACTGGAGAAGAGGAAATGCAGGATACAATTGTATTAGTTTAGATCTCCTCAATGAAATAACAGCAAATAGAAGAGCGCAGAAAAAACAAAGTACATCATTTTGATGTCTGTTATTGTTCTGATTGGTCATAACTTTCTCACCTCATGCTTTATCCAATCATTTTCATTTAACAAGTTTACTTTAATGATCAGTCACCATTGATTGCGGTTCATTCTTCTTTGGGATTTTCATGTATCCTGAGTTCTAGAGATTCTATTACTTTATGATCTGTCACTTTAACATTTTATGGTTTCCAGATAGGCTACTGACATTCTGGTACTTTCTTAGTATATACTAAACTTATGTTTATATGGTTTATGTATCTTATAGTCCAAATTCTAAACCATCATCCATATTCTTATTTCTGATGCTACTTGTACCTGTCCTGATGTTGGTGCCTGACTTTGCTGTCCCACTGACGAAGTAGACGTTGTTGCTGATTATCGTAGTGGTTTGGTAAATGAGCTGTGAATTGTTATTTGTCTTTTGTTTTCCAGGTACCAGCTGCAAATGTTTATTTACTGCAGCTTATTTTTGATAGCGCCATAGTTAGATGTTTTCTAAATTTGTGTTACTAAAACTTTTACATGAAGCTCTACATGTTGATGCTAATTAGTGGTGAGTGAGGCAATATTCTCATGCTCATGAATCGTTATTGATACTTTTGTCTCACCATTATCCGATGTATTCAATTTCACTTGCTCAGATTCTATTGCTATGGTTTTGTGTAATAACTATTGAAATTATTTACCTTTTTGCATTGATTAAACTTAGCTATATCCGTCATTTGAATCAGCCTTTATTGTTTCTCTATATGTATCATTTGTGTCTGAGTATTATTTTTGTGAATTTATCGTTGTTAATATAGGGAAATAAAATATTAACTTCTTAATAAACCGGTGTGGTTATTGAAGTTGAATTGATTATTATATGTTATATGTGAAAATCTATGACGTATTTAGAATGACATTATTCTTAAAGCAGATTTATGTTTGGTTCATCGACCTTGTGTGTGAAATCCACTATCTAGTCTCTTGTGACTAAAATATAGCTATTGTTTCTCCGCGTTAACAGGTTTGGTAGTAGAGTTTGGTTAGTATCTCTTTAAATGACATCATTGCTTGCGTCATAAATTGTGAAAATTTATTGGTGTTTTAGATGTTTTTTTTTTTTTAATGTTGTTCAAATTTGATAAAATGAATTGCTAAATGCCTAAATTGACTTTCCCCGGTCCTTGGAGGTTCCCTAGGCTGGTATGGTATTGTTTTCAGCATTCTGTTGTTAAATTGAATGAGTAGAATATGCGCTTCTACAGCTATACCTAATTTTCAGTTGATTGAGTTGTTGAGTTTTAGGGGTGTTGGCGTACTCCAGAAGAAGAAATAGTGTTAAAAAGAAAGTTGGCGTACTCTGAAGTATGTGAGTAGGGAAGTTGCCGAACTTCACATATGTGTGGCACTTGGTGCTTGGAAAAATTGTCCATGTGGTTGTTTTTAAGGCGGACCTGACAGGAGAGATCGAAGGGCCAGATGTATCAAACGTTTTAGCATTGCAAA
The DNA here is from genome assembly GCF_031143425.1 of Pleurodeles waltl. Classification (NCBI taxonomy): domain Eukaryota; kingdom Metazoa; phylum Chordata; class Amphibia; order Caudata; family Salamandridae; genus Pleurodeles; species Pleurodeles waltl. Next base: position 856,306,820 of record NC_090446.1, on the reverse strand, counting down.
CGGTGCAAATCGCAAAAAATCCGCCGTTTGCGAAGGCAAAAACTTGTTTTGCAATGTATGAAAGGCATTTGCAGGCCAAAAACAAAGAATCGCAAAAATAGTGATTTTTAGCGAAGCAACATGGTTTTGCATGTCGCAATCTGCGTATCGCAATTCGCGACATGAAAAACCACATCGCTATTTGCATATCACAAACTGCAAGCTTGAATAGCGACTCGCAAATAGAGATTCGGTATTTCATGTCGCAAATTCCGATACGCAGATTGCGACCACAAAACCATGTCGCTATGCAATGCATAAAAAATTCGCAAATTGCGAATATTCGCAGAAGGGCCTTTTGCACATGCAATTTACCACAAATTGAAACCAGGTGGTAACCAGGTGAAACCTATATAAAGAGGCCCCTTTTCCACAATGGCTGCACTCTACGTCATGGCGAGGACAATGAGGATCTTGGCAGGTTTGAGGAGAGGGAAGAGGAGACAGGAGCGCATTTTCAGAGTGCGCATAACCCTTTTTGACCAGACTGAGGAGGAGATATATGAGAAGTACAGGTTGAGCTCAGCCATGATACTTGACCTGATAGCTGAGCTACATTCCATACTGCAGCGTACAACACACAGGACCAATAGCATACCCACCCATGTGCAGGTATAATGCTCTCTGCACCCACTATCCTCTGGGAGCTATCAAGGGGTCATAGCAGCAGCTGGAGGGGTATCACAGAGTGCCCTCTCTAGATTTTTCTATGCATTTCTAAATGCCATGCTGAGCAGGATACACCAGTACATCAGATTCCCCCACACCCAACAGGAAATACAGCAGACAAAAATCGATTTCTACCAGATAGTACAGTTCCCCCATGTCATAGGTGCCATAGATGGGACACATTTTGCAATCTGTCCACCATCGGCCACAGAGTATGAGTACTGCAACTGTAAAAACCAACATTCAATGAACATACAGGTGATATGCAATGCCTCCTACATCATAAATGATCTCGTGGCCAGGTACCCAGGGAGCACACATGATTCGTACATCTTTCGCCACAGCAGGATTCACACAAGACTCTAGCTGGGGAATTTGGTGAAGGATATCTACTAGGTAATTTGCAACTTTACAATGTTGCATTGATGGCAGTGTGATGTCAGATGGCACAGCTACTCATTATACCCTCTGTTCCTTCCAGGAGACAGTGCCTACGCAGTGCGCACCTACATGATGACGCCCTACCTAAATCCTACAAAACCAGCAGAGCGGAGATACAATTCAGCACACAGGGCAACCCACAATGTGGTGGAGCGCACCTTTGGCTTGCTGAAGAGTTGCTTCTGGTGCATCCACAAAAGTGGAGGGGCACTACAGTACAGCCCGGACACGACCTGTAGAATAGTGGCCACATGTGCGATCTTGCTCAATATAGCTACCACCAGGGGCACACCTGTGGAAATATCAGAGCCAGACTCAGATGAGGATGATGATCCCATACCACCCCTACAGCCAGCAGACAGGACCAGTGCAGCAGAGGGCAGGCAAAGGCTGCTGACATCACGTACAACCATTTCAGATGTAAGTAATGACAACACCACCTCAATGACATGTATTCCGGTAGTTAGCACCTTTATTACCTTGACTTCAGGTAACATATGTGTCACTAGGACAAAGCTATGCACAATAGCAAGACATGAGCCATTAACAGTGTCACACTATTATCATCATAGTTTTACTGTATTGCTACATGTGAAGGTAGTCCCCTGTAGCCCTCAATGTCAGTTCTTACGTCCACGCATTCCACTTGAGTGTGCAGTGGCCTGCTGGCACCTCTTGTATCAGGCTCACAGGCAGTACTGTGCCTGACACTGCAACACCTAGGATCCATCATGGGGACTGCCAGACTGCTGAGGCTAGAGGACTCCTCAGTATCCCTAACACCCAGTTCGCTGGATGTAGCACTGCGTGCTGTCTGCATAGCATCCAGAAAGTTGATTATTTGCACCAATCCCTGTGCAACGTCCCTACTGCTATGTGTTGCCTCCACCTGTGCGGCCACGGCACACTGTGATATCAGGGCAATTGAAGTAGCAAGCTGATTTACGGATCTGCAAAAGCCATTGAACATTCCCATGAATTGCCGTTGGTGCCTGCGGTGGCTCACCCGCTCATTCCTGATCTCATTACAGAGTTCCTTAATGGCATTTGTCAGTTCCTTTGTGTTATCTGCAGCTGTTTGCTGTCCCTCATGCAGCTTGCAGATATTTGCATTCAGAGACTCCAACTGCTTGTGCAGTCCTCCCATATTGTCATTGTGTGACAGCAACTGCCTGTGCATTGCCCTCATGTTTTTGCATTGCAGGCGCTGCACTTTGAGCATGGACGCTTCAAGGCCGCCAAAGATTGATGGGCCCTTGCCTTCATCTGTGTGCTGTGTGCCTGCATAGTGAGACCTCCTGCGGGGAGTTGAGTGACGCTGGGGCAGGGACTGCTGCCTTCCTGTGGATCTAGCTTCTGGGGGTGGTGTGTGGCCTTCATCCGGCATTTCATTGGAGTCCAGGTTCAACTCGTGGAGAGGTAACACCCTTGACCTGCGTCTGATTGGTGCTATACACAATGACTCATTGGTGTTTCAATCGGACAATGGCTGTGTTTCTGCAACCCCCACATTGGCACATTCTGATGCTGCTGGGCCTGAGCCATCTGCAACGACAATGTGCAGCATGTCATTTATGAATGTATCACCAAATGTTGCACAATGGTAATAAACATGCACTTACATCGTATCACTGTGAGTTGTGTGTGTTGTTCTTCTGTGTGTCTGTATACTTAATTGCTATCTATGTGCTATTTTCAGCTCAGGGTTGTGGACTACCACTCCCATAAGGCATTGTTGTGCCACATGTAAGATGTGGAATGGACTACTTATCACAATGCTTTGCACTAATTGCTATTTCCTAAGGGGCATTTGTATATGCACATATGGGGATACACATCATTATTGGACTTACCTTTGCTGGTGCTGGGTGTGCTGGAAGTGTCAATGTCAGTGACCCCACTGACAACTTCTGGAAGCAGTGTGGACTCCACCAGGTCTTCCATGGGGGTGGAGGGTGTCTGGGTGGATGGCCCGCATCCTGTGCTCCTTGCCTCCTTTAGCCTGCTGGCCACCCTCTCCTTGGCACGGGAACGCAGGTCATACCACCTCTTGCGTATCTCTTCCACTGAGCGCTGCGCAACCCACAATGCACAGATTTTAGTCTGGATGTCAGCCCAAAGTTTCCACTTCTCACTCTCTTGTACCTGGAGTGAGCTCTTCCCAAAGAGCCGATCATGGCTCCTGACCACCTCCTCAGTGAGCACCTCCAATTCTTGCTCACTGAATTTCAGCTTCCTCTTCCTGTCTCCCTTCTCCTTCCCATTGCCAGCATTGGCCATGTTGGTGTTAGGTCCTGGCTTGCTCCCACAATAGCCTCCCTGGGGCTGATCTGTGACTCTCTGACTGCTCCTGTGGGTGTGGTACCTGGAAACAGCATGGGTTGACTCACTTCCTGCTTGCGATGTTATCAGGCTGTGCCGGGTAACCGTTTTCGCAATTTGCGATTTTCAAATACCGAATCGCAATATTTATTTGCAATTCGGTATTTGGACCTCACAAATTGCATTAGTGATTTTTAAGAAATTGCTATTTTCGACTCACAATTTTGATACATCACATTTTGTGTGCCGGAAATATAGATTTCTTAAAATTCGCTATTTGAGACTTGCAAAGCAAAATCTTGATACATCTGGCCCTATAACTCCAGAGTATATTGAAAAGTGTAATGAGACACTTGGTTTTTGTTATAATTTATCTATTTAGTAGACCAATTGGGCGTGGTTGGTAAGTTGAGTTTGTGAGTTAAATTGAGTGTTTGGGAATTTTCAACCGAGATTTGGCGAGTTCTATGTACACCAGGACTGTCTCCATTGATCAGTTGAGGGTGAAATTTGGAGGTCGAATTTTGCTTGCTGATCTGGGGAACTGAGGAAAAAGAATAACTGCAAGAGCAAAAGCCCACAGTGAAATCTGGAAGGTTCCTGAAGCGATTGTGTTACCCTACCTGTAGTAAATAGACACATTAGTTTTTTTCCTTGGTTTTGAAGAAGTGCTTGCAATTAATTTTTGCATTAAGTTTGAGTGTTTTAGAGTTTAGGAGGACAAGCCACAAGACTTTGTCAGACACTGTGTCTAACTGTGAGGTCAGTTTTGTGTTGCGCTGGGATAGGTTTGTTAGCGAGAAGGTTAATTTACGGAATGGTGGACAAGCGTGAAGTGTAATTGGCGAGAAGGGAGTTGAAGAGGATTGTAGTCACTTCCTCAAATTTTACTTTTGAAATAGAATTTGTGGAAAATTAAGTTTTTCAAAGCTTTAAAAAGTGTTTTTAGAGGAGATGAGTATATTCTGGCAAGGGAAGGAGAAATTTGTCCGCCAGAATGTTCTCCGGCATATATTGTAATGGAAGACAAAGGTACCAGAGCATGTCTTTGGTTAAAACACTGGGTTAAGATCACAAAGAAGGAAGCTTTTCCTAAAATTGGTACATTTAATTTGAAAACTGGTGGAGACTTTGAGACAGAAGATGTATTGTCTAAGACCTCCACCAAGACCAACTCAGTTCGAAGCTTTAGTGATCGGGGTGTTGGTAGCTAGACAGCAACAATCTTTGAAATTTGAGAGAAGAATGAGAAGGGCAGAACAATCACTAGTGGAAGCTAGTTGGGATAGTGAGCTAAGACAGTGGATAATCAATACCTTACAGAGTGTTAAACTGTTTCCAGCAATGGCAAAAGACAATGAGAAGGAGACAAATAAGATTTTGAAGAAGTTTAAAAAGAGTTCTTCTGCAGTCGAAGAGCAGACATTAAAATAGCCTAAAAGAGTTTTGTTTAGTGATGATGAATCAGACGATGATAAGTTAATTACACAGATTTTGAGAAATTGTCCACTGCCATATGTGGCCCAAGAAGGTTCAAATACAAGTGGTATAAATCCTACTGTACCAATACCAGTTGCAATGACACAGAGTTCAGTTCAGAGAGACCAAAACCCAACTGAGAGATCTGTACAGGTTAATCCTAATGTATATCAGAGTTCAGGACAGAGTTCACAAAGCTCAGGACAGACTAGTCCTTTAGTGCAAATACAGATGCAGAGTAGCTTTAATCAGTCAAAAACAATACCAGAGATTAATGTTCCTGCAATTTATCCAGATGTTCCGATTGTACAAACAACTACTAATTTAGTGTTGTCTTTGAGTAAGAATTCACAGGAGTTGAGATTGATTCCGAAAGAGCCTACTTCGATATTATTACCACCAATGCAGAATACAGGAATAATGCAGTCTCAGGAATGAGAAAGTAGGAACCCAGATGCGATTTTAGTACCAATTACATTTGGTCCACCTATGCCTTTATATGTTCAGGGCAATAGGTTTGTGGTGAATTAAGGAGTTCAAAGTAAAAATGAAGATATTGGGCTACTGTCATCCATAGGACAGACTCTAAACAAGTCAAGATCTTTAATAGATTTGACTCCTGTTAGACATTCTGAAATAACTGGATCATGCAGTGGCCAGGAGAGAAGAGTATTAACTCCCCAGTGTGTGAGTCCAATGCAGCAGCAGTCACTGAGTGTTCAGCCTGATAATATTTTATTAAAGGGTCTGACTGCACAGGGAATACCAAAATGGTTAAAAGATTTGAGTGTTTTCAAAAGTCCCAGAGAAGTAAGGGAAATGAAGTTTTAAACAAGATTGTCAGTGGAACCAGGTGAAATTCTTGAAGGGACAATGGGAGTAAATAGACTTGAATCATATACTGAAGCTCAGTTGAGATATTTGTGTTGATTATATACAGATGGAACAGCTGAAGTGCATCAGCAATTACAAGAATTAGCAGACAAATACGAAATAGATCATATAAAAACTAAAAACCTGAATAGAAGTTATAGATTATATTTTGAGACTGCAGATTTTGAACACATGAGGTCTGCAGAGATGAAAACACATCTTAGAGAACACAACACCGGACCAGAATACCTCAACAGATGGCTATCCTTCTACATCCTGACCAGACAGCTTCGCTCCGCTGACCTTGCCCTCACCACCATCCCACGCATCCACAGAACAACCGACGGCCACATATCATTCTCCCACCTCACCGCCAAGACATGGAACACTCTTCCCACCTACCTGCGGCAGACACAGGACCTACTTACCTTCAGAAGACACCTCAAGACTTGGCTGTTCGAGCAGTAGCACCTCCCCTCAGCACCTTGAGACCCTCACCGGTGAGTAATGCACTTTACAAATGCCTTGAATGATTGATTGATTGAGAGTTACTTGAAAGAGTGCAAATCTGGAAAGCATTATAGAAAAGGGAAGGCAGATGGGACAAGAAAAGAGAAAGGCAGAGGAAAGGTTCAGATACTCCTCTTGTAGATATAATGCAAACAAAAGAACCAGTACAAATTTTGCAATGAGAGAGACTCCGGAAGGGAATTTTGTACATGTACTTTGGAGCAGAAGTGATATTTTGTCATTTACAAATGATTACCCCAGGTTGAGAGAGAAATCAGTGGAATGGTATCAGCAGACAGATAGGTTTTTGAAACATGGAAATGCCTGTGGGAGGACTTGAATACTCTTTTTGAGATAGTTGTTCCAGCAGATTTGTGGACTGGGTGTAAAAGGAGTCTAGATTTGCCTACAAGTGAACTGCACAGAGATCAGAAAACAGGTGCGCCATCTCCTGAAGTAATGAAATATTACTATCATGTCATTGAGTTCCTGGAGACAAGAATTTCACTGAAAAACATTGATTGGCAACGCATAGATAAAACAGCTCCGGAAGGAAAAGAATCAATTCATGTATACCATGAGAGGTTGTTAAAAGTGTTGAAACAATACAGTGGTACAGAAACAACTGAGCCAAAAGACATGATTCATTTTGTGTTCAGGTTTGTCGAAGGTTTGAGAACAGACATTAGCCAGATGAATAAGAGTAATTTGATTTGTTGGTAATCAAAACCAATTGATGAGGTTTGCAGTATGCCCAATACTTTAGTGATGAGATTGAATTGAAACAAAGAAAGTTCAAAGAGAAAGTGATCATAATGCAGATTAAAGCTGCACAGACAAGGATTCAAGGAAATTTTCAGCAGCAGCAGCCGCAGGGAAATGGTATGTTTCAGAATCAAGGCAGAGGTAGAGGACAAGGTTGAATGACACTTCCGTTTTTTAATCGAAGTGTGGATTTTGATTATGTGATGATGCAAGGAGAGCAGCAGGGAAAGAGAATTTTACCTGGTCATGTTTGCGGAGCAATTGGACATTGGCAACAGCAGTGACCAATGCTAAATCAGGGAGGTATTGTTCAACAGACAAATGGTGTTAATGCTTTTCAGAGCATGGGAGGACCAAGAATGAGAGGTCAAATTCAAAATTTTCAGAATGATGTAAATCCGATGCAGGGTTTCTATCCCTTATAACCAATGCAGCATGTGCATAATGTACAACCGCAGGTACAACAGGTACAAGTGCCCCAGGTACAGCAGATACAGCCACAAGTGCAGATGGTGCCTGTACAACAAATTTAAATGCCTTAGCAATTGCAAATATCACAGAGCCCTATGAATCAGCAACAGGTGATGCTTTCTCAGGTGGCCACAAGTCAGAAATTAAACCAGAGGGACAATACAGTACATCGCTTTCCTTTACATAGTGAGAATTAAACAAAAAATGTATGGCTGTCGGATAGTTCAGATGAGGAGGAGTGTGTGATGGGTGCATCAGTAGAAGTGGATCAGAAAGGTCCTTATGTTGAAGGGAAAGTGCAGGGTCACAAAGTTTATTTTCTGGTTGATGCTGGAGCTACACGCTAAACAGTGAGATCTGCAGAGGTTCCAGATTTACCCTTGTCAGGGAAGACAGTTCAGATTGTGGGAGTTGCAAACAAACATTTGACAAATCCTATCACAGAACCAGTTGTAGTTAAGATTGGTAATTTTAAAGGTTTGCATAAGTTTGTGGTTTGTGACTCAAGTCCAGTGTCACCTCTGGGAAGAGATCTATTGTGCAAAACAAGGTGTTCAATTACTTGCAAATTACTTTGGAATTGAAATTCAGACAAACAGTGATGATGAAGATCAAGCATTAACTGTTAACTATGAGACAGTGTCTGAGGAATTTACTTTGATTAGTTTTGATGAGCCAGAGGATGAAGAAGCACCTTTGATTAGTTTATTTCCAGTGTTTGAAATAAACGATCTATCGGTTGATTTGCAGAAGACTGTGAAGTCTAAAGTTCAGGATATTTCAGGAAAAAATATTGGGTTAATCAAAGGAGTAGAACCAGCCAGGGTTCCAGTGAAGCCTAATGTGGTTTCCCTCAGACTCCACAATATCCTACACAATTGAAGCAATCAAGGGTGTAAGTCCTTTGATATAGCAGTTTGTAGATAAAGGAATTTTGAAGGAGGTGTTGAATAGCCCATGTAATTCACCAATAATGGGTTTGAGGAAACCATGTGGGAAAATGTGTCTTGTACAAGATCTGAGAAAAATAAATGACTTTGTGATTAAGTGTTCTCCAGTTGTGCCAAATCCAGCTCTGATTATGATTAAGATCCCATGTGATGCTGAATGGTTTACTGTGTTAGACCTGTGTCAAGCATTTTTCTCGGTGCCTCTACATTAGGACAGTAGATATCTCTTTTGTTTTACATTTTTGAGTAAAGTCTACTGATGGTGCAGAATTTCACTGGGGTTTTCATAGTCACCATCTATTTTCAACCAGATCTTAAAAAAGAATCTAGAGTAATTGGTAATGCCTTACCAATCGACATTGGTGCAATATATTGATGATCTACTGATTGCATCAAAGACAAAGGAAGGGTGTAAACATGATACAATTGGTGTGTTGAATTTCCTGTGAGACAGTGCTCATAAAGTATCCCCTGCTAAATTGCTGTATTGTCAGAGAGAGGTGAAATATTTGGGTTATCTAATTGAGAAAGGAACTAGGAGAATTTAGAGAGAGAGAGAGTTGCAACAATTTTGCAGATGGAAATACCAAGTACGCAAAAGGATGTGAGGATGTTTTTGGGAATGGTTGGTTATTATCACCGGTGGATTCCGGATTTTTCAGTTCTTTCAAATCCATTACAGAGACTGACTCATAAAGATGTTTCTGATCCTATAATGATGGATGCAACTTGTATGAAAGCGTTCACTGATCTGAAAGAGAGTTTGTGTCCAGCTCCAGCTTTAGGTATGCCTTTGAAAGGTGACAATTGGCCAGAGAAAAGCTCAGACTCAGGAAAGATAAACGTGGTTCCACCAATCCAGGAAGAAAAAGTTAAACGAAGGAGAAGATTTCAGTGAAGAAGAAGCTGGTAGTAGTCAGAAAGTGAAAAAAAAGAGAATTGCAAATTGAAGATACTCTGGTCCCGAATGGGCATATGTAACTACAAATGCATGGCAAGAATCATTTTTGAATTGTTGTTTTGACAAAGACATTCCGAGTTTATATTTTGGTACGTGAAGAGATAAAGAATGATGGACATTTGTTAGGACGCTGAATTAAAAAAAAAAATGAAAGACTTTGATGAAGTCGTACCTAAAAGGACTTTGATAACCTGACTTGACAAGCTCCTAAAGTGATTTGGCACATTTTTAACAAATTTTGACAAGAAGAAACCTGACAGTGTGAATGAACGTTTGAAAAAAAAGAAATACAAAAATTAGGAGGGATTGAACATTGAAGGTTGAAAGTAGAAGATTTTATAAATATTTGTATTTTTGTTACTTTTTGATTCTTTACAGGCCATGGGAAACTTGGGAAACTTTAGTAATCAACACACTAAGAATAGTCTTTGTAAGTGTATAGGTAATGGTTTGGCAATTGTTTGTGCAATAGTATGTTTGTTATTGATTGTGATTGTCTTTGAGACAAATGGAGTCGACCATACTGTAGAAACACTCACAACAAAATCTACTACTACTTTTTCAGCAATAGATGATAAATACTTACATGAAGAGAAAGAACGTTCTTCTAATGTCTTCTATCGCTTTTGCATGAGTATGTTGATGTAATGGATGCAAAATATTGGTATGTCTGTCTGCAGATTCCAACCTCTGCTGAGGAGGAAATTGCTTATCATCATTTACCACTCACTTATGCTGTAAGTTATAGTCTTTTACCAAAACGATTCTATAACCAGGAATATATTCAATATTTATTTTCAAACTATGATGTAGTATTTTCCTTTGTACCTATAATTAGATGTTTAAGTAGACTAGCAAAGGATAATGGCATGGTTTTAGTACATTAACCTTTGGAACTGCGTTCGCACACCACAATAACCTTACCTGTTTACTTTCACCTGTTGAAAAGAAGTTTACAGATAACACAGAAGGTACAAGAATAGCAATCAAAGCTAAGATAGATAAGGAAATAGTTTACCATAGACCTGGGATTTATTATGTTTACACTGACATCATTATACAAGGGAAGTTAGCATTAGATGCACAACATGTAGGAAAGCTTTGTATATATAGGCAGAAAAGTTACTTTGGTTTTCAATAAATTAGCTATTGACAATACCAGGGGAGACAGGGTACTCACACGATATGCTACCTGGCGGTAAATATTTACTTTCCCTCATATTTATACTTGCTTTGCTCTGAATTTGCGCCATTTTTTACGCAAATTCAGTGCAAAGCTAACTCCAAAGATATACTTTGCCGCTAGACCCGTCTAGAGCCTTAAATTTTGGAGTTAACGTCATTTCTTGCTTGTGGGAAACTACCTTGCGTTAATGAGATGCAAGGTAGGCGTTCCCGTGCAAAAAATTATGATACGGTCTTAGCGCCATATTTATCCCCACTTGCTAAACTAACGCATGGGGTGAAGGGGTCCTTAAATAATGTTGCTAAGCTTGCTTAGCACCATTATTTATGCCTGGGCCAGGGCAGGCGTTAGAGGACCTTTGGGCCTATTTCCATGGTCAGAGACCATAGAATGGGCCCTACAGTTGCCCTTACCTAGCCCCAGGGACAGCCCCCCCACACCAGAGGGATGCCAGACGATGGAGGATCCCACCCCAGGTAAGCAAGGTGAGTAGAGGTAAGGTTTGATTTTGTTTGCAAAGTGCCATAGGTTAGAATTAGAATGTTTTGATTTGTATACCTTTTCATGAATAAAAAATGGATAAAAGTGAAAGACACTGTTTTTATGCTCTTCTGTGGCTGAAGCATTTATCACTTAATTATGAATTTACTGCATTTGCCTTATAATTTGCATAGTTTGTAGATTTCACACATAATAGTTGCTATCCCAAATGGATGAAAATAATAGACAAAGAATGTGCTACATAATGAGCTTTTTTTCAGCATAAATTACATAACGTTGCCACATAATTTGTTCCTCCATGCCACATACTCATTGCAGCCTTTCAAGTGGCATTATGTTTAGGTGCTGAAAAGAAATTAAAACTAATGTTTTTAAACCAAAAAAAGACCACTGAAATTCAGAGTTATCTTCAGTGAATTAAAAATAACTTGTGCCCTTGCCCTGCAATGGGGATTATGATCAAGCATGTAATTAAGAAAATACACTTACAACAAACAAACAAAAAAGTTGTACATTCAGACAACAATAAAGGTAACAGTAAATCTATCAACAACATCTGAAAACAAACACAAACCACACAAACGAGTATACTTAATTCATTAAAAATCTATAAAAGAATGTTCACTTCACCAAGACACATGTGAAAATACAGGAAACATTGAGGTTCTTGCATAAACGCTGGAGCTACAAAAAGTAGCACATTACTGGGGTTAAAAAAACGAAATAATTTTCAAAATCAAAAACAAATTAGTGAATGAGACACAAACCACAAGAAATAAACAAAACTTACTTGTAACAAAAACAACTCTTGTGTTGTTATAAATTATATGATGTGTGTTGTCCTATGCAGCACAAGGGTGCAACACAATTGTTGGTTTATTCCTCAAACCATAACTGGTGATTTACTGGGGTATGTCATGATTGAGCCAGAACTACAATTCACTTTCTTACCAAATATTTAAATATTGGAAAATTATAGGGTACCACTTGACATCTGGTCTTGCGACGCGTCCCCCTCTGCCGCTATCTAGCTCCGGGTGACTGCTGTATCGCTCACAGCCCCAACACCGCCAGTTACAGCCCTCTATCCCAGGTCAGGTGACTTCTGGTTTGTTTGTGCCCCAATTCCTAAGTGCAACTGTGCACTCATTGTAGTTTACTTGCTAATTTGTTACTTGGCATTCAAGTTTGGCATTTTTATTTTACTTGGCATTATAATTGTTACTTTGTAATTGAGCCTTTCCTGCCATTGTTATTTTTGTCCCGCTCCTGCTGTATCCCAGGTTATCTCCTACCCACCTCCCTATGAGCAGCTCCCACCACCCAGGACTACCAATATAGACCACAGCTTGGACCCGCCGCTGGGTGCCAAAGGTACACCAAAGACAAGCCCATCTGTGTCCATCTGCGCCTGCACCAGGAACCCTGGCTCTCTGCAATCCCACAGGTACTCGTCACAGACCTGAGTGCCCTGGGCGCAACAATAACTGCTGCATTGCATTCTGCATTCACCTGTTTCCGCTGCCGGTTCACCTCCACCCAGGCACCAACTACCATCACAGCAAACAGCGAGATGCCAGCCCCAGAGACCAAACCCCCTACCAGAACAACTCAGCTGCTTCCTGTTCAATGGCAGATTGCTCTGAAAACACTCCACCAAAATCTGGGACACCATCTCCACCATTACCCCAGATGTGACTTTCATTAAAGAGAACTGGCTCAGCCCCACATCGACCCAAGACATCGCAATGGCAACACCCATTGGATACAAGATGAAATACTGTGACCACACCAACAGGCAAGGGCCAGCATCACCATCATATGCAAGGAATCGATCACCTGCACCATCTCTGATGACAAAACCACACCGATCATGATGCACGTGACCTTCCAGCTCCACACAACGATAACACCACCATCAGGGGCATACTCACATACCGACCACCAGGATCATGAATTGGCCTCAGCCGCACCATCACTGAATTCATCACCCTGCTTGCCATCATATCTGAACACTACGTCTTCCTGGGAGACCTCAACATCCACCTGGACATCTCCACCGACACCAACTCTACCAACCTCCTGGAAAGATTAGACAACATTGGTCTCAAGCAGCTGGTCACTGACCCCATGCACAAGGCAGGACAAACAAAGGATCCAAACTTCACATCCAGCAATGGAAATAGATACCACCACACGATGGAACACACCTGGTCGGATCACTCCATCGTACACTTCGCCCTATCCGAACCTGTCTCCACTGGCTTTTCGACCTCAGAAGAGACTAGATCATCTGCCAATTCACCATCATCCTCAATTACTCGATATCTACAGTCAACTTTCCAGTAGCCTGGAAACCCACTGATGTCAGACCTTTCCTAATTAAACCCTTGTCGGAACCAGGCGATCTCCAAAACTACCATCCCATCTAACTGCTCCCATCCCCTGCCAAATTCCTGCAGAAGGCCATCAACCTCCAAGTCACCGAACACCTGAAGAGAAACAATCTACTGGACCCTTCCCAATCAGGCTTCAGAGCCAACCAATGCACTGAGAGAGATCTGATTGTCACATTAGACGACTTCCACACCCTGCTCGACAGAGGAGAAGCAGCTGTCCTGATCGTGCTTGACGTCTCTGCAGCCTTCAACGCGGACCCCCACCACACTCTCTTTGATTGTCTTCCCAGATTGGTATCACAGACAACAAGTTCAGATGAATTGCTTCCTTTCTCATAGGATGCACCCTGAGGGTCCGTATCCATCCCTTCACATTGCAAGCCAAGTGCCCCCCTAGGCTTATCCTTCATCCCAACCCTCTTCAACATCTACAAGACACCACTCGCGGACATCTTCAGAGAATACAACATCAACATGATCTCCTATGCCGATGACATCAAGTGCGTCCTCTCACTCTCAGCTAACACCACGCTGCCAAAGACCAGTTTCCACAACCGCATGAAGAATGTCTCAGCCTGGATTAAGGACAGCTGCTTGAAGCTTATTACAGACAAGGCCGAAGTCCTGATCTTCAGCAAACACACCACCCTCTGGAGCGACTCCTGGTGGCCATCGGAGCTCAGACCCACCCCTTTGCCGAAAGACCAAGCCTGCAACTTTGCCATCATCCTCAACAGCAAGCTCTCCATTATCCACCAGGTCAACACCGTCTTCCCAGCCTGCTTCCATATGCTCCACATGTCTGCCAAATCTTCAAGTGGCTCCCCATCAAAATCAGGAAGACAGTAACACAAGACCTCATCACCAGCCAACTGGACCACGGCACACACTCTATGAAGGCACCACCTTCAAACTCAGGCAAAGGCTCCAGATGATCCAGAACACAGCCACCAGACTGATCCTCAACCTGCCCAGGAGAACCTACATCACCCATCACCTGAATGACCTCCATCAGCTCCCGTCCAGAAGAGATGCCTTTTCAAGCTTCGGACCCACGCCTACAAAGTCCTCAATGACCAAGGACCTGTCTACATGAACCACACCTACACTTCCACTGACCTCTCAGGAACCTCCACTCCTAGCACCTCACCCTCACACAGATCCCTTGCATGCACCACTGTCACACTGTAGGACTCTCCTTCTCGCCGCCAAAGCCTGGAACCCCCTCCATCTCCCTCTTCGCACTGCACCCTCATTGACCGGGGGCTCAAGACCTGGCATTTTGGTTGAGACCTGCTGCAAGCCCCTGAATAAGTTTTCAGGTGACAAGCTGTGTGCTACAAGTACGACTTGATAGATTGATTGATAGATTTAAACAGGGTCATTGCAAAAAAAACAGGTGCAACCATAAAAACATAGCACTTCATAAAGAATTACAGTAGTCACTTGCAATTCTGTTTGCAGTAAATTAGGTTTTTCAAGTTCAATTAGATATGTATTTTATAAAATATTCTCTCCATTCATTGTTAAATTTACTTATCTTCTTCTCTTAAATAGCTTTAAGGGAATGGCACACAAAGCATTTTTCAGGCTTAATTTAGCTTCGAAAACACCACAAAGTAGATACTTTGTAATCAAAGAATGCAACTTGAAACATGTGAATTCATGCCCGTAATAGAGATGCACCTTTTACTTACACAATGCACAAAGTTGATTATTTATAGGAAAGTGTACATTTGACATCTACCAAAAACATTTAGCTATCATGATCTCCATCATCAATCATTTGAAAGGTTGAGAGAATGAGGTTTTCAGAAAGGGAGGTCACCGCTGGCTCTGTCAGAGCTATTGCAGAGACCTGATGCCGGCATAAAAATAGCACTGGAGGGACACCACTATTTATGTGAGCCCCTTAATGGAATTCTCAATGGAGGCCATTCTGTCCAGTACTGCCAGATCAAGTTGTGTACATGGTGGGACAGGTATGCTTATGCACAGCGAAGGTACTCCCGCACTCTGTTCTGCAGGGGTCTCATCCAAAGATGCATTAGCAGAGGGTAGAAACAAATTTTACCTGTGATGGAAGGGAAGTGCTCCAGGCATAGCTCATGTGTGAACACACACCATGTGTGTCTGAGTCTGATAGCGGTCTCCCTGATCTGTGCGCTATGTGTACATAACAACCTTGTGATCAGGTGGGCCTCATGGTACCCCTGTTCAACACCATTTTTTATACTGGCCAGTGTCAGTTGTGCAATGCTAATAATTGCCACAACACCACCCACTTTCACAGAGGTCTGGAAGAACGGATGTCCATCATCATTCCCTTCCTCTTGTGAAGCACCACAGGCCCTGAACTCAAGCCTAAAAGGGAGATAACTGACATGCTTGGGGGGGCTGGTGCTGCAGGATCCAGCCCAGTGTTACTCGAAAGCCCTCCATTGATAGATCATGCCATGTTCCAAAGGCTGTGTCATTATACACTGGTGCCACCAATTGGTTTAAAGGAGCACTGCATGATGAAATTGTAAAATGCGCTTGCCAGCCATCTTGCACTTTTATGCTTGTGGAACTCAGTGCTAGAGCCACCTAGAGACCTTAAGTGATGCTGCACTTTGAATTCTCCAGAAGACTCTCAGTTAGCCGTGACACAAGATACTGACCCGATGAGTAGCCAACCGATATCCTCAAGACCAAGTGCAGATAAACTATCCAGACAGTGACAACCAGGCTCTCAAATGCTGCTGCCCGGTTATAACCATTAGACATGTTGTCAGCCCCCTCCTCTACTTCTGTACAATGGTGATCCTAGGTCAAGAATTACCTTGCAGCAACAAAGAAAACTGTCACCAACACTCAACAGATGTTTCTCTTACTCTTTGCTGGTGGTGAACTGTACAAGATGTTTCAAATTACGGCAGATGCAGGCTTGGCAAACTCAGTGTGCAATTCAGCTTTTACGCCAGCACATATAGTGAGCTTTTAGTCCTATGCCAGACTTAGTAAAGTCCAAAGGAGCAATTAACATATGTCTCCCTCTAAAGGGCTGCCAATGCATGCAGTTTCATGAACACAGAAAAAGAGATCAGAGTTTAGATCATCCAGGCGTGCCACTCAGACTAGTTTGTATTTTGAGACAAGACAAGATGCCACTACTAGCATTGCTTGCACTAATGAAATCATATGACCTGCCCAATGCTTGAGCTGCACTCTTTGAAGCACCCCAAGACTCTAAGCCAATCAAAGCTGAACAACCATTTCTGGAAGTAGAAGTGAGTTTGGTGATAAGGAATCTTTTACTGAAAAAAAACAGAAGAAGCTGTAGATACTATGAAAAGCCCACTCACCAAGACAGTTACTTCCCAGCCAAAGGAAAGATGTGCTCAGCATGCAGCAAGACTAATAACTGTGCCAAATTTTTCTGGGCGTCCAGCTAAAGTAGGATTCCTAGACACTCACAAAGCTGGCATCATAAGAAGTCAGTGAAACACTTCAGAAAGAAACCTGATAGCATTCCACATGCAGAGATGAACAGCGAATCAGAGTGTGAAGAAGAAAACATCCAACTCATTTCCGTATTTAGAAACAATGGCAAGCTAAAAAGTCATTAAAAACCACACCACTATCCCAATATGTAGGGTTCCAAGGTCAACTGCCTCATAGAACCTGGAAATAGCATTTGCTTCATGATAAGGCATGATTACGAAGCACATCATCCCACAATGCCGCCCCCAGCAAAGGTGTATGAATATGGTAGATTAAAGCTGCTTACTTTTGCAGGGAAGTTTCAACCTATAACCTGTCAAGATTTCTATTCCACCTCCTTCCAATTTTCTGTGACTTCTTTAGGTGGGGCCACTTTGATTAGTTGCAACACTACAGAAACCCTGCATCTCATTACATTTTCATTCCAAGTACAAAAGTACATGATTGATGACATGCTTCAGGAGTTTCTGAATGTGTTCTATGATGATGATAATGATGAAGCTGGATTCATAAAGCGCACTGCTACTTCTTGGAGTATCACAGTGCTAAGCTCACATATCGGGCCACTTAGCATTGAACAAAAAGCCATGTTTTTGACCTTCTTTTCAAAGATAGATACTGTTCGAACTGAGGGAATGCCTTGGCAGAGCTCATTCCAGGCTAACGGACCTAGGTAGGAAAAAGCGTGCCCTTCTACTCTCGTGTGGCGATTGTGGGAAACACTCACTAAAGACCTGATTGAGGAACACAGATTCCTGGTGGGAAGATAGGATCTAATTATGGAGACCAGCAAGCCAGGCCCAGCTTGATGAAGCTCTTTGTGAGTGAGAACCAGAGCTTTGAATGGAACATCCCTCCTTATCGAGAGTCAGTGAAGAGAATGGAGGTGAGGGGATACATGAGTTCTCAATGGGAGGTTGAAGAGTTGACGTGATCCTGCGTTCTGAACCACCTGGAGTATGTTCATCAAGTAGTCAGGCAGACCCAAGGATAGGGTTTTTGCATAGTTCAACCTGGATTTGATGAGGAAGTGAAGACATTTTGTCAATCATTTTGTCAATATACAAAGTAGGCCAAAACAGGGAACTCACTACAGAGTTGACTTGTTGCTGAAAGGACTGGAGGTTATCAAATTAGACCACCAGGAGTTTAACAACTCCTGACTGCAGGCCAAGAGGGGTAGTCCCATCAGTCCAAAAGGTCTGCAAAGCTGTGGAAGGATTATGACCAAAGTACAAAACTTCAGTTTTATTTCAGTTGGTTGAGGGATATCCAATGAAATACAGTAGCTAGGCAGGATGTAATCAGATCCACTACAATCTCCTCTCCTTTTCTAAAGTAGACGAGCAGCTGTGTGTAGTCTGCATATGAAATTATTTTTGCCCCACATTTATCTCATGTCACTACCACTAGATGTGCTAGAGGCATAAGATAAATGTTAAAAAGAGTGGGGCTCAGGGCAGAGCCCTGAGAAACCCCCACTCTTAGCTCTGTAGACCCTGAGTAGAAAAGTGGAGTCCATGCCTCCTGTCCTCTGCCACTCAAGAAAGAAGCCAGCCAATTCAAAGCCTGACACTTCAGTCCAATTGACTTGAGGTGTGCTGCAAGACTGAAGCAGGAGGCACTGTTAAAGGCTGCTGACAGATCTAATAATATCAGTACCGCCTTTGTCCTCACATCCAGGGTGTCTCTGATATACTGTGTTACCTTGAGCAATGCCGCCTCAGTACTAAAATTAGGTCTGAAGCTTGACTGATTTGAGTGCAAGAGGTTGTTAGCCTTCAGACACCAAAACATTTGCTGGTTTACAAATTTCTCCAGCAGCTTAACCAGAGCAGAGATATTGGTCTGTAATTGGGCAGTACCTTAAGATTCACCTAAGGATATTTTAACATGGGGGGAATTTTTGTGTGTTTCTGCATTACCACCTATAGATATTGAGTCATTAAACAATTAACTAAAGGGTTGATTGTCTGTGCCCCCCAAGCTAGGAGGTTAGGTGGACAAGGATCCAAAGATGACCTAACGTGAGACCTCCAATAGCTTCTAGAGTGTCATCCAACAGGATATGGTCAAATGACAATAGTAAGCACTCCACTTCTTCATCCACCCATTATCTAATCTACTGCAACCCCAGACCTCCATAATTTAGCAGACCAGTGCTAAAAGTGCTTAGATATTGGAAATTTTACTCAGAGAGAAGGAGGCAAGTTGTCCACACCAGAATGCCGACAGTTGTTGGCTTCTAGTACATGCCATAGGTGACAAGGTGCTTTTCATCCCTTTATAGATTGCTCTAGATTTATTTTCTGCTGCCTCAATCTTTCCTTTAAAGCAGAGCTTCTTCTCTCTTTTGACAGAGGCATATTATTGCCTTCATTCTGCATTATATACAGCCTGGCATCTTCCTCAACAGATCCAGAGAGAATTGGAACAATCTCTTCCAGAGAGTAAAGGAGCTCTGACTTTATTATCTCATTAAATAGCCTTGCAGAGTAAGGGGCTTTAGCAGGTTGTTCCCTATGTTTCAGTAAATTAGGCTGAACAAACTTAATTAAGCAGCGCTCAGTCCAGGCTAGAGGAAGAGGGTCAAGCATTTGCAGTTTTACATTGGAAAACACTTGGTGAAGCACATGCCTTGCCTAATGATCAGACTTAAAGACATTTGGGTCAAATCAATAGATAACATTGCGTTTAGTAGCATGTGAACCTTTTTTTCAGGTAGGCAGTTGTCTTGGATTGGCTGCTGGCAACCAACCCAAGTGCTGTTAATCAGGTACAAATCAATAAAGATGCTCAGTGAGGAGCAACACACTCACCTATCTGATGCAATATGACTTTAAAAAAAACACTTGCACTAGCACACATACTGACAACTATAGTTAAACAGCAGACTAGTTGCCTGAATACCACTAGAACAAATGTGTATATGTGTATGTACATTAGCTGTATGGTTAGAGGTAGGTGCTGTAAACACTTGTGATGCAGTGAATTAAGGCAAAAGAGTAAGGCCCTCATTACGACTTCAGTGGTGTTTTTAAAAGACCGACGCAGCCACTGTAGCCAGGATACCACCAGTGTTGGCAGTATGCTTCCAGCCCTATTAGGAGTTTTCCGCTGGGCCAGTGGGTGAAAACTGTGTTTTTGCCTGCTGGCCGATCTGAAAATTCACCACAACATTGACGCTGGCTCGTGATCGAGCCAGCAGCAATATTGTGGTGCATCGGGTGCGAAAGCACCTGTCTTGCATTTCACTGCCCAGAGTGGGGGCCCCTACACTGCCCTCGCCAAGTGCCCCCAACACTCCCTTGCAAGAGACCACCATGCAAAGACTGGTGGTAAAGGGACTTGTAATCCCAAGGGCAGCGCTAGCAGATTGCGACCGCTGAGATCTGCCACGGTCATAATAGGGCAATCGGACTGCCCTGTCTGCAGTTGTCTGACCACCATCGCAAGTGTGGCGGTCTTCAGTCCACCACACTCGTAATGAGGGCCTAAATCTGTCACTTAGACTAACATAGGAGAATCCAACCTTTCACCCTAGATATTGAACCCCATAGCCAAATACAAGTAAATGCACTACTAGTACAGTAGTAGTAAAACATAAGATTTGTAAACAATTGCAATGCAGTTAATCAGAGCTACAAGAATGAAATAACACTAGATTCACTAATGGATGAACAGAGGCAGAACAGTGGTATGTATATTTATAGCACAATGCTAGCACAACAATAACAGAGGAAAGAAAAAGTAATCATTCACAATGCATTATATCAAAAGCAGCATAACAATTTAGTAGATCAAGACAAAGCATGAGAATCTGGCTCTTCTCAGCTGGAACGTAACTGAACGTCGGTAAGCCCATTCTGGATACTCTGCTCTACCTTCTTTGGAAACGGTGACAGGGGTTTTGGGTGTTCGACAACAGTCCTGTATGACTCAGTTTGCGAGTTTCCCTGAAGCTCTGGCAACTGTGACTTTTATACACTAAAAAATGGCTTATGCAACATTCTATTTGCTTATTTTTTTAAGTTCTAGCATTATCAATGTTTACAACTCTGTTCTTTCTGGTACTCATCAATCATGTTCCCAAACTCTCTCAGAGGAAGCACATCTCAAAGGTATGTTTCTCCTACAATTCACATGGCTGCCTGGTGCAGTAAATAAGATAGCAGTGTCTTTAAGAATGTCGAAAACAAGTGTCATTAAATAGACTATCTTGAACACCTGTGGAATGTCAGGGGCATATTTATACTCCGTTTGCGCCGGAATTGGGTCTTTTTTTTTACGCAATTCCGACGCAAAACTAACTCCATATTTATACTTTGGCGTTAGACGAGTCTAGCGCCAAAGTCCATGGAGTTAGCGTCATTTTTTAGCGTGGACACCTACTTTGCGTTAATTATATGCAAGGTAGGCGTTCCCGTCTAAAAAATCGACTCTGAGGCATGTGCGTCGGATTTATACTCCCAGGCAAAATTCACGCCCGGGAGTGGGCGGGTCAAAAAAAATGACGTACGGCCGCTTTTGCGCCGTTTTTTAGCGCCTGCAAAAGGCAGGCGTTAAGGGACCTGTGGACTCTGAAGGAGCCCAGAGGTGCCCTCCCATGCCCCCAGGGACCCCCCCTGTCACCCTTGCCCACCCCAGGAGGACACCCAAGGCTGGAGGGACCCATCCCAGGGACATTAAGGTAAGTTCAGGTAAGTTTTTTTTTTTTTTTTTTTGTGGCATAGGGGGGCCTGATTTGTGCCCCCCTACATGCCACTATGCCCAATGACCATGCCCAGGGGACAGAAGTCCCCTGGGCATGGCCATTGGGCAAGGGGGCATGACTCCTGTCTTTGCTAAGACAGGAGTCATTTCTATGGGGGTTGGGAGTCGGAAAAAAATGGCGCAAATCGGGTTGAGGTGAAAAAATTGCCTCAACCTGACTAACCCCATTTCTTGACGCCCAAGCCCCATATCTCCCTACGCCGGCGCTGCCTGGTGTACGTCGTTTTTTTTAACGCACACCAGACGGTGCCGGCGGCTAACGGCGGCTAACGTCATTCAATAAATACGGCGCCCGCATGGCGCTTCAGAATGGCGTTAGCCGGCGCTAATTTTTTGGACGCAAAACTGCGTTAGCGCAGTTTTGCGTCAAAAAGTATAAATATGGGCCTCAGTGTCTTAGAAATGTTGAAAACAAGTGTCATACTCTCAATGCAACTTGGTACAACAAACAGAATTTTTCACCTAATGGTTACACCTGTGAAGTGTCAAAAACATTGTGGAATGTCAAAAACAAGCATCACAGGCTCAGTACAGTACGTGGGTTTTTCTGCATTAATTTTCACTCATCGAGATTGCCTCAACTTGTTAACCCTATCACATCACAATGTCTTCCACAAACTTTTTCCTATGGATGGTACAGCAGTCCAGGTGAATATTAAAATCTCCCAGCACAATGAAATGGGCAAACCTTATGGCCA
Source organism: Pleurodeles waltl (assembly GCF_031143425.1). Lineage (NCBI taxonomy): Eukaryota > Metazoa > Chordata > Amphibia > Caudata > Salamandridae > Pleurodeles > Pleurodeles waltl. Next base: position 856,284,297 of record NC_090446.1, on the reverse strand, counting down.
AATGAGATAGTTAATTCCTTAAGGAATTGAGAGAAGAACCTGTCAGGCTAGGTGGTCTGTAAATTAGCATGAGTAGTCAGTGTGAGGCAGCTCCTACATCTGGAACATCGAGCAGCTATAGTCCTGACTACATAATATAGCTATACCACCGCCGAACTCGCTACGTTTTATAACCCTGGCTGTCTCGATTATAGAATTAGATGCCTCTGAAATCCAGGTTTCCGTGATGAAGAGCACATCTGGTCATTCATCACATTGGTGCAGAGTGCCTGAAAAGAAAAAAATGTGAAGCTACTTATTGATCAATCTGCACTGCAGTGTAACCCCCTTCCATGGTAGGGCACAGGTCAAAAAAGAACTTGACAGTCTAGAAGCTGCAGGCATCGTTGAGAGAGTCACAGTATCCACCCCTGGGTCCCACTCATTGTTAAATTCAAGAAAAATAAACAACCATAGGAACTAAGGGCATGTATGGATAGAAGGCAGTCCATCAAATCGATCAAATAGACTGACACATAACTCTCATTATCGATGATAATGTGACATAGGTCAAGGGAGGTAAATGGTGTTCCAAAATTGACCGTAGATCTCAATATGATGAACTCAAACTACAAAGAATGTCATAATACATAACAATGTTCTCTATTCACATTGGGCTCCAATGCTATTGATGCCTCAATTTTGGAATCTCCAGTACAGCAGAATTATTTCTACGGTGTATCACGGAGGTGTTGGCAGAAGTCACAGGAGTGCTAAATGTCAATGATGATACCTTTCTTTATGCCACCACTACTGAAGAACATAATTGACATCTCAGAGCCCTTCTCACTAGGATCAAGGATAATGGGTTGACCGTGTACTGAGTGGGTTGACTTTCTACTGAGGGAAGTCCATGTTTCCCAAACAGAGCACAATTTTGTTGGATCACAGCTGATGGAGTAGCACATGACCCGAATAATTCTTAAGATGTCAAGACAGTTGCTGTCACCAAAATGTCACAGAAACCTAAGATTTCTTGGGAATGGCCACATACTGTTGGCATTTCATCACAAATCTGGCCCCTCTTAACAAGCCAATTAAAGTTCTCCTAAAGACTGTAACAACTTGTGCATGAACAGCCGAACAGCAAGAAGCTTTCCACAACACTAAAGAAGCTCAATATGCCAGCACGACAATGAGGCACTGTAACCAATACCTAGGTGCAGTTCTGCTAAAACTACAGAATTAAGACCAGTGAGCCCTGGTGGCATGGGCAAGTAGACGGTTACCTGAGACTGAACAACAATACTCTGACATATAAAATTGGAGCATTTCTAGCAGGGGTCTCCAACCTTTTCTGTAGTAAAAGCTACTTATGTTCAATGAAAATCTTCGAAGCCACAGATATTATTAGACCACACTCACCATATCAGTCAAGTTTACATGTTTGTTTTAAATATACACTTTTCAGTTTTGTAGGCTCGGCTGCACACAGGAGAGTTACTTATGGGTAGCTAGAGAGCTACTCATAGCTCACAAGTTACTCATTGGGGAGACCTGTAGGGTATCAGCAATTTCATGTATAATTGCATGTCAATCAATTCCAAGTTGGAACTGGCCACAAACCACTTATTTCAGTGTTTACAGGAACAACATAAAACCATCAATCCACATGTATATTCTCCAGCTCCAGGAATATTTATTTAAGGTCTTGTATTGGTTTGGTCATGGAAACTCCACAAATTACCTATCCAGGCCCTGAAGAAAATGTACAAATGGAAAAGCACACCAAGCAGGAGAAACAGAGTAATATGTAAGGCTAGTCATTGATGAGTCATGGACTAGCTGAAGAAACACTGAAAAAATAGTAGTTAGCAATAAAGACTGCAACTCTTTGGGAGTAGTCCGACAGGCAATCGTCTCAAACGGATTCAAGTGAGGCATGGCCACCATCCCAAACCCGACACCTGTTGCTGGGAAGTGGCTCCAAGTTGTTTGAAATTAATTATCTCTCATAGACAATGACCTAATCCAGAAAGTGAGGTGATTAGTATTAAAAAATACATTAGTACCTGGTTTTATTGATCTGGCTCATTGTGAACATCAGGTTATTGAACAGACTAAAATGAGAATACACCAAAAAGTATTGTTCCCTGAAATTGACTGTCAAATGAAACAAATGGTGGTAAACTGTCTATTGTGCCAAATAAATGAGCTACCAGGTACTGTCTCTTGATCATTTCAGAGGAGTCACCTAGTGGCCCCTGGCTCCACCTTATCCAGTATATCTGATGAACATCACTTGCTGTTGATAATGTGAGCTAATATTTAGAGCTGGAGATTGTGCCATCCCTAAAGTGGAAAAATGTCTGCGCACAAAGGTTTTCCACAAAGTCTACACTGTTAGTAGATCAGCATGTCAAAGCCAGGAGTTATATCAATATATCACATCAATGAATGTAAAATATCAAAAGGCAACCCCACTGTGGCCTCAAACCCCAGAGCGATCAAAATATTCATGCACATGCAAAATAAAGTAGTCTAGATAGCAGAGCTAGAGAGATACAGCTCTAGGGGACACTATAGAAATTTCATAGAGAAAACCATAGCATGCCCCACTTTCTCAAAAAGTATGCACCTGCACATTTGCTATTTGGTGTCAGCTCCTTGAAGCCCTCTCATATCACTTTACATGAACCCCAACTTTGTTGAATGAGGCCTGTGTCAAAATGAGAAAGATCGAGGCAAAGCTAAAGACAACACATAGGCAAAAGCATCAGGTAAATAATCAAATTGGAAGATGTCATTGTTAGAAATGGGCTCTCTAATTAGCGGAGGTATACACCGTTGTCCAAATAGGGACCACAATCCTAGTCAGGGTAAGTCACACACAATCCAAATTATCCTGTGTCCACCCTCTGGTAGCTTGGCACTGAGCGGTAAGGCTTAACTTAGAAGGCAATGTGTAAAGTATTTGTGCAATAAATCATACAGTAACACAGTGAAAACACCACAAAAATACACCACTCATGTTAAGAAAAACAGAAAATATTTATCTGAATAACATAGGGTTTAAACAACAAGGATCCAATAAGCACAAGTTGAAATATCACTTTTAAAAAGGTTTCAAGAGTCTCAATCCTTAGAAATAAATAGTTGTTTCTTTGTTACACACAGTACCGTGTATGCGTCAAAAATAACGACGCATGGAGACTGTAGAGGAGATGCGCGCAAAAATAAGGTGTTACATCAGATTTTCCATTGCGCCACAGGTGATGTGTCATTTCTTTCCACGCTGCAAGAGATTTGCATTGTTTTTCGGCACGCAGTCTTGGTTTTTCACTGCGATGCAGTGATATTTTGATCTACTGGAAGAAGACACGGGTGCTGCGTCGATCCGGTAGGTGATACATCGAATTTTTCAATAGCAAGGCAGGCACTGCGTTGAATTTACACTTGGGAAGTCGGGCTGCTTCATTCCGGTTGGCATGTGTGGTGATTTCTCGGTCTCAATGCAGGCTTCACGTTGATTTTTGGCAGGCGTTGCATTGGTTTTCGACAGAACTTCCCGAAGAGATGAAGTCTTTGTTGGCTCTGAGACTTCAGAAACAGGAGCCAAGCCCTTGGAGATCACTTTTGGGGGAAGGCAGAATCCTTCCAGCAAAGTCAGAGGCCAGCAGGGCAACAGCAGGGTCGCAGTCCTTCCCAACAAAGCAGTCTAGATGAGTCCTTTGGGCAGCCAGCAACTCCTCTGACAGCATGCAGATTTAGGACCAGAAGTGTCTGAGTTGGTGGGTTCAGAGACCCAGGTTATATGCCCAAAAATGCCTTTGAAGTGGGGGAGACTTCAAAGAGTGGTTTTGATGTGCACAAGTTCCCCTTTCAGCCCAAACCTGTCTTCCAGGGTCCCAGTGGGGTGATGATCAGTTCATTGTGTGAGGGCAGGCCACTGGCCGTGGAAATGTAAGTGTCAGGCCCTCCACCCTTCCAGCCCAGGAAGACCAATTCAGTATGCAGATGAATGCAGATGCGACTGAATGTCCTGTGTTTATGGTTGTCTAGGTGAAATGCACAAGGGAGCTGTCATCCAGCACAGACCAGACATTGATTGGAGACAAGCTGTAAGGTACCTATGATTTTAAGTGCAGAGAATTGCTCACTTTCTGAAAGTGGCACTTTTAAAATAGTAATATAAAATCCAACCTCACCAACAAACAGGATTTTCTATTACCATCCTGGCCACACTAAATATGACCTGGTTCCCCCTTTCAGATCAGAATCTACCACACAAAACGTATATGAGGGGAGGCCTAATGCTAGTCTAAGAAAGGAGCAGACCTCATAGTAGTGGAAAACACATCTGGGAGTTTTTCACTACCAGGACATATAAAACACACATGCACATGTCCTGCCTTTTACTTACATAGCACCTGCCTTATGGGTTACCTAGGGCCTACCTTAAGGTTGACTTATATGTAGAAAAAGGGGAGGGAGTTTAAGGCTTGGCAAGCACTTTTAGATGGCAGGTTGAAGTGGCAGTGAAACTGCACACACAAGCCTTGCAATGGCAGGCCTGAGACATGGTTAAGGCGCTACTTACTGGGAGGTCGCACAATAAGTGCTGCAGGTGCACTAGTAGGATTTAATTTACAGGCCCTGGGTACCTGTAGTGCACTTTACTCGAGACCTATAAGTAAATCAAATATGACAATTGGGGATGAACCAATGTTACCATGTTTGAGTGAGAGAGCATATGCACTTTAGCACTGGTTAGCAGTGGTAAAATGCACGGAGTCCTAAAACCAGCAAAAACAGTGTCAGAAAAGTGGAGGGAGTCAGGCAAAAAGGTGGGGGATGACCTCCCTAAGGCTGCCAGGTCTAACAGTCATCCTGGTGAGGAATGATTCCTCTGGAAGCTAATTCAAGCCTCTATTTACCCCCTACAATTGACAGGAGTAAAGGTGAGAGGTAAAAGCTTCAAGAATGTCCACCAACAGTAGAGGTGCCCACACTGAAGCATCTGAGTTGTTCGATAGAGACACCAGCATCAACACCAGAGGTCATGAAAACAATGGAACTCCTGAACTAATCCAGAAAATGTCATTCCTGAGCCTCCCACCCCAAAATCTGGTGACCAATGATTCACAAGCACCAAACACCAAACCAGGCTGGGCAGCCATTACTATGTGCTCAGACTAGACCCTACCCCATCTCAACGATATTGAGCCTTTGTGATCTAACTGCATAGCATCAGACTGATGGCAGCTCAGTTGCAGGGCTAGCTGGTCAACCAATCTCTGGATGTCTTAATGCTTTTCTGTTTTTTGTTGAGATGCTTGACTGTTTTGCTTAAAATTCTGGAGGAATGCTGTGTACATGGTTTCACTTATCTGCTCGTGACTACTTTATGCTTCTCTGCAGTGATCTCCGCCCATAGCTCATCAGCAAATGTGATCAATAAAATTTAGCCTAAGATGCAAGGGAATTGACCCCTGCACAGTTAATGTGTGAACAATGGCCATACGTTTCAGAGCCTGATTGCTGGCACACGACTGGCACAATGGGGCTATAAAATTGTCACCCTGGTAGTCTTCAACTGAAAAAGACAGGAAATGCCCCCCTAATGCTTGTAGATAACTCCCTGTACATTATGTAAGATGTCCCAAAGACAGCCTGTGATGTGAGGCTCTGGGTTTAGAAAAAATGGGAGCCCAGGGGACAAGTATGCGGGCACTACACTGTGGACTTGATCTCTGATGGAAATCCCACAGAGGTGATACTTGTTCACACAAAGGAAAGAGAATTCTAGATTTACTGGGTCAGTCTATGCTCTGTTGATAGCTGCCTCCGCTATATTAGAATTACTTCATCTGGCCCTCTAAAGAATAAAGGATGCGCAAATGCTATTTAAGTGCCCTTATACTATTGACTGCCAGTGGGTGCATAAGAGGAGTAGTTAAGGGAATGCAATTCAACAAAGGGAATGTCTAGATAGTACTACACTTCTAGCAGGGCATTTCCCACAATATAACTACATTTATAGGCATGTGCAGAAAGTATGGAGAATGTAATTAAGTTGCGCAGTTTTCTCAAGAAAGGCCTAGGAGAGGGTGACATTCATTAGACTCAGTTTACAAAGACATAGATCAGAAATGTTTCAGTATCCTACAAACACTTATAAAATACAACACTGCATAAACAAAAGTTACGCATTTCTTAAAACATACCTTTTTCAGGACACTGTTGAGTCAGATTTCATGAGCAAAGATTGAAAAAAACATTATAATGAGGTTAGTGCACATATATTAAGCCATATGAACCTTAAAGCATATCAACAGAACAGCAGAAACATATAATAGCTTTGAAAAGTGGTTTGAGTCACATCGTTCATTACATGTTGGTAAATATCCTGAAAAACGGAGGAACGTACTAAAATATATCAAGAACGTTTTTTCTCACTGAATTAATTTTGATATGGTACAGATTTTCCTTAATGGCTTTTAACACGTGACTGTCACATTGGTGTGCCTTCAAGGCTGATGCAATTGACAATTTGGCAACTAATTAAAAAGTACATAATAATGAGTTCATTGACAGCAGTCAGCATGCAAGTCTCCTTGTCATTAATGGCCCTCACTCCATTCAATGCAATGTCATTAGCGACCAGCTTTAATCCACCCAAGAAAAAAAAACATAAAACATCGTAGAATAGTCAGCCAGCACTGGCGCAGTACATGTTTAAAGGCGGAAGAAACTTTAAGTTTAAAAATAGAGACTTTTTTTTACATACAGGCCATGAAATAGAAATTACAAAAAAAGACTACTGTCTTTGTTGCCTTACCAGGCTGAGCACCCACCATATGTTTTCTACCTGTTCTATCTGGTCTTTAAAACTTACTAATTGTACTTTTTTATTTTGTTATTTTTCAAGTATGTATGTAATGTAGGGATATTTTTTGACAAAAAATATAATTTATAATACTGACTTTAAAATTATAATAAACGGTAAATGTAATTAGTAGATATATTGAATTTAACCCCTTCGCTGCCAGGCCTTTTCCCCCTCCTGTGCCAGGCCTTTTTTTGCCTATTTAGGGCAGTTCGCGCTTAGGCCCTCATAACTTTTTGTCCACATGAGCTAACCAAGCCAAATTTGCGTCCTTTTTTTCCAACAACCTAGGGATTCTAGAGGTACCCAGACTTTGTGGGTTCCCCTGAAGGAGGCCAAGAAATTGGCCAAAATACAGAGAAAATTTCGTTTTTAAAAAAAAAAATTAAAAAAGTGGCTGCAGAAGAAGGCTTGTGGTTTTTCGCCTGAAAATGGCATCAACAAAGGGTTTGCAGTGCTAAACTCAGCAGCTTCCCAGCTTTCAGGAACAGGCAGACTTGAATCAGAAAACCCAATTTTTCAACACAATTTTGGCATTTTACTGGGACATACCCCATTTTTGCAATTTTTTGTGCTTTCAGCCTCCTTCCAGTCAGTGACAGAAATGGGCATGAAACCAATGCTGGATCCCAGAAACCTAAACATTTCTGAAAAGTAGACAAAATTCTGAATTCAGCAAGGGGTCATTTGTGTAGATCCTACAAGGGTTTCCTACAGAAAATAACAACTGAAAAAGAAAAATATTGAAATTGAGGTGAAAAAAACATCAATTTTTCTCTACGTTTTACTCTGTAACTTTTCCCTGCAATGTCAGATTATCAAAAGCGATATACCGTTATGTCTGCTGGACTCCTCTGGTTGCGGGGATATATAGGGCTTGTAGGTTCATCAAGAACCCGAGGAACCCAGAGCCAATAAATGAGCTGCACCCTGCAGTGCGTTTTCATTCTATACCGGGTATACAGCAATTCATTTGCTGAAATATAAAGAGTAAAAAATTGCTATCAAGAAAACCTTTGTATTTCCAAAAAGGGCACAAGATAAGGTGTTTAGGAGCAGTGGTTATTTGCACATCTCTGAATTCCGGGGTGACCATACTAGCATGTGAATTACAGGGCATTTCTCAAATAGATGTCTTTTTTACACACTCTCCTATATTTGGAAGGAAAAAATGTAGAGAAAGACAAGGGGCAATAACACTTGTTTTGCTAATCTATGTTCCCCCAATTCTCCCGATAAAAATGATACTTCACTTGTGTGGGTAGGCCTTGCGCCCGCGACAGGAAACGCCCCAAAGCGCATCGTGGACACATCCACATTTTTGGAAGAAAACAGAGGTGTTTTTTGCGAAGTGCCTACCTGTAGATTTTGGCCTCTAGCTCAGCCGGCACCTAGGGAAACCTACCAAACCTGTGCATTTCTGAAAACTAGAGACCTAGGGGAATCCAAGGAGGGGTGACTTGCAGGGCTCGGACCAGGTTCTGTTACCCAGAATCCTTTGCAAACCTCAAAATTTGGCTAAAAAAACACATGTTCCTCACATTTCTGTGGCCGAAAGTTCGGGAATCTGAGAGGAGCCACAAATTTCCTTCCACCCAGCGTTCCCCCAAGTCTCCCGATAAAAATGATACCTCACTTGTGTGGGTAGGCCTAGCGCCCGCGACAGGAAACGCCCCAAAGCGCAACGTGGACACATCCAAATTTTTGGAAGAAAACAGAGGTGTTTTTTGCGAAGTACCTACCTGTAGATTTTGGCCTCTAGCTCAGCCGGCACCTAGGGAAACCTACCAAACCTGTGCATTTCTGAAAACTAGAGACCTAGGGGAATCCAAGGAGGGGTGACTTGCGGGGCTCGGACCAGGTTCTGTTACCCAGAATCCTTTGCAAACCTCAAAATTTGGCTAAAAAAACACATGTTCCTCACATTTCTGTGGCAGAAAGTTCGGGAATCTGAGAGGAGCCACAAATTTCCATCCACCCAGGGTTCCCCCAAGTCTCCCGATAAAAATGATACCTCACTTGTGTGGGTAGGCCTAGCGCCCGCGACAGGAAACGCACCAAAGCGCAATGTGGACACATCCAAATTTTTGGAAGAAAACAGAGGTGTTTTTTGCGAAGTGCCTACCTGTAGATTTTGGCCTCTAGCTCAGCCGGCAGCTAGGGAAACCTACCAAACCTGTGCATTTCTGAAAACTAGAGACATAGGGGAATCCAAGGAGGGGTGACTTGCGGGGCTCGGACCAGGTTCTGTTACCCAGAATCCTTTGCAAACCTCAAAATTTGGCTAAAAAAACACATGTTCCTCACATTTCTGTGCCAGAAAGTTTGGGAATCTGAGAGGAGCCACAAATTTTCTTCCACCCAGCGTTCCCCCTAGTCTCCTGATAAAAATGATACCTCACTTGTGTGGGTAGGCCTAGAGCCCGCGACAGGAAACGCCCCAAAGCGCAACGTGGACACATCCAAATTTTTGGAAGAAAACAGAGGTGTTTTTAGCGAAGTGCCTACCTGTAGATTTTGGCCTCTAGCTCAGTCGGCACCTAGGGAAACCTACCAAACCTGTGCATTTCTGAAAACTAGAGACCTAGGGGAATCCAAGGAGGGGTGACTTGCGGGGCTCGGACCAGGTTCTGTTACCCAGAATCCTTTGCAAACCTCAAAATTTGGCTAAAAACACACATGTTCCTCACATTTCTGTGGCAGAAAGTTCTGGAATCTGAGAGGAGCCACAAATTTCCTTCCACCCAGCGTTCCCCCAAGTCTCCCGATAAAAATGATACCTCACTTGTGTGGGTAGGCCTAGCACCTGCGACAAGAAACGCCCCAAAGCGCAACGTGGACACATCCAAATTTTTGGGAAGAAAACAGAGGCATTTTTTGCGAAGTGCCTACCTGTAGATTTTGTCCTCTAGCTCAGCCGTCACCTAGGTAAACCTACCAAACCTGTGCATTTCTTAACACTAGAGACCTAATGGAATCCAAGGAGGGGTGACTTGCGGGGCTCGGACCAGGTACTGTTACCCAGAATCCTTTGCAAACCTCAAAATTTGGCTAAAAAAACACATGTTCATCACATTTCTGTGGCAGAAAGTTCGGGAATCTGAGAGGAGCCACAAATTTCCTTCCACCCAGCGTTCCCCCAAGTCTCCCGATAAAAATTATACCTCACTTGTGTGGGTAGGCCTAGCGCCCGCGACAGGAAACGCCCCAAAGCGCAACGTGGACACATCCAAATTTTTGGAAGAAAACAGAGGTGTTTTTTGCGAAGTGCCTACCTGTAGATTTTGGCCTCCAGCTCAGCCGGCAGCTAGGGAAACCTACCAAACTTGTGCATTTCTGAAAACTAGAGACCTAGGGGAATCCAAGGAGGGGTGACTTGCGGGGCTCAGACCAGGTTCTGTTACCCAGAATCCTTTGCAAACCTCAAAATTTGGCTAAAAAAACACATGTTCCTTCCATTTCTGTGGCAGAAAGTTCGGGAATCTGAGAGGAGCCACAAATGTCCTTCCACCCAGCGTTCCCCCAAGTCTCCCGATAAAAATGATACCTCACTTGTGTGGGTAGGCCTAGCGCCCGCGACAGGAAACGCCCCAATGCGCAACGTGGACACATCCAAATTTTTGGAAGAAAACAGAGGTGTTTTTTGAGAAGAGCCTAGCTGTAGATTTTGGCCTCTAGCTCAGCCGGCAGCTAGGGAAACCTACCAAACCTGTGCATTTCTGAAAACTAGAGACCTAGGGGAATCCAAGGAGGGGTGACTTGCGGGGCTCGGACCAGGTTCTGTTACCCAGAATCCTTTGCAAACCTCAAAATTTGGCTAAAAAAACACATGTTCCTCACATTTCTGTGGCAGAAAGTTCGGGAATCTGAGAGGAGCCACAAATTTCCTTCCACCCAGCGTTCCCCCAAGTCTCCCGATAAAAATGATACCTCACTTGTGTGGGTAGGCCTAGCGCCCGCGACAGGAAACGCCCCAAAGCGCAACGTGGACACATCCAAATTTTTGGAAGAAAACAGAGGTGTTTTTTGCGAAGTACCTACCTGTAGATTTTGGCCTCTAGCTCAGCCGGCACCTAGGGAAACCTACCAAACCTGTGCATTTCTGAAAACTAGAGACCTAGGGGAATCCAAGGAGGGGTGACTTGCGGGGCTCGAACCAGGTTCTGTTACCCAGAATCCTTTGCAAACCTCAAAATTTGGCTATAAAAACACATGTTCCTCACATTTCTGTGGCAGAAAGTTCTGGAATCTGAGAGGAGCCACAAATTTCCATCCACCCAGGGTTCCCCCAAGTCTCCCGATAAAAATGATACCTCACTTGTGTGGGTAGGCCTAGCGCCCGCGACAGGAAACGCCCCAAAGCGCATCGTGGACACATCCACATTTTTGGAAGAAAACAGAGGTGTTTTTTGCGAAGTGCCTACCTGTAGATTTTGGCCTCTAGCTCAGCCGGCACCTAGGGAAACCTACCAAACCTGTGCATTTCTGAAAACTAGAGACCTAGGGGAATCCAAGGAGGGGTGACTTGCGGGGCTCGGACCAGGTTCTGTTACCCAGAATCCTTTGCAAACCTCAAAATTTGGCTAAAAACACACATGTTCCTCACATTTCTGTGGCAGAAAGTTCTGGAATCTGAGAGGAGCCACAAATTTTCTTCCACCCAGCGTTCCCCCAAGTCTCCCGATAAAAATGATACCTCACTTGTGTGGGTAGGCCTAGCGCCCGCGACAGGAAACGCCCCAATGCGCAACGTGGACACATCCAAATTTTTGGAAGAAAACAGAGGTGTTTTTTGAGAAGTGCCTACCTGTAGATTTTGGCCTCTAGCTCAGCCGGCAGCTAGGGAAACCTACCAGACCTGTGCATTTCTGAAAACTAGAGACCTAGGGGAATCCAAGGAGGGGTGACTTGCGGGGCTCGGACCAGGTTCTGTTACCCAGAATCCTTTGCAAACCTCAAAATTTGGCTAAAAAAACACATTTTCCTCACATTTCAGTGGCAGAAAGTTCGGGAATCTGAGAGGAGCCACAAATTTTCTTCCACCCAGCGTTCCCCCAAGTCTCCCGATAAAAATGATACATCACTTGTGTGGGTAGGCCTAGCGCCTGCGACAGGAAACGCCCCAAAGCGCAACGTGGACACATCCAAATTTTTGGAAGAAAACAGAGGTGTTTTTTGCTAAGTGCCTACCTGTAGATTTTGGCCTCTAGCTCAGCCGGCACATAGGGAAACCTACCAAACCTGTGCATTTCCGGAAACTAGAGACCTAGGGGAATCCAAGGAGGGGTGACTTGCGGGGCTCGGACCAGGTTCTGTTACCCAGAATCCTTTGCAAACCTTAAAATTTGGCAAAAAAAACACATGTTCCTCACATTTCTGTGGCAGAAAGTTCGGGAATCTGAGAGGAGCCACAAATTTTCTTCCACCCAGCGTACCCCCAAGTCTCCCGAAAAAAATGATACCTCACTTGTGTCGGTAGGCCTAGCGCCCGCGACACGAAACGCCCCAAAGCGCAACGTGGACACATCCAAATTTTTGGAAGAAAACAGAGGTGTTTTTTGCGAAGTGCCTACCTGTAGATTTTGGCCTCTAGCTCAGTCGGCAGCTAGGGAAACCTGCCAAACCTGTGCATTTGCGGAAACTAGAGATCTAGGGGAATCCAAGGAGGGATGACTTGCGGGGCTCGGACCAGGTTCTGTTACCCATAATCCTTTGCAAACCTCAAAATTTGGCTAAAAAAACACATGTTCATCACATTTCTGTGGCAGAAAGTTCGGGAATCTGAGAGGAGCCACAAATTTCCTTCCACCCAGCGTTCCCCCAAGTCTCCCGATAAAAATTATACCTCACTTGTGTGGGTAGGCCTAGCGCCCGCGACAGGAAACGCCCCAAAGCGCCACGTGGACACATCCAAATTTTTGGAAGAAAACAGAGGTGTTTTTTGCGAAGTGCCTACCTGTAGATTTTGGCCCCTAATTCAGCCGGCACCCAGGGAAACCTACCAAACCTGTGCATTTCTGAAAACTAGAGACCTAGGGGAATCCAAGGAGGGGTGACTTGCGGGGCTCGGACCAGGTTCTGTGACCCAGAATCCTTTGCAAACCTCAAAATTTGGCTAAAAAAACACATGTTCCTCACATTTCTGTGGCAGAAAGTTCAGGAATCTGAGAGGAGCCACAAATTTCCTTCCACCCAGCGTTCCCCCAAGTCTCCCGATAAAAATGATACCTCACTTGTGTGGGTAGGCCTAGCGCCCGCGACAGGAAATGCCCCAATGCGCAACGTGGACACATCCAAATTTTTGGGAAGAAAACAGAGGCGTTTTTTGAGAAGTGCCTACCTGTAGATTTTGGCCTCTAGCTCAGCCGGCAGCTAGGGAAACCTACCAAACCTGTGCATTTCTGAAAACTAGAGACCTAGGGGAATCCAAGGAGGGGTGACTTGCGGGGCTCGGACCAGGTTCTGTTACCCAGAATCCTTTGCAAACCTCAAAATTTGGCTAAAAAAACACATGTTCCTCACATTTCTGTGGCAGAAAGTTCGCGAATCTGAGAGGAGCCACAAATTTCCTTCCACCCAGCTTTCCCCCAAGTCTCCCGATAAAAATGATACCTCACTTGTGTGGGTAGGCCTAGCGCCCGCGACAGGAAACGCCCTAAAGCGCAACGTGGACACATCCAAATTTTTGGAAGAAAACAGAGGTGTTTTTAGCGAAGTGCCTACCTGTAGATTTTGGCCTCTAGCTCAGCCGGCACCAAGGAAACCTACCAAACCTGTGCATTTCTGAAAACTTGAGACCTAGGGGAATCCAAGGAGGGATGACTTGCGGGGCTCGGACCAGGTTCTGTTACCCAGAATCCTTTGCAAACCTCAAAATTTGGCGAAAAAAACACATGTTTCTCACATTTCTGTGGCAGAAAGTTCTGGAATCTGAGAGGAGCCACAAATTTCCTTCCACCCAGCGTTCCCCCAACTCTCCCGATAAAAATGATACCTCACTTGTGTGGGTAGGCCTAGCGCCCGCAACAGGAAACGCCCCAAAGCACAACATGGACACATCCACATTTTTGGAAGAAAACAGAGGTGTTTTTTGCGAAGTGCCTACCTGTAGATTTTGGCCTCCAGCTCAGCGGGCACCTAGGGAAACCTACCAAACCTGAACATTTCTGAAAACTAGAGACCTAGGGGAATCCAAGGAGGGGTGACTTGCGGGGCTCGGACCAGGTTCTGTTACCCAGAATCCTTTGCAAACCTCAAAATTTGGTTAAAAAAACACATGTTCCTCACATTTCTGTGGCAGAAAGTTCGCAAATCTGAGAGGAGCCACAAATTTCCTTCCACCCAGCGTTCCCCCAAGTCTCCCGATAAAAATGATACCTCACTTGTGTGGGTAGGCCTAGCGCCCACGACAGGAAACGCCCCAAAGCGCAACGTGGACACATCCAAATTTTTGGAAGAAAACAGAGGTGTTTTTTGCGAAGTACCAACCTGTAGATTTTGGCCTCTAGCTCAGCCGGCACCTAGGGAAACCTGCCAAACCTGTGCATTTCTGAAAATTAGAGACCTAGGGGAATCCAAGGAGGGGTGACTTGCGGGGCTCGGACCAGGTTCTGTTACCCAGAATCCTTTGCAAACCTCAAAATTTGGCTAAAAAAACACATGTTCCTCACATTTCTGTGGCAGAAAGTTCGGGAATCTGAGAGGAGCCACAAATTTCCATCCACCCAGGGTTCCCCCAAGTCTCCCGATAAAAATGATACCTCACTTGTGTGTGTAGGCCTAGCGCCCGCGACAGGAAACGCCCCAAAGCGCAACGTGGACACATCCAAATCTTTGGAAGAAAACAGAGGTGTTTTTTGCGAAGTGCCTACCTGTAGATTTTGGCCTCTAGCTCAGCCGGCAGCTAGGGAAACCTACCAAACCTGTGCATTTCTGAAAACTAGAGACATAGGGGAATCCAAGGAGGGGTGACTTGCGGGGCTCGGACCAGGTTCTGTTACCCAGAATCCTTTGCAAACCTCAAAATTTGGCTAAAAAAACACATGTTCCTCACATTTCTGTGCCAGAAAGTTTGGGAATCTGAGAGGAGCCACAAATTTTCTTCCACCCAGCGTTCCCCCAAGTCTCCCGATAAAAATGATACATCACTTGTGTGGGTAGGCCTAGCGCCTGCGACAGGAAACGCCCCAAAGCGCAACGTGGACACATCCAAATTTTTGGAAGAAAACAGAGGTGTTTTTTGCGAAGTGCCTACCTGTAGATTTTGGCCTCTAGCTCAGCCGGCACATAGGGAAACCTACCAAACCTGTGCATTTCCGGAAACTAGAGACCTAGGGGAATCCAAGGAGGGGTGACTTGCGGGGCTCGGACCAGGTTCTGTTACCCAGAATCCTTTGCAAACCTTAAAATTTGGCTAAAAAAACACATATTCCTCACATTTCTGTGGCAGAAAGTTCGGGAATCTGAGAGGAGCCACACATTTTCTTCCACCCAGCGTTCCCCCAAGTCTCCCGATAAAAATGATACCTCACTTGTGTGGGTAGGCCTAGCGCCCGCGACAGGAAACGCCCCAAAGCGCAACGTGGACACATCCAATTTTTTTGAAGAAAACAGAGGTGTTTTTTGCGAAGTGCCTACCTGTAGATTTTGGCCTCTAGCTCAGCCGGCAGCTAGGGAAACCTACCAAACCTGTGCATTTCTGGAAACTAGAGATCTAGGGGAATCCAAGGAGGGATGACTTGCGGGGCTCGGACCAGGTTCTGTTACCCAGAAAACTTTTGCAAACCTCAAAATTTGGCTAAAAAAACACATGTTCCTCACATTTCTGTGGCAGAAAGTTCGGGAATCTGAGAGGAGCCACAAATTCTCTTCCACCAAGCGTTCCCCCAAGTCTCCCGATAAAAATGATACCTCACTTGTGTGGGTAGGCCTAGCGCCCGCGACAGGAAACGGCCCAAAGCGCAACGTGGACACATCCAAATTTTTGGAAGAAAACAGAGGTGTTTTTTGCGAAGTGCCTACCTGTAGATTTTGGCCTCTAGCTCAGCCGGCACCTAGGGAAACCTACCAAACCTGTGCATTTCCGAAAACTAGAGACCTAGGGGAATCCAAGGAGGGGTGACTTGCGGGGCTCGGACCAGGTTCTGTTACCCAGAATCCTTTGCAAACCTCAAAATTTGGCTAAAAAAACACATGTTCCTCACATTTCTGTGGCAGAAAGTTCGGGAATCTGAGAGGAGCCACAAATTTCATTCCACCCAGCATTCCCCCAAGTCTCCTGATAAAAATTATACCTCACTTGTGTGGGTAGGCCTAGCGCCCGCAACAGGAAACGCCCCAAAGCACAACGTGAACACATCCAAATTTTTGGAAGAAAACAGAGGTGTTTTTTGCGAAGTGCCTACCTGTAGATTTTGGCCTCCAGCTTAGCCGGCACCTAGGGAAACCTACCAAACCTGTGCATTTCTGAAAACTAGAGACCTAGGGGAATCCAAGGAGGGGTGACTTGCGGGGCTCGGACCAGGTTCTATTACCCAGAATCCTTTGCAAACCTCAAAATTTGGCTAAAAAAACACATGTTCCTCACATTTCTGTGGCAGAAAGTTCTGGAATCTGAGAGGAGCCACAAATGTCCTTCCACTCAGCGTTCCCCCAAGTCTCCCGATAAAAATGATACCTCACTTGTGTGGGTAGGCCTAGCGCCCGCGACAGGAAACGCCCCAAAGCGCAACGTGGACACATCCAAATTTTTGGAAGAAAACAGAGGTGTTTTTTGCGAAGTGCCTACCTGTAGATTTTGGCCCCTAATTCAGCCGGCACCAAGGGAAACCTACCAAACCTGTGCATTTCTGAAAACTAGAGACCTAGGGGAATCCAAGGAGGGGTGACTTGCGGGGCTCGGACCAGGTTCTGTGACCCAGAATCCTTTGCAAACCTCAAAATTTGGCTAAAAAAACACATGTGCCTCACATTTCTGTGGCAGAAAGTTCAGTAATCTGAGAGGAGCCACAAATTTCCTTCCACCCAGCGTTCCCCCAAGTCTCCCGATAAAAATGATACCTCACTTGTGTGGGTAGGCCTAGCACCCGCGACAAGAAACGCCCCAAAGTGCAACGTGGACACATCCAAATTTTTGGGAAGAAAACAGAGGCGTTTTTTGCGAAGTGCCTACCTGTAGATTTTGGCCTCTAGCTCAGCCGGCAGCTAGGGAAACCTACCAAACCTGTGCATTTCTGAAAACTAGAGACCTAGGGGAATCCAAGGAGGAGTGACTTGCGGGGCTCGGACCAGGTTCTGTTACCCAGAATCCTTGGCAAACCTCAAAATTTGGCTAAAAAAACACATGTTCCTCACATTTCTGTGGCAGAAAGTTCGCGAATCTGAGAGGAGACACAAATTTCCTTCCACCCAGCGTTCCCCCAAGTGTCCCGATAAAAATGATACCTCACTTGTGTGGGTAGGCCTAGCGCCCGCGACAGGAAACGCCCCAAAGCGCAACGTGGACACATCCAAATTTTTGGAAGATTACAGAGGTGTTTTTTGCGAAGTACCTACCTGTAGATTTTGGCCTCTAGCTCAGCCGGCACCTAGGGAAACCTACCAAAACTGTGCATTTCTGAAAACTAGAGACCTAGGGGAATCCAAGGAGGGGTGACTTGCGGGGCTCGGACCAGGTTCTGTTACCCAGAATCCTTTGCAAACCTCAAAATTTGGCTAAAAAAACACATGTTCCTCACATTTCTGTGCCAGAAAGTTCGGGAATCTGAGAGGAGCCACAAATTTTCTTCCACCCAGCGTTCCCCCAAGTCTCCCGATAAAAATGATACCTCACTTGTGTGGGTAGGCCTAGCGCCCACGACAGGAAACGCCCCAAAGCGCAACGTGGACACATCCAAATTTTTGGAAGAAAACAGAGGTGTTTTTAGCAAAGTGCCTACCTGTAGATTTTGGCCTCTAGCTCAGCCGGCACCTAGGGAAACCTACCAAAGCTGTGCATTTCTGAAAACTAGAGACCTAGGGGAATCCAAGGAGGGATGACTTGCGGGGCTCGGACCAGGTTCTGTTACCCAGAATCCTTTGCAAACCTCAAAATTTGGCTGAAAAAACACATGTTCCTCACATTTCTGTGCCAGAAAGTTCGGGAATCTGAGAGGAGCCACAAATTTTCTTCCACCCAGCGTTCCCCCAAGTCTCCCGATAAAAATGATACCTCACTTGTGTGGGTAGGCCTAGCGCCCGCGACAGGAAACGCCCCAAAGCGCAACGTGAACACATCCAAATCTTTGGAAGAAAACAGAGGTGTTTTTAGCGAAGTGCCTACCTGTAGATTTTGGCCTCTAGCTCAGCCGGCACCTAGGGAAAACTACCAAACCTGTGCATTTCTGAAAACTAGAGACCTATGGAAATCCAAGGAGGGATGACTTGCGGGGCTCGGACCAGGTTCTGTTACCCAGAATCCTTTGCAAACCTCAAAATTTGGCTAAAAAAACACATGTTCCTCAAATTTCTGTGGCAGAAAGTTCTGGAATCTGAGAGGAGCCCCAAATTTCCTTCCACCCAGCGTTCCCCCAAGTCTCCCGATAAAAATGATACCTCACTTGTGTGGGTAGGCCTAGCGCCCGCGACAGGAAACGCCCTAAAGCGCAACGTGGACACATCCAAATTTTTGGAAGAAAACAGAGGTGTTTTTAGCGAAGTGCCTACCTGTAGATTTTGGCCTCTAGCTCAGCCGGCACCTAGGGAAACCTACCAAACCTGTGCATTTCTGAAAACTTGAGACCTAGGGGAATCCAAGGAGGGATGACTTGCGGGGCTCGGACCAGGTTCTGTTACCCAGAATCCTTTGCAAACCTCAAAATTTGGCTAAAAAAACACATGTTTCTCACATTTCTGTGGCAGAAAGTTCTGGAATCTGAGAGGAGCCACAAATTTCCTTCCACCCAGCGTTCCCCCAACTCTCCCGATAAAAATGATACCTCACTTGTGTGGGTAGGCCTAGCGCCCGCAACAGGAAACGCCCCAAAGCACAACATGGACACATCCACATTTTTGGAAGAAAACAGAGGTGTTTTTTGCGAAGTGCCTACCTGTAGATTTTGGCCTCCAGCTCAGCGAGCACCTAGGGAAACCTACCAAACCTGTGCATTTCTGAAAACTAGAGACCTAGGGGAATCCAAGGAGGGGTGACTTGCGGGGCTCGGACCAGGTTCTGTTACCCAGAATCCTTTGCAAACCTCAAAATTTGGCTAAAAAAACACATGTTCCTCACATTTCTGTGGCAGAAAGTTCGCAAATCTGAGAGGAGCCACAAATTTCCTTCCACCCAGCGTTCCCCCAAGTCTCCCGATAAAAATGATACCTCACTTGTGTGGGTAGGCCTAGCGCCCACGACAGGAAACGCCCCAAAGCGCAACGTGGACACATCCAAATTTTTGGAAGAAAACAGAGGTGTTTTTTGCAAAGTACCAACCTGTAGATTTTGGCCTCTAGCTCAGCCGGCACCTAGGGAAACCTGCCAAACCTGTGCATTTCTGAAAACTAGAGACCTAGGGGAATCCAAGGAGGGGTGACTTGCGGGGCTCGGACCAGGTTCTGTTACCCAGAATCCTTTGCAAACCTCAAAATTTGGCTAAAAAAACACATGTTCCTCACATTTCTGTGGCAGAAAGTTCTGGAATCTGAGAGGAGCCACAAATTTTCTTCCACCCAGCGTTCCCCCAAGTCTCCCGATAAAAATGATACCTCACTTGTGTGGGTAGGCCTAGCGCCCGCGACAGGAAACGCCCCAAAGCGCAACGTGGACACATCCAAATTTTTTGAAGAAAACAGAGGTGTTTTTTGCGAAGTGCCTACCTGTAGATTTTGGCCTCTAGCTCAGCCGGCAGCTAGGGAAACCTACCAAACCTGTGCATTTCTGGAAACTAGAGATCTAGGGGAATCCAAGGAGGGATGACTTGCGGGGCTCGGACCAGGTTCTGTTACCCAGAAAACTTTGCAAACCTCAAAATTTGGCTAAAAAAACACATGTTCCTCACATTTCTGTGGCAGAAAGTTCGGGAATCTGAGAGGAGCCACAAATTCTCTTCCACCAAGCGTTCCCCCAAGTCTCCCGATAAAAATGATACCTCACTTGTGTGGGTAGGCCTAGCGCCCGCGACAGGAAACGGCCCAAAGCGCAACGTGGACACATCCAAATTTTTGGAAGAAAACAGAGGTGTTTTTTGCGAAGTGCCTACCTGTAGATTTTGGCCTCTAGCTCAGCCGGCACCTAGGGAAACCTACCAAACCTGTGCATTTCCGAAAACTAGAGACCTAGGGGAATCCAAGGAGGGGTGACTTGCGGGGCTCGGACCAGGTTCTGTTACCCAGAATCCTTTGCAAACCTCAAAATTTGGCTAAAAAAACACATGTTCCTCACATTTCTGTGGCAGAAAGTTCGGGAATCTGAGAGGAGCCACAAATTTCATTCCACCCAGCATTCCCCCAAGTCTCCTGATAAAAATTATACCTCACTTGTGTGGGTAGGCCTAGCGCCCGCAACAGGAAACGCCCCAAAGCACAACGTGAACACATCCAAATTTTTGGAAGAAAACAGAGGTGTTTTTTGCGAAGTGCCTACCTGTAGATTTTGGCCTCCAGCTTAGCCGGCACCTAGGGAAACCTACCAAACCTGTGCATTTCTGAAAACTAGAGACCTAGGGGAATCCAAGGAGGGGTGACTTGCGGGGCTCGGACCAGGTTCTATTACCCAGAATCCTTTGCAAACCTCAAAATTTGCTAAAAAAACACATGTTCCTCACATTTCTGTGGCAGAAAGTTCTGGAATCTGAGAGGAGCCACAAATGTCCTTCCACTCAGCGTTCCCCCAAGTCTCCCGATAAAAATGATACCTCACTTGTGTGGGTAGGCCTAGCGCCCGCGACAGGAAACGCCCCAAAGCGCAACGTGGACACATCCAAATTTTTGGAAGAAAACAGAGGTGTTTTTTGCGAAGTGCCTACCTGTAGATTTTGGCCCCTAATTCAGCCGGCACCAAGGGAAACCTACCAAACCTGTGCATTTCTGAAAACTAGAGACCTAGGGGAATCCAAGGAGGGGTGACTTGCGGGGCTCGGACCAGGTTCTGTGACCCAGAATCCTTTGCAAACCTCAAAATTTGGCTAAAAAAACACATGTGCCTCACATTTCTGTGGCAGAAAGTTCAGGAATCTGAGAGGAGCCACAAATTTCCTTCCACCCAGCGTTCCCCCAAGTCTCCCGATAAAAATGATACCTCACTTGTGTGGGTAGGCCTAGCACCCGCGACAAGAAACGCCCCAAAGTGCAACGTGGACACATCCAAATTTTTGGGAAGAAAACAGAGGCGTTTTTTGCGAAGTGCCTACCTGTAGATTTTGGCCTCTAGCTCAGCCGGCAGCTAGGGAAACCTACCAAACCTGTGCATTTCTGAAAACTAGAGACCTAGGGGAATCCAAGGAGGGGTGACTTGCGGGGCTCGGACCAGGTTCTGTTACCCAGAATCCTTGGCAAACCTCAAAATTTGGCTAAAAAAACACATGTTCCTCACATTTCTGTGGCAGAAAGTTCGCGAATCTGAGAGGAGACACAAATTTCCTTCCACCCAGCGTTCCCCCAAGTGTCCCGATAAAAATGATACCTCACTTGTGTGGGTAGGCCTAGCGCCCGCGACAGGAAACGCCCCAAAGCGCAACGTGGACACATCCACATTTTTGGAAGATTACAGAGGTGTTTTTTGCGAAGTACCTACCTGTAGATTTTGGCCTCTAGCTCAGCCGGCACCTAGGGAAACCTACCAAAACTGTGCATTTCTGAAAACTAGAGACCTAGGGGAATCCAAGGAGGGGTGACTTGCGGGGCTCGGACCAGGTTCTGTTACCCAGAATCCTTTGCAAACCTCAAAATTTGGCTAAAAAAACACATGTTCCTCACATTTCTGTGCCAGAAAGTTCGGGAATCTGAGAGGAGCCACAAATTTTCTTCCACCCAGCGTTCCCCCAAGTCTCCCGATAAAAATGATACCTCACTTGTGTGGGTAGGCCTAGCGCCCACGACAGGAAACGCCCCAAAGCGCAACGTGGACACATCCAAATTTTTGGAAGAAAACAGAGGTGTTTTTAGCAAAGTGCCTACCTGTAGATTTTGGCCTCTAGCTCAGCCGGCACCTAGGGAAACCTACCAAAGCTGTGCATTTCTGAAAACTAGAGACCTAGGGGAATCCAAGGAGGGATGACTTGCGGGGCTCGGACCAGGTTCTGTTACCCAGAATCCTTTGCAAACCTCAAAATTTGGCTGAAAAAACACATGTTCCTCACATTTCTGTGCCAGAAAGTTCGGGAATCTGAGAGGAGCCACAAATTTTCTTCCACCCAGCGTTCCCCCAAGTCTCCCGATAAAAATGATACCTCACTTGTGTGGGTAGGCCTAGCGCCCGCGACAGGAAACGCCCCAAAGCGCAACGTGAACACATCCAAATCTTTGGAAGAAAACAGAGGTGTTTTTAGCGAAGTGCCTACCTGTAGATTTTGGCCTCCAACTCAGCCGGCACCTAGGGAAAACTACCAAACCTGTGCATTTCTGAAAACTAGAGACCTATGGAAATCCAAGGAGGGATGACTTGCGGGGCTCGGACCAGGTTCTGTTACCCAGAATCCTTTGCAAACCTCAAAATTTGGCTAAAAAAACACATGTTCCTCAAATTTCTGTGGCAGAAAGTTCTGGAATCTGAGAGGAGCCCCAAATTTCCTTCCACCCAGCGTTCCCCCAAGTCTCCCGATAAAAATGATACCTCACTTGTGTGGGTAGGCCTAGCGCCCGCGACAGGAAACGCCCTAAAGCGCAACGTGGACACATCCAAATTTTTGGAAGAAAACAGAGGTGTTTTTAGCGAAGTGCCTACCTGTAGATTTTGGCCTCTAGCTCAGCCGGCACCTAGGGAAACCTACCAAACCTGTGCATTTCTGAAAACTTGAGACCTAGGGGAATCCAAGGAGGGATGACTTGCGGGGCTCGGACCAGGTTCTGTTACCCAGAATCCTTTGCAAACCTCAAAATTTGGCTAAAAAAACACATGTTTCTCACATTTCTGTGGCAGAAAGTTCTGGAATCTGAGAGGAGCCACAAATTTCCTTCCACCCAGCGTTCCCCCAACTCTCCCGATAAAAATGATACCTCACTTGTGTGGGTAGGCCTAGCGCCCGCAACAGGAAACGCCCCAAAGCACAACATGGACACATCCACATTTTTGGAAGAAAACAGAGGTGTTTTTTGCGAAGTGCCTACCTGTAGATTTTGGCCTCCAGCTCAGCGAGCACCTAGGGAAACCTACCAAACCTGTGCATTTCTGAAAACTAGAGACCTAGGGGAATCCAAGGAGGGGTGACTTGCGGGGCTCGGACCAGGTTCTGTTACCCAGAATCCTTTGCAAACCTCAAAATTTGGCTAAAAAAACACATGTTCCTCACATTTCTGTGGCAGAAAGTTCGCAAATCTGAGAGGAGCCACAAATTTCCTTCCACCCAGCGTTCCCCCAAGTCTCCCGATAAAAATGATACCTCACTTGTGTGGGTAGGCCTAGCGCCCACGACAGGAAACGCCCCAAAGCGCAACGTGGACACATCCAAATTTTTGGAAGAAAACAGAGGTGTTTTTTGCAAAGTACCAACCTGTAGATTTTGTCCTCTAGCTCAGCCGGCACCTAGGGAAACCTGCCAAACCTGTGCATTTCTGAAAACTAGAGACCTAGGGGAATCCAAGGAGGGGTGACTTGCGGGGCTCGGACCAGGTTCTGTTACCCAGAATCCTTTGCAAACCTCAAAATTTGGCTAAAAAAACACATGTTCCTCACATTTCTGTGGCAGAAAGTTCTGGAATCTGAGAGGAGCCACAAATTTTCTTCCACTCAGCGTTCCCCCAAGTCTCCCGATAAAAATGATACCTCACTTGTGTGGGTAGGCCTAGCGCCCGCGACAGGAAACGCCCCAAACCGCAACGTGGACACATCCAAATTTTTGGAAGAAAACAGAGGTGTTTTTTGCGAAGTGCTTACCTGTAGATTTTGGCCTCTAGCTCAGCCGGCAGCTAGGGAAACCTACCAAACCTGTGCATTTCTGAAAACTAGAGACCTAGGGGAATCCAAGGAGGGGTGACTTGCGGGGCTCGGACCAGGTTCTGTTACGCAGAATCCTTTGCAAACCTCAAAATTTGGCTAAAAAAACACATGTTCCTCACATTTCTGTGGCAGAAAGTTCGAGAATCTGAGAGGAGCCACAAATCTCCTTCCACCCAGCGTTCCCCCAAGTCTCCCGATAAAAATGATACCTCACTTGTGTGGGTAGGCCTAGCGCCCACGACAGGAAACGCCCCAAAGCGCAACGTGGACACATCCAAATTTTTGGAAGAAAACAGAGGTGTTTTTAGCAAAGTGCCTACCTGTAGATTTTGGCCTCTAGCTCAGCCGGCACCTAGGGAAACCTACCAAAGCTGTGCATTTCTGAAAACTAGAGACCTAGGGGAATCCAAGGAGGGATGACTTGCGGGGCTCGGACCAGGTTCTGTTACCCAGAATCCTTTGCAAACCTCAAAATTTGGCTGAAAAAACACATGTTCCTCACATTTCTGTGCCAAAAAGTTCGGGAATCTGAGAGGAGCCACAAATTTTCTTCCACCCAGCGTTCCCCCAAGTCTCCCGATAAAAATGATACCTCACTTGTGTGGGTAGGCCTAGCGCCCGCGACAGGAAACGCCCCAAAGCGCAACGTGAACACATCCAAATCTTTGGAAGAAAACAGAGGTGTTTTTAGCGAAGTGCCTACCTGTAGATTTTGGCCTCTAGCTCAGCCGGCACCTAGGGAAAACTACCAAACCTGTGCATTTCTGAAAACTAGAGACCTATGGAAATCCAAGGAGGGATGACTTGCGGGGCTCGGACCAGGTTCTGTTACCCAGAATCCTTTGCAAACCTCAAAATTTGGCTAAAAAAACACATGTTCCTCAAATTTCTGTGGCAGAAAGTTCTGGAATCTGAGAGGAGCCCCAAATTTCCTTCCACCCAGCGTTCCCCCAAGTCTCCCGATAAAAATGATACCTCACTTGTGTGGGTAGGCCTAGCGCCCGCGACAGGAAACGCCCTAAAGCGCAACGTGGACACATCCAAATTTTTGGAAGAAAACAGAGGTGTTTTTAGCGAAGTGCCTACCTGTAGATTTTGGCATCTAGCTCAGCCGGCACCTAGGGAAACCTACCAAACCTGTGCATTTCTGAAAACTTGAGACCTAGGGGAATCCAAGGAGGGATGACTTGCGGGGCTCGGACCAGGTTCTGTTACCCAGAATCCTTTGCAAACCTCAAAATTTGGCTAAAAAAACACATGTTTCTCACATTTCTGTGGCAGAAAGTTCTGGAATCTGAGAGGAGCCACAAATTTCCTTCCACCCAGCGTTCCCCCAACTCTCCCGATAAAAATGATACCTCACTTGTGTGGGTAGGCCTAGCGCCCGCAACAGGAAACGCCCCAAAGCACAACATGGACACATCCACATTTTTGGAAGAAAACAGAGGTGTTTTTTGCGAAGTGCCTACCTGTAGATTTTGGCCTCCAGCTCAGCGAGCACCTAGGGAAACCTACCAAACCTGTGCATTTCTGAAAACTAGAGACCTAGGGGAATCCAAGGAGGGGTGACTTGCGGGGCTCGGACCAGGTTCTGTTACCCAGAATCCTTTGCAAACCTCAAAATTTGGCTAAAAAAACACATGTTCCTCACATTTCTGTGGCAGAAAGTTCGCAAATCTGAGAGGAGCCACAAATTTCCTTCCACCCAGCGTTCCCCCAAGTCTCCCGATAAAAATGATACCTCACTTGTGTGGGTAGGCCTAGCGCCCACGACAGGAAACGCCCCAAAGCGCAACGTGGACACATCCAAATTTTTGGAAGAAAACAGAGGTGTTTTTTGCAAAGTACCAACCTGTAGATTTTGTCCTCTAGCTCAGCCGGCACCTAGGGAAACCTGCCAAACCTGTGCATTTCTGAAAACTAGAGACCTAGGGGAATCCAAGGAGGGGTGACTTGCGGGGCTCGGACCAGGTTCTGTTACCCAGAATCCTTTGCAAACCTCAAAATTTGGCTAAAAAAACACATGTTCCTCACATTTCTGTGGCAGAAAGTTCTGGAATCTGAGAGGAGCCACAAATTTTCTTCCACTCAGCGTTCCCCCAAGACTCCCGATAAAAATGATACCTCACTTGTGTGGGTAGGCCTAGCGCCCGCGACAGGAAACGCCCCAAACCGCAACGTGGACACATCCAAATTTTTGGAAGAAAACAGAGGTGTTTTTTGCGAAGTGCTTACCTGTAGATTTTGGCCTCTAGCTCAGCCGGCAGCTAGGGAAACCTACCAAACCTGTGCATTTCTGAAAACTAGAGACCTAGGGGAATCCAAGGAGGGGTGACTTGCGGGGCTCGGACCAGGTTCTGTTACGCAGAATCCTTTGCAAACCTCAAAATTTGGCTAAAAAAACACATGTTCCTCACATTTCTGTGGCAGAAAGTTCGAGAATCTGAGAGGAGCCACAAATGTCCTTCCACCCAGCGTTCCCCCAAGTCTCCCGATAAAAATGATACCTCACTTGTGTGGGTAGGCCTAGCGCCCACGACAGGAAACGCCCCAAAGCGCAACGTGGACACATCCAAATTTTTGGAAGAAAACAGAGGTGTTTTTAGCAAAGTGCCTACCTGTAGATTTTGGCCTCTAGCTCAGCCGGCACCTAGGGAAACCTACCAAAGCTGTGCATTTCTGAAAACTAGAGACCTAGGGGAATCCAAGGAGGGATGACTTGCGGGGCTCGGACCAGGTTCTGTTACCCAGAATCCTTTGCAAACCTCAAAATTTGGCTGAAAAAACACATGTTCCTCACATTTCTGTGCCAGAAAGTTCGGGAATCTGAGAGGAGCCACAAATTTTCTTCCACCCAGCGTTCCCCCAAGTCTCCCGATAAAAATGATACCTCACTTGTGTGGGTAGGCCTAGCGCCCGCGACAGGAAACGCCCCAAAGCGCAACGTGAACACATCCAAATCTTTGGAAGAAAACAGAGGTGTTTTTAGCGAAGTGCCTACCTGTAGATTTTGGCCTCTAGCTCAGCCGGCACCTAGGGAAAACTACCAAACCTGTGCATTTCTGAAAACTAGAGACCTATGGAAATCCAAGGAGGGATGACTTGCGGGGCTCGGACCAGGTTCTGTTACCCAGAATCCTTTGCAAACCTCAAAATTTGGCTAAAAAAACACATGTTCCTCAAATTTCTGTGGCAGAAAGTTCTGGAATCTGAGAGGAGCCCCAAATTTCCTTCCACCCAGCGTTCCCCCAAGTCTCCCGATAAAAATGATACCTCACTTGTGTGGGTAGGCCTAGCGCCCGCGACAGGAAACGCCCTAATGCGCAACGTGGACACATCCAAATTTTTGGAAGAAAACAGAGGTGTTTTTAGCGAAGTGCCTACCTGTAGATTTTGGCCTCTAGCTCAGCCGGCACCTAGGGAAACCTACCAAACCTGTGCATTTCTGAAAACTTGAGACCTAGGGGAATCCAAGGAGGGATGACTTGCGGGGCTCGGACCAGGTTCTGTTACCCAGAATCCTTTGCAAACCTCAAAATTTGGCTAAAAAAACACATGTTTCTCACATTTCTGTGGCAGAAAGTTCTGGAATCTGAGAGGAGCCACAAATTTCCTTCCACCCAGCGTTCCCCCAACTCTCCCGATAAAAATGATACCTCACTTGTGTGGGTAGGCCTAGCGCCCGCAACAGGAAACGCCCCAAAGCACAACATGGACACATCCACATTTTTGGAAGAAAACAGAGGTGTTTTTTGCGAAGTGCCTACCTGTAGATTTTGGCCTCCAGCTCAGCGAGCACCTAGGGAAACCTACCAAACCTGTGCATTTCTGAAAACTAGAGACCTAGGGGAATCCAAGGAGGGGTGACTTGCGGGGCTCGGACCAGGTTCTGTTACCCAGAATCCTTTGCAAACCTCAAAATTTGGCTAAAAAAACACATGTTCCTCACATTTCTGTGGCAGAAAGTTCGCAAATCTGAGAGGAGCCACAAATTTCCTTCCACCCAGCGTTCCCCCAAGTCTCCCGATAAAAATGATACCTCACTTGTGTGGGTAGGCCTAGCGCCCACGACAGGAAACGCCCCAAAGCGCAACGTGGACACATCCAAATTTTTGGAAGAAAACAGAGGTGTTTTTTGCAAAGTACCAACCTGTAGATTTTGGCCTCTAGCTCAGCCGGCACCTAGGGAAACCTGCCAAACCTGTGCATTTCTGAAAACTAGAGACCTAGGGGAATCCAAGGAGGGGTGACTTGCGGGGCTCGGACCAGGTTCTGTTACCCAGAATCCTTTGCAAACCTCAAAATTTGGCTAAAAAAACACATGTTCCTCACATTTCTGTGGCAGAAAGTTCTGGAATCTGAGAGGAGCCACAAATTTTCTTCCACTCAGCGTTCCCCCAAGTCTCCCGATAAAAATGATACCTCACTTGTGTGGGTAGGCCTAGCGCCCGCGACAGGAAACGCCCCAAACCGCAACGTGGACACATCCAAATTTTTGGAAGAAAACAGAGGTGTTTTTTGCGAAGTGCTTACCTGTAGATTTTGGCCTCTAGCTCAGCCGGCAGCTAGGGAAACCTACCAAACCTGTGCATTTCTGAAAACTAGAGACCTAGGGGAATCCAAGGAGGGGTGACTTGCGGGGCTCGGACCAGGTTCTGTTACGCAGAATCCTTTGCAAACCTCAAAATTTGGCTAAAAAAACACATGTTCCTCACATTTCTGTGGCAGAAAGTTCGAGAATCTGAGAGGAGCCACAAATGTCCTTCCACCCAGCGTTCCCCCAAGTCTCCCGATAAAAATGATACCTCACTTGTGTGGGTAGGCCTAGCGCCCACGACAGGAAACGCCCCAAAGCGCAACGTGGACACATCCAAATTTTTGGAAGAAAACAGAGGTGTTTTTAGCAAAGTGCCTACCTGTAGATTTTGGCCTCTAGCTCAGCCGGCACCTAGGGAAACCTACCAAAGCTGTGCATTTCTGAAAACTAGAGACCTAGGGGAATCCAAGGAGGGATGACTTGCGGGGCTCGGACCAGGTTCTGTTACCCAGAATCCTTTGCAAACCTCAAAATTTGGCTGAAAAAACACATGTTCCTCACATTTCTGTGCCAGAAAGTTCGGGAATCTGAGAGGAGCCACAAATTTTCTTCCACCCAGCGTTCCCCCAAGTCTCCCGATAAAAATGATACCTCACTTGTGTGGGTAGGCCTAGCGCCCGCGACAGGAAACGCCCCAAAGCGCAACGTGGACACATCCAAATCTTTGGAAGAAAACAGAGGTGTTTTTAGCGAAGTGCCTACCTGTAGATTTTGGCCTCTAGCTCAGCCGGCACCTAGGGAAAACTACCAAACCTGTGCATTTCTGAAAACTAGAGACCTATGGAAATCCAAGGAGGGATGACTTGCGGGGCTCGGACCAGGTTCTGTTACCCAGAATCCTTTGCAAACCTCAAAATTTGGCTAAAAAAACACATGTTCCTCAAATTTCTGTGGCAGAAAGTTCTGGAATCTGAGAGGAGCCCCAAATTTCCTTCCACCCAGCGTTCCCCCAAGTCTCCCGATAAAAATTATACCTCACTTGTGTGGGTAGGCCTAGCGCCCGCGACAGGAAACGCCCTAAAGCGCAACGTGGACACATCCAAATTTTTGGAAGAAAACAGAGGTGTTTTTAGCGAAGTGCCTACCTGTAGATTTTGGCCTCTAGCTCAGCCGGCACCTAGGGAAACCTACCAAACCTGTGCATTTCTGAAAACTTGAGACCTAGGGGAATCCAAGGAGGGATGACTTGCGGGGCTCGGACCAGGTTCTGTTACCCAGAATCCTTTGCAAACCTCAAAATTTGGCTAAAAAAACACATGTTTCTCACATTTCTGTGGCAGAAAGTTCTGGAATCTGAGAGGAGCCACAAATTTCCTTCCACCCAGCGTTCCCCCAACTCTCCCGATAAAAATGATACCTCACTTGTGTGGGTAGGCCTAGCGCCCGCAACAGGAAACGCCCCAAAGCACAACATGGACACATCCACATTTTTGGAAGAAAACAGAGGTGTTTTTTGCGAAGTGCCTACCTGTAGATTTTGGCCTCCAGCTCAGCGAGCACCTAGGGAAACCTACCAAACCTGTGCCTTTCTGAAAACTAGAGACCTAGGGGAATCCAAGGAGGGGTGACTTGCGGGGCTCGGACCAGGTTCTGTTACCCAGAATCCTTTGCAAACCTCAAAATTTGGCTAAAAAAACACATGTTCCTCACATTTCTGTGGCAGAAAGTTCGCAAATCTGAGAGGAGCCACAAATTTCCTTCCTCCAAGCGTTCCCCCAAGTCTCCCGATAAAAATGATACCTCACTTGTGTGGGTAGGCCTAGCGCCCACGACAGGAAACGCCCCAAAGCGCAACGTGGACACATCCAAATTTTTGGAAGAAAACAGAGGTGTTTTTTGCAAAGTACCAACCTGTAGATTTTGGCCTCTAGCTCAGCCGGCACCTAGGGAAACCTGCCAAACCTGTGCATTTCTGAAAACTAGAGACCTAGGGGAATCCAAGGAGGGGTGACTTGCGGGGCTCGGACCAGGTTCTGTTACCCAGAATCCTTTGCAAACCTCAAAATTTGGCTAAAAAAACACATGTTCCTCACATTTCTGTGGCAGAAAGTTCTGGAATCTGAGAGGAGCCACAAATTTTCTTCCACTCAGCGTTCCCCCAAGTCTCCCGATAAAAATGATACCTCACTTGTGTGGGTAGGCCTAGCGCCCGCGACAGGAAACGCCCCAAACCGCAACGTGGACACATACAAATTTTTGGAAGAAAACAGAGGTGTTTTTTGCGAAGTGCTTACCTGTAGATTTTGGCCTCTAGCTCAGCCGGCAGCTAGGGAAACCTACCAAACCTGTGCATTTCTGAAAACTAGAGACCTAGGGGAATCCAAGGAGGGGTGACTTGCGGGGCTCGGACCAGGTTCTGTTACGCAGAATCCTTTGCAAACCTCAAAATTTGGCTAAAAAAACACATGTTCCTCACATTTCTGTGGCAGAAAGTTCGAGAATCTGAGAGGAGCCACAAATGTCCTTCCACCCAGCGTTCCCCCAAGTCTCCCGATAAAAATGATACCTCACTTGTGTGGGTAGGCCTAGCGCCCGCGACAGGAAACGCCCCAAAGCGCAACGTGGACACATCCAAATTTTTGGAAGAAAACAGAGGTGTTTTTTGCGAAGTGCCTACCTGTAGATTTTGGCCTCTAGCTCAGCCGGCAGCTAGGGAAACCTACCAAACCTGTGCATTTCTGAGAACTAGAGACCTAGGGGAATCCAAGGAGGGGTGACTTGCGGGGCTCGGACCAGGTTCTGTTACCTAGAATCCTTTGCAAACCTCAAAATTTGGCTAAAAAAACACATGTTCCTCACATTTCTGTGGCAGAAAGTTTGGGAATCTGAGAGGAGCCACAAATTTTCTTCCACCCAGCGTTCCCCCAAGTCTCCCGATTAAAATGATACCTCACTTGTGTGGTTAGGCCTAGCGCCCGCGACAGGAAACGCCCCAAAGCGCAACGTGGACACATCCAAATTTTTGGAGGAAAACAGAGGTGTTTTTTGCGAAGTGCCTACCTGTAGATTTTTTCTTCTAGCTCAGCCGGCACCTAGGGAAACCTACCAAACCTGTGCATTTAAGAAAACTAGAGATCTAGGGGAATCCAAGGAGGGGCGACTTGCGGGGCTCGGACCAGGTTCTGTTACCCAGAATCCTTTGCAAACCTCAAAATTTGGCTAAAAAAAACACATGTTCCTCACATTTCTGTGGCAGAAAGTTCGGGAATCTGAGAGGAGCCACAAATTTACTTCCACCCAGTGTTCCCCCAAGTCTCCCGATAAAAATGATACCTCACTTGTGTGGGTAGGCCTAGTGCCCGCAACAGGAAACGCCCCAAAGCACAACGTGGACACATACAAATTTTTGGAAGAAAACAGAGGTGTTTTTTGCGAAGTGCCTACCTGTAGATTTTGGCCTCCAGCTCAGCCAGCACCTAGGTAAACCTACCAAACCTGTTCATTTCCGAAAACTAGAGACCTAGGGGAATCCAAGGAGGGGTGACTTGCGGGGCTCGGACCAGGTTCTGTTACCCAGAATCCTTTGCAAACCTCAAAATTTGGCTAAAAAAACACATGTTCCTCACATTTCTGTGGCAGAAAGTTCGGGAATCTGAGAGGAGCCACAAATTTCCTTCCACCCAGCGTTCCCCCAAGTCTCCCGATAAAAATGATACCTCACTTGTGTGGGTAGGCCTAGCGCCCGCAACAGAAAACGCCCCAAAGCACAACGTGGACACATCCAAATTTTTGGAAGAAAACAGAGGTGTTTTTTGCGAAGTGCCTACCTGTAGATTTTGGCCTCCAGCTCAGCGGGCACCTAGGGAAACCTACCAAACCTGTGCATTTCTGAAAACTAGAGACCTAGGGGAATACAAGGAGGGGTGACTTGCGGGGCTCGGACCAGGTTCTGTTACCCAGAATCCTTTGCAAACCTCATAATTTGGCTAAAAAAACACATGTTCCGCACATTTCTGTGGCAGAAAGTTCGGGAATCTGAGAGGAGCCACAAATTTTCTTCCACCCAGCGTTCCCCCAAGTCTCCCGATTAAAATGATACCTCACTTGTGTGGGTAGGCCTAGCGCCCGCGACAGGAAACGCCCCAAAGCGCAACGTGGACACATCCAAATTTTTGGAAGAAAACAGAGGTATTTTTTGCGAAGTGCCTACCTGTAGATTTTGGCCTCTAGCTCAGCCGGCACCTAGGGAAACCTACCAAACCTGTGCATTTCTGAAAACTAGAGACCTAGGGGAATCCAAGGAGGGGTGACTTGCGGGGCTCGGACCAGGTTCTGTTACCCAGAATCCTTTGCAAACCTCAAAATTTGGCTAAAAAAACACATGTTCCTCACATTTCTGTGGCAGAAAGTTCGGGAATCTGAGAGGAGCCACAAATTTACTTCCACCCAGTGTTCCCCCAAGTCTCCCGATAAAAATGATACCTCACTTGTGTGGGTAGGCCTAGTGCCCGCAACAGGAAACGCCCCAAAGCACAACGTGGACACATACAAATTTTTGGAAGAAAACAGAGGTGTTTTTTGCAAAGTACCAACCTGTAGATTTTGGCCTCCAGCTCAGCCAGCACCTAGGGAAACCTACCAAACCTGTTCATTTCCGAAAACTAGAGACCTAGGGGAATCCAAGGAGGGGTGACTTGCGGGGCTCGGACCAGGTTCTGTTACCCAGAATCCTTTGCAAACCTCAAAATTTGGCTAAAAAAAACACATGTTCCTCACATTTCTGTGGCAGAAAGTTCTGGAATCTGAGAGGAGCCACAAATTTTCTTCCACTCAGCGTTCCCCCAAGTCTCCCGATAAAAATGATACCTCACTTGTGTGGGTAGGCCTAGCGCCCGCGACAGGAAACGCCCCAAACCGCAACGTGGACACATCCAAATTTTTGGAAGAAAACAGAGGTGTTTTTTGCGAAGTGCTTACCTGTAGATTTTGGCCTCTAGCTCATCCGGCAGCTAGTGAAA
The DNA here is from genome assembly GCF_031143425.1 of Pleurodeles waltl. Lineage (NCBI taxonomy): Eukaryota > Metazoa > Chordata > Amphibia > Caudata > Salamandridae > Pleurodeles > Pleurodeles waltl. The sequence continues at coordinate 856,250,746 of NC_090446.1, read as the reverse complement.
CCTACCAAACCTGTGCATTTCTGAAAACTAGAGACCTAGGGGAATCCAAGGAGGGGTGACTTGCGGGGCTCGGACCAGGTTCTGTTACCCAGAATCCTTTGCAAACCTCAAAATTTGGCTAAAAAAACACATGTTCCTCACATTTCTGTGGCAGAAAGTTCGGGAATCTGAGAGGAGCCACAAATTTCCTTCCACCCAGCGTTCCCCCAAGTCTCCCGATAAAAATGATACCTCACTTGTGTGGGTAGGCCTAGCGCCCGCAACAGAAAACGCCCCAAAGCACAACGTGGACACATCCAAATTTTTGGAAGAAAACAGAGGTGTTTTTTGCGAAGTGCCTACCTGTAGATTTTGGCCTCCAGCTCAGCGGGCACCTAGGGAAACCTACCAAACCAGTGCATTTCTGAAAACTAGAGACCTAGGGGAATACAAGGAGGGGTGACTTGCGGGGCTCGGACCAGGTTCTGTTACCCAGAATCCTTTGCAAACCTCATAATTTGGCTAAAAAAACACATGTTCCGCACATTTCTGTGGCAGAAAGTTCGGGAATCTGAGAGGAGCCACAAATTTTCTTCCACCCAGCGTTCCCCCAAGTCTCCCGATTAAAATGATACCTCACTTGTGTGGGTAGGCCTAGCGCCCGCGACAGGAAACGCCCCAAAGCGCAACGTGGACACATCCAAATTTTTGGAAGAAAACAGAGGTATTTTTTGCGAAGTGCCTACCTGTAGATGTTGGCCTCTAGCTCAGCCGGCACCTAGGGAAACCTACCAAACCTGTGCATTTCTGAAAACTAGAGACCTAGGGGAATCCAAGGAGGGGTGACTTGCGGGGCTCGGACCAGGTTCTGTTACCCAGAATCCTTTGCAAACCTCAAAATTTGGCTAAAAAAACACATGTTCCTCACATTTCTGTGGCAGAAAGTTCGGGAATCTGAGAGGAGCCACAAATTTACTTCCACCCAGTGTTCCCCCAAGTCTCCCGATAAAAATGATACCTCACTTGTGTGGGTAGGCCTAGTGCCCGCAACAGGAAACGCCCCAAAGCACAACGTGGACACATACAAATTTTTGGAAGAAAACAGAGGTGTTTTTTGCAAAGTACCAACCTGTAGATTTTGGCCTCCAGCTCAGCCAGCACCTAGGGAAACCTACCAAACCTGTTCATTTCCGAAAACTAGAGACCTAGGGGAATCCAAGGAGGGGTGACTTGCGGGGCTCGGACCAGGTTCTGTTACCCAGAATCCTTTGCAAACCTCAAAATTTGGCTAAAAAAACACATGTTCCTCACATTTCTGTGGCAGAAAGTTCTGGAATCTGAGAGGAGCCACAAATTTTCTTCCACTCAGCGTTCCCCCAAGTCTCCCGATAAAAATGATACCTCACTTGTGTGGGTAGGCCTAGCGCCCGCGACAGGAAACGCCCCAAACCGCAACGTGGACACATCCAAATTTTTGGAAGAAAACAGAGGTGTTTTTTGCGAAGTGCTTACCTGTAGATTTTGGCCTCTAGCTCATCCGGCAGCTAGGGAAACCTACCAAACCTGTGCATTTCTGAAAACTAGAGACCTAGGGGAATCCAAGGAGGGGTGACTTGCGGGGCTCGGACCAGGTTCTGTTACGCAGAATCCTTTGCAAACCTCAAAATTTGGCTAAAAAAACACATGTTCCTCACATTTCTGTGGCAGAAAGTTCGAGAATCTGAGAGGAGCCACAAATGTCCTTCCACCCAGCGTTCCCCCAAGTCTCCCGATAAAAATGATACCTCACTTGTGTGGGTAGGCCTAGCGCCCGCGACAGGAAACGCCCCAAAGCGCAACGTGGACACATCCAAATTTTTGGAAGAAAACAGAGGTGTTTTTTGCGAAGTGCCTACCTGTAGATTTTGGCCTCTAGCTCAGCCGGCAGCTAGGGAAACCTACCAAACCTGTGCATTTCTGAGAACTAGAGACCTAGGGGAATCCAAGGAGGGGTGACTTGCGGGGCTCGGACCAGGTTCTGTTACCTAGAATCCTTTGCAAACCTCAAAATTTGGCTAAAAAAACACATGTTCCTCACATTTCTGTGGCAGAAAGTTTGGGAATCTGAGAGGAGCCACAAATTTTCTTCCACCCAGCGTTCCCCCAAGTCTCCCGATTAAAATGATACCTCACTTGTGTGGTTAGGCCTAGCGCCCGCGACAGGAAACGCCCCAAAGCGCAACGTGGACACATCCAAATTTTTGGAGGAAAACAGAGGTGTTTTTTGCGAAGTGCCTACCTGTAGATTTTTTCTTCTAGCTCAGCCGGCACCTAGGGAAACCTACCAAACCTGTGCATTTAAGAAAACTAGAGATCGAGGGGAATCCAAGGAGGGGCGACTTGCGGGGCTCGGACCAGGTTCTGTTACCCAGAATCCTTTGCAAACCTCAAAATTTGGCTAAAAAAACACATGTTCCTCACATTTCTGTGGCAGAAATTTCGGGAATCTGAGAGGAGCCACAAATTTACTTCCACCCAGTGTTCCCCCAAGTCTCCCGATAAAAATGATACCTCACTTGTGTGGGTAGGCCTAGTGCCCGCAACAGGAAACGCCCCAAAGCACAACGTGGACACATACAAATTTTTGGAAGAAAACAGAGGTGTTTTTTGCGAAGTGCCTACCTGTAGATTTTGGCCTCCAGCTCAGCCAGCACCTAGGGAAACCTACCAAACCTGTTCATTTTTGAAAACTAGAGACCTAGGGGAATACAAGGAGGGGTGACTTGCGGGGCTCGGACCAGGTTCTGTTACCCAGAATCCTTTGCAAACCTCATAATTTGGCTAAAAAAACACATGTTCCGCACATTTCTGTGGCAGAAAGTTCGGGAATCTGAGAGGAGCCACAAATTTTCTTCCACCCAGCGTTCCCCCAAGTCTCCCGATTAAAATGATACCTCACTTGTGTGGGTAGGCCTAGCGCCCGCGACAGGAAACGCCCCAAAGCGCAACGTGGACACATCCAAATTTTTGGAAGAAAACAGAGGTATTTTTTGCGAAGTGCCTACCTGTAGATTTTGGCCTCTAGCTCAGCCGGCACCTAGGGAAACCTACCAAACCTGTGCATTTCTGAAAACTAGAGACCTAGGGGAATCCAAGGAGGGGTGACTTGCGGGGCTCGGACCAGGTTCTGTTACCCAGAATCCTTTGCAAACCTCAAAATTTGGCTAAAAAAACACATGTTCCTCACATTTCTGTGGCAGAAAGTTCGGGAATCTGAGAGGAGCCACAAATTTACTTCCACCCAGTGTTCCCCCAAGTCTCCCGAATAAAAATGATACCTCACTTGTGTGGGTAGGCCTAGTGCCCGCAACAGGAAACGCCCCAAAGCACAACGTGGACACATACAAATTTTTGGAAGAAAACAGAGGTGTTTTTTGCGAAGTGCCTACCTGTAGATTTTGGCCTCCAGCTCAGCCAGCACCTAGGGAAACCTACCAAACCTGTTCATTTCCGAAAACTAGAGACCTAGGGGAATCCAAGGAGGGGTGACTTGCGGGGCTCGGACCAGGTTCTGTTACCCAGAATCCTTTGCAAACCTCAAAATTTGGCTGAAAAAACACATGTTCCTCACATTTCTGTGCCAGAAAGTTCAGGAATCTGAGAGGAGCCACAAATTTTCTTCCACCCAGCGTTCCCCCAAGTCTCCCGATAAAAATGATACCTCACTTGTGTGGGTAGGCCTAGCGCCCGCGACAGGAAACGCCCCAAAGCGCAACGTGGACACATCCAAATTTTTGGAAGAAAACAGAGGTGTTTTTTGCGAAGTGCCTACCTGTAGATTTTGGCCTCTAGCTCAGCCGGCACCTAGGGAAACCTACCAAACCTGTGCATTTCCGAAAACTAGAGACCTAGGGGAATCCAAGGAGGGGTGACTTGCGGGGCTCGGACCAGGTTCTGTTACCCAGAATCCTTTGCAAACCTCAAAATTTGGCTAAAAAAACACATGTTCCTCACATTTCTGTGGCAGAAAGTTCGGGAATCTGAGAGGAGCCACAAATTTCCTTCCACCCAGCGTTCCCCCAAGTCTCCCGATAAAAATGATACCTCACTTGTGTGGGTAGGCCTAGCGCCCGCAACAAGAAACGCCCCAAAGCGCAACGTGGACACATCCAAATTTTTTGGAAGAAAACAGAGGTGTTTTTTGCGAAGTGCCTACCTGTAGATTTTGGCCTCTAGCTCAGCCGGCAGCTAGGGAAACCTACCAAACCTGTGCATTTCTGAAAACTAGAGACCTAGGGGAATCCAAGGAGGGGTGACTTGCGGGGCTCGGACCAGGCTCTGTTACCCAGAATCCTTTGCAAACCTCAAAATTTGGCTAAAAAAAACACATGTTCCTCACATTTCTGTGGCAGAAAGTTCGGGAATCTGAGAGGAGCCACAAATTTCCTTCCACCCAGCGTTCCCTCAAGTCTCCCGATAAAAATGATACCTCACTTGTGTGGGTAGGCCTAGCGCCCGCAACAGAAAACGCCCCAAAGCACAACGTGGACACATCCAAATTTTTGGAAGAAAACAGAGGTGTTTTTTGCGAAGTGCCTACCTGTAGATTTTGGCCTCCAGCTCAGCGGGCACCTAGGGAAACCTACCAAACCTGTGCATTTCTGAAAACTAGAGACCTAGGGGAATCCAAGGAGGGGTGACTTGCGGGGCTCGGACCAGGTTCTGTTACCCAGAATCCTTTGCAAAGCTCAAAATTTGGCTAAAAAAACACATGTTCCTCACATTTCTGTGGCAGAAAGTTCGCGAATCTGAGAGGAGCCACAAATTTCCTTCCACCCAGCGTTCCCCCAAGTCTCCCGATAAAAATGATACCTCACTTGTTTGGGTAGGCCTAGCGCCCACGACAGGAAACGCCCCAAAGCGCAACGTGGACACATCCAAATTTTTGGAAGAAAACAGAGGTGTTTTGTGCGAAGTACCAACCTGTAGATTTTGGCCTCTAGCTCAGCCGGCACCTAGGGAAACCTGCCAAACCTGTGCATTTCTGAAAACTAGAGACCTAGGGAATCCAAGGAGGGGTGACTTGCGGGGCTCGGAGCAGGTTCTGTTACCCAGAATCCTTTGCAAACCTCAAAATTTGGCTAAAAAAAACACATGTTCCTCACATTTCTGTGGCAGAAAGTTCGGGAATCTGAGAGGAGCCACAAATTTCCTTCCACCCAGCGTTCCCCCCAAGTCTCCCGATAAAAATGATACCTCACTTGTGTGGGTAGGCCTAGCGCCCGCGACAGGAAACGCCCCAAAGCGCAACGTGGACACATCCACATTTTTGGAAGAAAACAGATGTTTTTTGCTAAGTGCCTAACTGTAGATTTTGGCCTCTAGCTCAGCCGGCAGCTAGGGAAACCTACCAAGCCTGTGCATTTCTGAAAACTAGAGACCTAGGGGAATCCAAGGAGGGGTGACTTGCGGGGCTCGGACCAGGTTCTGTTACCCAGAATCCTTTGCAAACCTCAAAATTTGGCTAAAAAAACACATGTTCCTCACATTTCTGTGGCAGAAAGTTCTGGAATCTGAGAGGAGCCACAAATCTTCTTCCACCCAGCGTTCTCCCAAGTCTCCCGATAAAAATGATACCTCACTTGTGTGGGTAGGCCTAGCGCCCGCGACAGAAAACGCCCCAAAGCGCAACGTGGACACATCCAAATTTTTGGAAGAAAACAGAGGTGTTTTTTGCGAAGTGCCTACCTGTAGATTTTGGCCTCTAGCTCAGCCGGCAGCTAGGGAAACCTACCAAACCTGTGCATTTCCGAAAACTAGAGACCTAGGGGAATACAAGGAGGGGTGACTTGCGGGGCTCGGACCAGGTTCTGTTACCCAGAATCCTTTGCAAACCTCATAATTTGGCTAAAAAAACACATGTTCCGCACATTTCTGTGGCAGAAAGTTCGGGAATCTGAGAGGAGCCACAAATTTTCTTCCACCCAGCGTTCCCCCAAGTCTCCCGATTAAAATGATACCTCACTTGTGTGGGTAGGCCTAGCGCCCGCGTCAGGAAACGCCCCAAAGCGCAACGTGGACACATCCAAATTTTTGGAAGAAAACAGAGGTATTTTTTGCGAAGTGCCTACCTGTAGATTTTGGCCTCTAGCTCAGCCGGCACCTAGGGAAACCTACCAAACCTGTGCATTTCTGAAAACTAGAGACCTAGGGGAATCCAAGGAGGGGTGACTTGCGGGGCTCGGACCAGGTTCTGTTACCCAGAATCCTTTGCAAACCTCAAAATTTGGCTAAAAAAACACATGTTCCTCACATTTCTGTGGCAGAAAGTTCGGGAATCTGAGAGGAGCCACAAATTTACTTCCCCAGTGTTCCCCCAAGTCTCCCGATAAAAATGATACCTCACTTGTGTGGGTAGGCCTAGTGCCCGCAACAGGAAACGCCCCAAAGCACAACGTGGACACATACAAATTTTTGGAAGAAAACAGAGGTGTTTTTTGCGAAGTGCCTACCTGTAGATTTTGGCCTCCAGCTCAGCCAGCACCTAGGGAAACCTACCAAACCTGTTCATTTCCGAAAACTAGAGACCTAGGGGAATCCAAGGAGGGGTGACTTGCGGGGCTCGGACCAGGTTCTGTTACCCAGAATCCTTTGCAAACCTCAAAATTTGGCTGAAAAAACACATGTTCCTCACATTTCTGTGGCAGAAAGTTCGGGAATCTGAGGGGAGCCACAAATCTTCTTCCACCCAGCGTTCTCCCAAGTCTCCCGATAAAAATGATACCTCACTTGTGTGGGTAGGCCTAGCGCCCGCGACAGGAAACGCCCCAAAGCGCAACGTGGACACATCCAAATTTTTGGAAGAAAACAGAGGTGTTTTTTGCGAAGTGCCTACCTGTAGATTTTGGCCTCTAGCTCAGCCGGCACCTAGGGAAACCTACCAAACCTGTGCATTTCCGAAAACTAGAGACCTAGGGGAATCCAAGGAGGGGTGACTTGCGGGGCTCGGACCAGGTTCTGTTACCCAGAATCCTTTGCAAACCTCAACATTTGGCTAAAAAAACACATGTTCCTCACATTTCTGTGGCAGAAAGTTCGGGAATCTGAGAGGAGCCACAAATTTCCTTCCACCCAGCGTTCCCCCAAGTCTCCCGATAAAAATGATACCTCACTTGTGTGGGTAGGCCTAGCGCCCGCAACAGGAAACGCCCCAAAGCGCAACGTGGACACATCCAAATTTTTGGAAGAAAACAGAGGTGTTTTTTGTGAAGTGCCTACCTGTAGATTTTTGGCCTCTAGCTCAGCCGGCAGCAAGGGAAACCTACCAAACCTGTGCATTTCTGAAAACTAGAGACCTAGGGGAATCCAAGGAGGGGTGACTTGCGGGGCTCGGACCAGGTTCTGTTACCCAGAATCCTTTGCAAACCTCAAAATTTGGCTAAAAAAACACATGTTCCTCACATTTCTGTGGCAGAAAGTTCGGGAATCTGAGAGGAGCCACAAATTTCCTTCCACCCAGCGTTCCCCCAAGTCTCCCGATAAAAATGATACCTCACTTGTGTGGGTAGGCCTAGCGCCCGCAACAGAAAACGCCCCAAAGCACAACGTGGACACATCCAAATTTTTGGAAGAAAACAGAGGTGTTTTTTGCGAAGT